>NC_092149.1:43425376-43750376 GCF_045791955.1 Oncorhynchus clarkii lewisi | reverse complement strand
GAGCATGTTGAACTGCCATGTACCCGCGCACGGTTGCGCCTTTTCCCCAGTTGTCCGGTCGAGTGTATAGCTAGCTACAGTTGAAGTCGGAAGTTTACGTACACTTAGGTTGGAGTCATTAAAACTCATTTTTCAACACTCCACAAATGTCTTGTCTAGTGTTTTGGCAAGTTTTTTTGCATGACACAAGTAATTTTTCCAACAATTGTTTAGACATATTATTTCACTTATAATTCATTGTATCATAATTCCAGTGGGTCAGAAGTTTACATACACTAAGTTGACTGTGCCTCTAAACAGCTTGGAAAATTCCAGAAAATGTCAGGCTTTAGAAGCTTCTGATAGGCTAATTGACCTAATTTGAGTCAATTGGAGGTGTACCTGTGGATGTATTTCAAGGCCTACATTCAAGGGGGAGGCTTGCAAGCCGAAGAACACCATCCCAACCGTGAAGCACGGGGGTGGCAGCATCATGTTGTGGGGGGTGCTTTGCTGCAGGAGGTACTGGTGCACTTCACAAAATAGATGGCATCATGAGGTAGGAAAATTGTGTGGATATATTGAATAAAAATCTCAAGACATCAGGCAGGAAGTTAAAGCTTGGTCGCAAATGGGTCTTCCAAATGGACAATACCCCAAGCATGCTTCCAAAGTTGTGTCAAATTGGCTTAAGGACAACAAAGTCAAGCTATTGGAGTGGCCATCACAAAGCCCTGACCTCAATGCTATCGAAATGTGTGGGCAGAACTGAAAAAGCGTGTGCGAGCAAGGAGGCCTACAAATCTGACTCAGTTACACCAGCTCTGTCAGGAGGAATGGGCCAAAATTCACCCAACATTTTGTGGGAAGCTTGTGGAAGGCTACCCGAAACGTTTGACCCAAGTTAAACACTTTAAAGGCAATGCTACTAAATACTAATTGAGTGTATGTAAACTTCTGACCCACTGGGAATGTGATGAAATAAATAAAAGCTGAAATAAATAATTCTCTCTACTATTATTCTGACATTTCACATTCTTAAAATAAAGTGGTGATCCTAACTGACCTAAGACAGGGAATTTTTACTAGTTTTAAATTTCAGGAATTGTGAAGACTTGAAATGTATTTGGCTAAGGTGTATGTAAACCTCCGACTTCAACTGGCTGACTTTATGTTATCCAGAACGTTGGTGACTGTAACTGTGCTGCTGGCAACAATTTAAATATGTGTGAGTGCTCTGAAATTGGAGTAGATAGCCAGAGCGAATTTACCAGCTATGTCTATCGACAGTTGTCACAGTACCATCATGAACATTCTATTGAAATAGTTACTTGCATAGTGGAGTCTTTTGTTTAGACGTGTTGCTAGCTAGCTGAACCATGAGCCTTATTCCCAGCTCATAACGTTACTACCCTGCTTGAATCTGCAGGTAGATAACCAACCAGGTTCAATGTTAGCTAGCTGCTGTAACATTAGGCTATAACTAGCAATGCTAATGGCTCTGAGATATGAATAATATTACTACACAGATCATACATGTAACGTCAGCTAGCGTTAGCTAGCTAACAGTACACTTGAACTTGAAATGAAATTTCTGTGGCTAAACCAACTAGGCTCGTAATGTAACAATTTTGTTTGTGTTTACAGATGGCATGAAAGTTCACATGTTATAGAAGGCATTTCTGCCAAATGGCTTTCTTGTGAAATAGTGATGGGCGTCATACGCCTAGTTTCCTTAAACTAGTCACAAATTCAAGCTGGGAGTGCCCTTCTTTTTTTTTTTTTTGCACTTGCCCCCTGAAAGGTCTGTGCACCGCCTTGCCGAGGTGTTCAGGTCGTAACCGAAAGTCTCGTGCTCCCATCCACAGCCTATGTGCGATAACCATGACGACAGCGAGACTGCAGCCATCATCCTGTGTAACATGTGTGGTAACCTGTGTACCGACTGTGACCGCTTCCTCCACCTGCACCGACGCACACGCTCCCATCAGAGACAGGTCAGTAGTACCCACATTCACCTGTAGGTGGCAATCTGCTCCCAGTCATTCCATTGCCTTCAGAAAGTATTCACTTTCTTGACTTTTTCCACATTTTGTGTTAGACTGAATTTAAAACCTCTTCATCCTACCCCCTCCTTTTTTGAACATTCTGTTAAAAATCGCGCAACTTTTCAGGGTCCTGCTACTCATGCCAGGAATATAGTATATGCATATGATTAGTATGTGTGGATAGAAAACACTCTGAAGTTTCTAAAACTGGTTAAATCACGGCTGTGACTATAACAGAGCGTGTGTTTCATTGAAAAACGCAAGAAAAACTGCTCTCTGAAAGCAAAAAATAATTTCCATAAGTCACTTCCACCAGTTGTTAAAAGAGAACAGAATTTAATGGGAATTTGCCTGCACCTCATACAAATTCCGCACGATGGCGCCATTGTACTAATTTTCAATTGAATTAATTGTTGGAAAATACATCTGTCTGACCTCCAGTTTTCCAGTCTTCACCCGGATGCAGTTTAGGGAGAGATCAGATGGCATTGTTTTTGAAGTGAGGACCTATTGAAGAGACATCGCCCTGTAATCATTTTGATAGATTATAAACGTTTACTAATACCTAAAGTTGGATTACAAAAGGATTTCGAAGTGTTTTGTGAAAGTTTATCGTCGACTTTTTTAATTTTAAAAAATTACGCAGCGTTTAAAAACGATGATTTTTTCTGAATGACACAGCTTCCATACAAAGCTATTTTGGGTATATATGGACCGATTTAAACGAAAAAAAGACCCAATAGTGATGTTTATGGGGCATATAGGAGTGCCAAGAAAGAAGCTCGTCTAAGGTAATGAATGTTTTATATTTTATTTCTGCGTTTTGGGTAGCGCCGGCTATCGCAAAATCTGTTGTTTACGTGTCGAGCTGGCATTTTGGGGGGTGCATGCTATCAGATAATAGCTTCTGATGCTTTCGCCGAAAAGCATTTTAAAAATCTGACTTGCTGGCTAGGTTCACAACGAGTGTAGCTTTAATTCAATACCCTGCTTGTGAATTTTGATCAAGGTTTGAGTTTTAACGAGTACATTTAGCATTTAGCGTAGCGCATTTGCATTTCCAGGTGCCTAGTTGAGACATCTGCGTCTCAAGTAGGATCAAGAAGTTAAATTAAATAACAAAAATGTCACTTGCCTACACACAATAATGTCAAAGAGGAATGATGTTTTTCGAAATATTTTCTAATTACTTAAAAATGAAAAGCAGAAATTTCTTCAGTCAATAAGTATTCAGCCCTTTGTTATGGCAAGTCTAAATAAGTTCCAGATTAAAACAAGTCACATAAGTTGCATAGATTCACTCTGTGTGCAATAATAGTGTTTAACATGACTTTTGAACGACTACCTTATCTCTGTACCCCACACACACAGATCTGTAAGGTCCCTCAGTCGAGCAGTGAATTTCAAACACAGATTCAACCACAAAGGCCATGGATGTTTTCCAATGCCTCGCAAATAAGTGCACCTATTGGTAGATGGGTAACAAAACAAAAAAATCTGACATTGAATATCCCTTTGAGCATGGTGAAGTTAATAATTACAATTTGGATGTTGTATCAATACACCCAGTCACAACAAAGATTCAGGCGTCCTTAATAATACTGAAAAACATTTTTTTTATCCTGAATACAAATCCAGTACTACACGTTACTGAGTGCCACTCGATATTTTCAAGCACAGTGGTGGCTGCATCATGTTCTGGGTTTGCTTGTAATCGTTAAGGACTGGGGAGTTTTTCAGGATAAAAAAATAAATGGAATGGAGCTAAGCACAGGCAAAATCCTAGAGGAAACCTAGTTCAGTCTGCTTTCCACCAGACACTGGGAGATGAATTCACCTTTCAGCAGGACAATAATCTACAACACAAGGGCAAATCTATACTGTAGTTGCTTACCAAGAAGACAGTGAATGTTCCTGAGTGGCCGAGTTACAGTTTTGACTTAAATCTACTTAAAAATCTATGGCAAGACCTGGAAATGGTTTTCTGTCAATGATCAACAACCAATTTGTCAAAGCCTGAAGAATTCTGAACAGAATATTGGGCAAATGTTGGACAATGCAGGTGTGGAAAGCTCTTACCCAGAAAGACCCAAAACCGTAATCGCTGCCAAAGATGCTTATACAAACGATTGACTCAGGTGTGTGAATACTTATGTTAATTAAATTTCTGTATTTCATTTTCAATAAATGAGCAACATTTTCTAAAATCATGTATTCACTATGTCATTATTGTGTATATAAATCTGTTTAGGACTTTTTTAATTCAGGCTATAACACAAAATGTGGAATAAGTCAAGCAAAATGAATACTTTCTGAAGGCACTAGACTGGGAGCCTGTCAAAATGTCATTCTTTTTTCCCCTTTTTTGCCACCTGCAGTAATGTGTATACCCTCATTTGTGAAGACCTGACCACCTATAAATGTTAAAGATGTTCTACACAAAATACAACCTAAAATGATTTTTCCCCCTACGTTGGCTATAGTAGTTTTTGGACATGCATTTAGCTTAAGGTATTGATTAGTCATGCTCTGTATTTTCAATATTACCATTCATTCTGAAAATGTCTAACACCCTACAATCCAATTCATATTACAACAGCATCCCTTTCTGACAGGAATATAATTCAACATGGCGGTAACCCTAGTCTGCTGTTTCTCTCCAGGTGTTTAAGGAGGAAGAGGAGGCAATCAAAGTGGACCTCCACGAGGGCTGTGGGAGGACAAAGCTCTTCTGGCTCATGGCTCTGGCTGACTCTAAGACCATGAAGGCCATGGTGGAGTTTAGGGAGCACACAGGTAACAGACCCTTTCTAGCCCTGTCCAGAAACAACCCCAGCTTACCATTACCACCCTAGACACTTGTGTAGATCTGAGAGGGACTGAATATGGTTACATTTCCACCGAGCCTATTAGAAGGTAAAGTGGAGCTACTACTTGTTGCTTCTACCTTTCTACTTCTTTACGATCATAAAACGACACCGGCTGTCATGACTGTTGATCTGCCGTGTGATGTTAATGACAGGGATGTGTATGTCGTATGATCCTTTTGTTGTGCATAGCTAATGCTCTGCCTCTATGTGCAGGGAAACCAGCCTCCAGCAGCTCAGACGCCTGTAGGTTCTGTGGCACCAGGAACGGCACCGAGCTCTCAGCCGTGGGCAGTGTCTGCTCTGACCCAGACTGCCAGGTACCAACCATTGTTCTGAATTGCATTGATAAAGCTCTTTTCATATTGAAGTGTTCAGAGAGCTAAACTTACTTAGTCCAGTCATAGTGATCATAGTAACATATTGGATCTACAGTTGAAGTCAGAAGTTTACATACACTTAGGTTGGAGTCATTAAAACTCGTTTTTCAACCACTCCACAAATGTCTTGTTAACAAACTATAGTTTTGGCAAGTCGTTTAGGACATCTACTTTGTGCATGGCACAAGTCATTTTTCCAACAATTTATTACAGACAGATTATTTCACTTATAATTCACTGTATCACAATTCCAGTGGGTCAGAAGTTTACATACACCAAGTTGACCGTGCTTTTAAACAGCTTGAAAAATTCCAGAAAATGATGTCATGGCTTTAGAAGCTTCTGATAGGCTAATTGACATAATTTGAGTCAATTGGAGGTGTACCTGTGGATGCATTTCAAGGCCTACCTTCAAACTCAGTGCCTTTTTGCTTGACATCATGGGAAAATCAAAAGAAATCAGCTAAGACCCCAGAAAAAAATTGTAAACCTCCACAAGTCTGGTTCATCCGTGGGAGCAATTTTCAAATGCCTGAAGGTACCACGTTCATCTGTTCAAACAATAGTATGCAAGTTACAAACACCATGGGACCACGCATCCGTCATACCTCTCAGGAAGGAGATGTGTTCTGTCTCCTAGAGATTAACGTTCTTAATCAATCCCAGAACAACAGCAAAGGACCTTGTGAAGATGCTGGAGGAAACGGGTACAAAAGTATCTATATCCACAGTAAAACGAGTCCTAAATCAACATAACCTGAATGGCTGCTCAGCAAGGAAGAAGCCACTGCTCCAAAACCGCCATAAAAAAGCCAGACTACGGTTTGCAACTGCACATGGGGACAAAGATCATACTTTTTGGAAAAATGTCCTCTGGTCTGATGGAAAAAAATAGAACTGTTTGGCCATAATGACCATCGTCATGTTTGGAGGGAAACGGGGAGGCTCGCAAGCTGAAGAACACCATTCCAACCGTGAAGCACAGGGTTGGCAGCATCATGTTGTGGGGAATGCTTTGAGGGAGGAGGGACTGGTGCACTTCACAAAATAGATGGCATCATGAGGTAGGACAATTATGTGGATTTATTGAAGCAACATCTCAAGACATCAGAAGTTAAAGCTTGGTCGCAAATGGGTCTTCCAAATGGACAATGACCCCAAGCATGCTTCCAAAGTTGTGTCAAAATGGCTTAAGGACAACAAAGTCAAGGTATTGGAGTGGCCATCACAAAGCCCTGACTTCAATCCTTTATAAAAATTGTGGGCAGAACTGAAAAAGTGAGTGCGAGCAAAGATGCCAACAAACCTGACTCAGTTACACCAGCTCTGTCAGGAGTAATCGGACAAATTTCACCCAACTTATTGTGGAAGGCTACTTGAAACGTTTGACCCAAGTTAAACAATTTAAAGGCAATGCTACCAAATACTAATTGAGTGAATGTAAACTTCTGACACACTGGGAATGTGATGAAAGAAATAAAGGCTGAAATAAACCATTCTCTCTACTTTTATTCTGACATTTCACATTCTTAAAATAAAGCGGTGATCCTAACTGACCCAAGACAGGGAATTTTTACTAGGATTAAATGTTAGGAATTGTGTAAAACTGAGTTTAAATGTATTTGGCTAAGGTGTATGTAAACTTCTGACTTCAGCTGTATATAGCTAGCTCTTTCAAAGTGTTCAAAATGCATAGGCCATACAACTTGAATGTTTAACTGATACATTTTTTGGAAAAGTGAGACGAGCGGGGGGAAAATAAGGAAAAAAAAGTTAATATACTATAACGACCTTATTTCAACACTTAACAACCTAATATTTTATTTTATTTAACTCGGCAAATCGGTTAAGAACTAATTCTTATTTTACAATGACAGTCTACCCCTGCCCTAACCCGGACGACGCTGTGCAAATTGTGCGCTGACCTATGGGTCTCCCGATCATGGCCATTTGTGATTCAGCCCGGTATCGAACCAGGGTCTGCAGTGACGCCTCTAGCACTGAGATGCAGTGCCTTAGACCACTGTGCCACTCAGGAGATGGCTTATTTTACCACATCCGCCACTATTATGAAAAACCCAACTCGGTAATAATGATCATAGTAATGGATTTTCAACTGTCTAAACTTACCTTACCTGCCACCGGTGGGAGACACCCAACTCAACTTGGCTTATTAGGCTTGGAGTCCATTTCCGTCCAGTCCATTCAATATATGGACATTGAAACTCAATTTATTTTAAATTGTACAGTTCATGAATTGAATTCCAAGTCACTCTCTAAATTGATAGATTTGACCCAGACTCTTCTGTACAGTATCGCACTGCAAAGGGTGTTGCTATTTTAAACACACTTTGAACAAAGTTGGATTTGATTAGATGTAAAAAAGCATAACATGACCCTCCGTGTCCTATGTAGGAGTATGCCAAGCTGGCGTGCAGTAAGACGCACGCGTGCGGCCACCCCTGTGGCGGGGTGAAGAACGAGGAGAGCTGCCTGCCCTGTCTGCACGGCTGCGACAAAAGCACAGGCTGCCTGAAACAGGACGCCGATGACATGTGCATGATCTGCTTCACAGAGGCACTCTCTGCCGCTCCCGCTGTCCAGGTATACTATACTGTACACGGAATTAAATACAATATGCTATTTATTTATAGTATATTGTATCGATACTAACTTGCTTGAATCAGATGGTGACTCACACCTGGGTTCAATTAGTATCCGTTTTCTTTCATATATGTGTGTGTATATATACAGTGGGGCAAAAAAGTATTTAGTCAGCCACCAATTGTGCAAGTTCTCCCACTTAAAGATGAGAGGCCTCTAATTTTCATCATAGGTACACTTCAACTATGACACACAAAATGAGAAAAAAAATCCAGAAAATCACATTGTAGGATTTTTAATTAATTTATTTGCAAATTATGGTGGAAAATAAGTATTTGGTCACCTACAAACAAGCAAGATTTCTGGCTCTCACTGGCCTGTAACAACTTCTTTAAGAGGCTCCTCTGTCCTCCACTCATTACCTGTATTAATGGCACCTGTTTGAACGTATCAGTATAAAAGACACCTGTCCACAACCTCAAACAGTCACACTCCAAACTCCACTATGGCCAAGACCAAAGAGCTGTCAAAGGACACCAGAAACAAAATTGTAGACCTGCACCAGGCTGGGAAGACTGAATCTGCAATAGGTAAGCAGCTTGGTTCGAAGAAATCAACTGTGGGAGCAATTATTAGGGAATGGAAGACATACAAGACCACTGATAATCTCCCTCGATCTGGAGCTCCACGCAAGATCTCACCCCGTGGGGTCAAAATGATCACAAGAACGGTGAGCAAAAATCCCAGAACCACACGGGGGAACCTAGTGAATGACCTGCAGAGAGCTGGGACCAAAGTAACAAAGCCTACCATCAGTAACACACTACGCCGAAAGGGACTCAAATCCTGCAGGGCCAGACGTGTCCCCCTGCTTAAGTGAGTACATGTCCAGGCCCGTCTGAAGTTTGCTAGAGAGCATTTGGATGATCCAGAAGAAGATTGGGAGAATGCCATATGGTCAGATGAAACCAAAATATAACATTTTGGTAAACTCAACTCGTTGTGTTTGGAGGACAAAGAATGCTGAGTTGCATCCAAAGAACACCATACCTACTGTGAAGCATGGGGGTGGAAACATCATGCTTTGGGGCTGTTTTTCTGCAAAGGGACTAGGACGACTGATCCGTGTAATTTTGAGTGAAAACCTCCTTCCATCAGCAAGGGCATTGAAGATGAAACGTGGCTGGGTGTTTCAGCATGACAATGATCCCAAACACACCGCCCGGGCAACGAAGGAGTGGCTTCGTAAGAAGCATTTCAAGATCCTGGAGTGGCCTAGCCAGTCTCCAGATCTCAACCCCATTGAAAATCTTTGGAGCGAGTTGAAAGTCCGTGTTGCCCAGCAACAGCCCCAAAACATCACTGCCTTAGAGGAGATCTGCGTGGAGGAATGGGCCAAAATACCAGCAACAGTGTGTGAAAACCTTGTGAAGACTTACAGAAAATGTTTGACCTCTGTCATTGCCAACAAAGGGTATATAACAAAGTATTGAGAAACTTTTGTTATTGACCAAATACTTATTTTCCACCATAATTTGCAAATAATTTCATTAAAAATCCTACAATGTGATTTTCTGGATATTTTTTTTTCTCATAGTTGAAGTGTACCTATAATGGAAATTACAGGCCTCTCTCATCTTTTTAAGTGGGAGAACTTGTACAATTGGTGTCTTACTAAATACTTTTTTGCCCCACTGTATACACTGCTCAAAAAAATTAAGGGATCACTAAAATAACACATCCTAGATCTGAATGAATGAAATATTCTTATTAAAGAATTTTTCTTTACATAGTTGGATGTGCTGACAACAAAATCACACAAATTATCAATGGAAATCAAATGTATCAACCCATGGAGGTCTGGATTTGGAGTCACACTCAAAATTAAAGTGGAAAACCACACTACAGGCTGATCCAACTTTGATGTAATGTCCTTAAAACAAGTCAAAATGAGGCTCAGTAGTGTGTATGACCTCCCTACAACACCTGGGCATGCTCCTGATGAGGTGGCGGATGGTCTCCTGACGGATCTCCTCCCAGACCTGGACTAAAGCATCCGCCAACTCCTGGACAGTCTGTGGTGCAACGTGGCGTTGGTGGATGGAGCGAGACATGATGTCCCAGATTTGCTCAGTTGGAACCAGGTCTGGGGAACCGGGCCAGTCCATAGCATCAATGCCTTCATCTTGCAGGAACTGCTGACACACTCCAGCCACATGAGGTCTAGCATTGTCTTGCATAAGGAGGAACCCAGGGCCAACCGCACCAGCATATGGTCTCACAAGGGGTCTGAGGATCTCATCTCGGTACCTAATGGCAGTCAGGCTACCTCTGGCGAGCACTTTGAGGGCTGTGCGGCCCCCCAAAGAAATGCCACCCCACACCATGACTGACCCACCGCCAAACCGGTCATGCTGGAGGATGTTGCAGGCAGCAGAACGTTCTCCACGGCGTCTCCAGACTCTGTCACGTCTGTCACGTGCTCAGTGTGAACCTGCTTTCATCTGTGAAGAGCACAGGGCGCCAGTGGCGAATTTGCCAATCTTGGTGTTCTCTGGCAAATGCCCAACGTCCTGCACGATGTTGGGCTGTAAGCACAACCCCCACCTGTGGACGTCGGGCCCTCATACCACCCTCATGGAGTCTGTTTCTGACCGTTTGAGCAGACACATGCATATATATATATATATGTGTGTGTGTGTGTGTGTGTATATATATCTGTGTGTATGTATACACAGTACAAGGTCAACAGTTTGGACACACCTACTCATTCCAGGGTTTTTCTTAATTTTTTCTACCTAGTAGAATAATAGTGAAGACATCAAAACTATAAAATAACACATATGGAAGCATTTAGTAACCAAGAATGTGATAAACAAATCAAAATATATTTGGTATATTTGAGAATCTTCAAAGTAGCCATCCTTTGCTTTGATGACAGCTATTGGCATTCTCTCAACCAGCTTCATGAGGTAGTCACCTGGAATGCATTTAAATTAACATGTGTCTTGTCAATGTATATTTTGGGGATTTCTTTCCTTCCTGCATTTGAGCCAATCAGTTGTGTTGTGACAAGATATGGGGTGGTATACAGAAGATAGCCCTATTTGGTAAAAGACCAAGTCCATATTATGTCAAGAACAGCTCAAATAAGCAAAGAGAAACTACATTCCATTACTTTAAGAAATGTTCTTCAATGCAGTCACAAAAACCATCAAGCGCTATGATGAAACTGGCTCTCATGAGGACCGCCACAGGAAAGAAAAAAAACAGAGTTACCTCTGCTGCAGAGGATAGATTCATGGTCGAATTGCTGCGAAGAAACCACTACTAAAGGACACCAATAAGAAGAAGAGACTTGCTTGGTTCAAGAAACACGAGCAATGGACATTAGACCGGTGGAAATCTATAATTTGGTCTGATGAGAAATTTGAGATTTCTGAATCCAACCGCCGTGTCTTTGTGAGATGCAGAGTTGGTGAACAAATGATCTTTCCATATATGGTTCCCACCATGATGCACGGAGGAGGTATGGGGGTGCTTTCCTGGTGACACTCTGATTTATTTAGAATTCAATGCTCACTTAACCAGCATGGCTACCACAGTATTCTGCAGCGATACAGCATCCCATCTGTTTTGCACTTAGTGGGACTATAATTTGTTTTTAGCAGTACAATGACCCAACACACCTCCAGGCTGTGTAAGGGATATTTGACCTAGAACAAGAGTAATGGAGTGCTGCATCAGATGACCTGGCCTCCACAATCACCCGACCTTAACCCAATTGAGATGGTTTGGGACGAGTTGGACCGCAGACTGAAGGGAAAGCAACCAGCTAGTGCTCAACATATGTGGAACTCCTTCAAGACTGTTGGAAAAGCATTCCAGGTAAAGCTGGTTGAGAGAATGCCAAGAGTGTGCAAAGCTGTCATCAAGGCAATGGATGGCTACTTTGAAGAATCTAAAATATATTTGTTTAGTTACTACATGGTCTTATATGTGTTATTTCATCGTTTTGATGTTTTCACTATGATGTAGAAAATAATAAAAAATTAAGAAAAACCCTTGAATGAGTAGTTGTGTCCATAGATGGATAGAGATAAAAATACAGTGGGGAGAACAAGTATTTGAGACACTGCCGATTTTGCAGGTTTTCCTACTTACAAAGCATGTAGTCTGTAATTTTTATCATAGGTACACTTCAACTGTGAGAGATGGTATCTAAAACAAAAATCCAGAAAATCACATTGTATGATTTTTAAGTAATGAATTTGCATTTTATTGCATCAGAAAAGCAGAACTTAATATTTGGTACAAAAACCTTTGTTTGCAATTACAGAGATCATACGTTTCCTTTAGTTCTTGACCAGGTTTGCGCAGCATGGATTTTGGCCCACTCCTCCAAACAGACCTTCTCCAGATCCTTCAGGTTTCGGGGCTGTCATTGGGCAATACGGACTTTCAGCTCCCTCCAAAGATTTTCTATTGGGTTCAGGTCTGGAGACTGGCTAGGCCACTCCAGGACCTTGAGATGCTTCTTACGGAGCCACTCCTTAGTTGCCCTGGCTGTGTGTTTCGGGTCGTTGTCATCCTGGAAGACCCAGCCACGACCCATCAATGCTCTTACTGAGGGAAGGGGGTTGTTGGCCAAGATCTTGCGATACATGGCCCCATCCATCCTCCCCTCAATACGGTGCAGTCGTCTTGTCCCCTTTGCAGAAAAGCATCCCCAAAGACTGATGTTTCCACCTCCATGCTTCACGGTTGGGATGGTGTTCTTGGGGTTGTACTCATCCTTCGTCTTCCTCCAAACACGGCGAGTGGAGTTTAGACCAAAAAGCTCTATTTTGTCTCGTCAGACCACATGGCCTTCTCCCATTCCTCCTCTGGATCATCCAGATGGTCATTGGCAAACTTCATACGGGCCTGGACATGCCCTGGCTTGAGCAGGGGGACCTTGCGTGCGCTGCAGGATTTTAATCCATGACGGCGTAGTGTGTTACTAATGGTTTTCTTAGAGACTGTGGTCCCAGCTCTCTTCAGGTCATTGACCAGGTCCTGCCGTGTAGTTCTGGGCTGATCCCTCACCTTCCTCATGATCATTGATGTCCCACGAGGTGAGATCTTGCATGGAGCCCAAGACCGAGGGTGATTGACAGTCATCTTGAACTTCTTCCATTTTCTAATAATTGCACCAACAGTTGTTGCCTTCTCACCAAGCTGCTTGCCTATTGTCCTGTAGCCCATCCCAGCCTTGTGCAGGTCTACAATTTTGTCCCTGATGTCCTTACACAGCTCTCTGGTCTTGGCCATTGTGGAGAGGTTGGAGTCTGTTTGATTGAGTGTGTGGACAGGTGTCTTTTATACAGGTAACGAGTTCAAACAGGTGCAGTTAATACAGGTAATGAGTGGAGAACAGGAGGGCTTCTTAAAGAAAAACTAACAGGTCTGTGAGAGCCGGATTTCTTACTGGTTGGTAGGTGATCAAATACTAATGTCATGCAATAAAATTCAAATTAATTACTTAAAAATCATACAATGTGATTTTCTGGATTTTTGTTTTAGATTCTGTCTCTTACAGTTGAAGTGTACCTATGATAAAAATGACAGACCTCTACATGCTTTGTAAGCAGGAAAACCTGCAAAATCGGCAGTGTATCAAATACTTGTTCTCCCTCTGTATATATATATATAATCTCAGCAAAAAAAGAAACATTGAGTTTGCTAATGAGGATGCTCATGATGTGATAATAGCCCAGTCATTGTTGAATAAGTAAACTCAGCAAAAACAAGAAATGTCCTCTCACCATCAACTGCGTTTATTTTCAACAAACTTAACATGTGTAAATATTTGTACGAACATGAGATTCAACAACTGAGACATAAACTGAACAAGTTCCACAGACATGTGACTAACAGAATTTGAATAATGTGTCCCTGAACAAAAGGTGAGGGGGTCAAAAGTAACAGTCAGTATCTGGTGTGACCACCAGCTGCATTAAGTATTGCAGTACATCTCCTCCTCATGGACTGCACCATATTTGCCCATTCTTGCTGTGAGAAGTTACCCCACTCGTCCACCAAGGCACCTGCAAGTTCCCGGACATTTCTGGGGGGCCCTAGCCCTCACCCTCCGATCCAACAGGTCCCAGACATGCTCAATGGGATTGAGATCCGGGCTCTTCGCTGGCCATGGCAGAACAGACAGTTCTGTCTTGCAGTAAATCACTTACAGAACGAGCAGTATGGCTGGTGGCATTGTCATGCTGGAGGGTCATGTCAGGAATGAGCCTGCAAGAAGGGTACCACATGAGGGAGGAGGATGTCTTCCCTGTAACGCACCGCGTTGAGATTGCCTACATTGGCAACAAGCTCAGTCCGATGATGCTGTGACACACTGCCCCAGACCATGACAGACCCTCCACTTCCAAATCGAGTACAGGCCTCGATGTAACGCTCATTCCTTCGACAATAAACACGAATCCCACCATCACCCCTAGTGAGACAAAACCGCGACTCGTCAGTGAAGAGCACTTTTTGCCAGTCCTGTCTGGTCCAGCGACGGTGGGTTTGTGCCCATAGGCGACGTTGTTGCCGGTGATGTCTTTTGAAGACCTGCCTTAATTTAAAACAGGCCTTCAAGCCCTCAGTCCAGGAGCCTCTCTCAGCCTATTGCGGACAGTCTGAGCACCGATGGAGGGATTGTGCATTCCTGGTGTAAATCGGGCAGTTGTTGTTGCCATCCTGTACCTGTCCTGCAGGTGTGATGTTCGGATGTACCGATCCTGTGCAGGTGTTGTTACACATGGTCTGCCACTGCGAGGACGATCAGCTGTCCGTCTTGTCTCCCTGTAGCGCTGTCTTGGGCGTCTCACAGTACAAATATTGCAATTTATTGCCCTGGCCACATCTGCAGTCCTAATGCCTCCTTGCAGCATGCTTACACAGATGAGCAGGGACCCTGGGCATCTTTCTTTTGGTGTTTTTCAGAGTCAGTAGAAACTGCCTCTTTCGTGTCCTACGTTTTCATAACTGTGACCTTAATTTTCTACTCTCTGTAAGCTGTTAGTGTCTTAACGACCGTTCCACATGTGCATGTTTATGGTTCATTGAACACGCATGGGAAACAGTGTATAAACCCTTTACAATGAAGATCTGTGAAGTTATTTGTATTTTTACTAATTATCTTTGCAAGACAGGGTACTGCAAATGGGACGTATCTTTTTTTTGCTGAGTTTATATTAAAAAAATATATAATGGTTTACCTCCCTGGAGTTCCAGATAGGTAGGATTTGAACTTGTGGGACAATTCTATTGGTTTTGTTGTTTGAAAAAAAAAAAAAATGTAACCAAGGATTCTTGTTTACCTTTATGCCAAAGATGTGTTCAGATTCAAGGTCAGGTTCTATGTGTGTGATTCTGTTTTGTTCCTCAGTTGGACTGCAGTCACGTGTTCCATCTCCAGTGTACCCGTCGTGTTCTGGACAACCGCTGGCTCGGACCCAGGATCACTTTTGGCTTCATGTCCTGCCCAATCTGCAAGGTACTATTCACCTTATGTAGCCCCGCCCTCTCGACCTGAGCCATTTCAAACGTGGTCGTCCTACAACTTCCGGCCCATTGACACACAAGCAAAACCATGGTTAAATATTAAATAAATGTGTCATTATCATGTAGTATAAGCACTCTGAAGCCGACACTAGCATATTCAGCATTCCTGGAGACCTAAAATGGCAGGTTAGCTAGCTAGCTTATTAGGCTGTATCAAATGGTCGTTATCCGTACAGGCTGTATTACCTTTTAATTGAAGATCAATGCTTGAAAGGGCAAATGTTGTTAGACAGAATACCAATGACAAAAGACAGAAACAGTGCTGAAATGTTTTGATGTAGATAACATTAAGATATTTGCAGTCGGTTGTGCCCAATGATTTGTATATACACTAGATGACTGCCACTGTGCCTCCATCTTGGAAGCTATAGAAATGCATTTATTAATCTATACATTCATTTTTGGACACATTTATTCTATTTACAGACACTTTAAGCCGTTATATTATGTGGGCAAAAAATGTAAATATAAAAATATATAACATTTTCCTTAAGGAATATTTTTTTTTATTAATAATGTTACTGTCCCCACTGCATCAAAAAAATACCTAGATACAAGGACATAATTTTGTCCTTGAAACACTTCATTGACATAGTGTAGAATTCCATTCATTCCTATGGAGGACAGCTCCTACTGGGGAGTGCCAATATGGTTGACCAGTTGCTTCAAACCCAATGCATAGCATCAGCAATCCAAAGTTTATATACATCATTGGTTGTGCCACAAAGCTAACTAGCTAACCTGCCATTTTGAATCTATGGAAATGCTAATGATGCTAATAATAATACATTTAATTTGTATGGTATAGAAATACAGTTTTATATCTTTATGTTTGAAGCCTGAAATGTGGCAAAAGGTCGCAAAGTTCAAGGGGGCCGAATACTTTCGCAAGGCACTGTATTCCTCTTGTCCAGATGGGTTAGGGCAGTGTGATTGCGATTGCTTCGTCTGTGGACCTATTGGGGCGGTAAGCAAATTGGAGTGGGTCTAGTGTGTCAGGTAGGGTGGAGGTGATATGGTCCTTGACTATTCTCTCAAAGCACTTCATGATGACGGAAGTGAGTGCTACGGTGCGATAGTCATTTAGCTCAGTTACCTTTGCTTTCTTGGGAACAGGAACTGTGGTGGCTCTCTTGAAGCATGTAGGAACAGCAGACTGGGATAAGAATTGATTGAATATGTCCTTAAACACACCAGCCAGCTGGTCTGCGCATCCTCTGAGGACGCAGCTAGGGATGCCGTTTTATTTTTGTAGTCCGAGATTGATTGTAGACCTGCCACATACCTCTCGTGTCTGAGCCGTTAAATTGCGGCTCTACTTTGTCTCTATACTGACGCTTAGCTTGTTTGATTGGTGTGTGTTTGGACCACGATAGGTCGTTAGTGATGTGAGCACCAAGGAACTTGAAACGCTCGATCGTCTCCACTACAGCAAACTTAATTCGCCATTCAGACGTAGATGAACAGCGAGTACAGGAGGGGGCTAAGCACGCACAGCTGAGGGACCCCCATGTTGTGGGTCAGCGTGGCGGATGTTTTTGCCTACCCTGACCACCTTGGGACGGCCCGTCAAAGTCCAGGATCGGAATGCAGTTGGAGGTGTTTAATCCTATAGAGTCCTTAATTTAGTGATGACCTTGGAGAGCACTATGGTGTTGAACGCTGAGCTGTATTCAATGACCAGCATTCTCATGTAGGTGTTCCTTTTGTCCAGGTGGGAAATGGCAGTGTAGAGTGCAATAGAGTTTGTGTCATCTGTGGGTCTGTTGGGGCGGTATGCAAATTGGAGTTGGTCTAGGGTTTCTGGGGTGATGGTGTTAAAGTGAGCCATGACAAGCATTTCATGGCTACAGATGTGAGTGCTACTGGCCGATAGTCATTTAGCAAAGTTACGTTGGAGTTCTAGGGCACGGGACTATGGTGGTCTGCTTGAAACATATGGGTATTACAAACTGAGTCAGGGAGAGGTTGAAAATGTCAGGGAAGACACTTGTTAGCGAATTCTCTGAGTACACGTCTGTTAGTGGAATTCTAAATTCCTCTGTATTATTTCCCAATCAGAATTATTACTCTGTCAATGCATTCTAAAGGGATTGTAAGACCCAATATTTTTATAAGAAATGGACAGAGTCCCGGTCTTAAAAGTCAGGTAACAGCGTTTAATTCAAGAGAGTACTCCCACATACACATATTTCCACAGGTTATAAACTGAAAATGACGTCAGCGTTTTCTAAACGTTCTATCCCTTTTCACCAGTAGAGAGGCCCTATAGCTCTCGAGCCTGAAGTCAAGGTCAGTCAGTATAAATCAGCATTCTAGACAGTCTGGAGATAGTCCGTTCCTGCCACCTGGAGATTGTACAAATGAATGAACTAAGGAACAGACCTTCATTGTTACTAAACTCCTGACTACATTATATACAATTGGGAATGGGAGCAAGAGAGAAAATTCATATGTACAGTACATTATAGCATTTGGACTAGTCCGTTCTGATTGGAATGTATACATAATTAGTCATTTCAACCATAATTTCCTCCAACAACGTCCTGGTAATCCGTCTGGCCCTGCGGCCTTCTGAATGTTAACCTGTTTAAAGGTCTTACTCACATTGGCTATGGAGATCATGATCACAGAGTCGTCCAGGACAGCTGGTGCTCTCATTCATGGTTCTGTGTTGCTTGCTTCGAAGCGAGCGCAAAGAAGGCATTAGGTCTAGTATGCTCGCGTCACTGAGCAGCTCGCAGCTGGGCTTCCCTTTGTAGTCCGTGATAGTTTGCAAGCCCTGCCACATCTGACGAGCATCAGAGCCGGTGTAGTAGGATTCAATCTTAGTCCTGTTTGATAGTTTGTCTGCGGGTATCGCAGGATTTCTTATAAGCTTCCGGGTTAGAGTCCTGTTCGTTGAAATCGGCGGCTCTACCCTTTATTCCAGTACGGATGTTGCCTGTAGTCCATGGCTTCTGGTTGGGATATGTACGTACAGTCATTGTGGGGACGACATCGTCAATGCACTTATTGATGAAGCCGGTGACTGATGGATGTGGTTCACACCTCAATGCCATTGGATGAATCACAGAACATATTCCAGTTTGTACAGGCAAAACAGTCCTGTAGCATCCGATTAATCTGACCACTTCCGTATTGAGCGAGTCACCTGTACATCCTGCATTAGTTTTTGCTTGCAAGCAAGAATCAGGAGGATAGAATTATGGTCAGATTTGCTAAATGGAGGGCAAAGAAGAGCTTTGTATGTGTCTCTGTGTGTGGAGTAAAGGTGGTCTAGAGTTTTTTTTCTCTGGTTACACATGACATGCTGAGTTAAAATTGATTTAAATTTGCCTGCGTTAAAGTCCCCGGCCAGTAAGAGTGCCGCTTATGGATGAGCATTTTCTTGTTTCCTTATGGCCTTATACAGCTCGTTGAGTGCAGTCTTCGTACAAGCATCGGTTGGTTGTGGTACACAGACGGCTATGAATAATATAGATGAGAACTGTCTTGGTAGCTAGTGTGGTCTACAGCTTATCATGAGGTATTCTACCTCAGGCGAGCAATAACTCGAGACTTATTTTATATTAGACATCGCACACCAGCTGTTATTGACAAATAGACACACACCCCGCCCTCGTCTTAGCTGCTCTGTCCTGCAAATGCACGGAAAACCCAGCCAGCTCTATATTATCCGTGTCGGATAATCTTATCCCTTGATAGGGATTTGGGCTTGGTCTCCGAATTGCATTATATCCTTCGCGACGGACTCTTTGTCCAGTTTGAGGTGAGTAATCGCTGTTCCGATGTCCAGAAGCTGTTTTCGGTCATAAGAGACAGTATCAACAACTTTGTGTACATAATAAGTTACAAACAATGCGAAAAAAACGAACAAAATAGCACAGTTGGTTAAGAGCCCGTAAAACTGCAGCCATCCCCTCCGGCGCCATTATCATTCACTTCTGATTCATTGAAATCGAAGTCCTCATCCAAAACGAGGTTAGTAATCGCTGTTTTGATGTCCAGAAGCCCTTTTTTGGTCATATGAAACAATGTCTGAAACATTATGTACAAAAAAAGTTAGGACCAGGCCCCCCCAAAAAATAGCACGTAACAGTGGCCATCCCTCCTGGGGCCATTCTCAAATCCAAACCACTGCCCTTCTGACTCGCAGTCCTCCTACCTTTACGGTCTACTCTTCACTGTCCTATCTGGTCAATAAAACAAAACTAAAAATACATTGCTGTGTAGAGTTGAGGACTTGAGTTCTCAAATTTACTAATTGACCTTACAAAGATTCATATCTTCAATTGCTTGGATCATAACAACTCTGGCTCTGTTTGTTTGAACTAACATTTTGTTAAGGAGCGAAAATTGACTCATACTCCAAGACTTGAGACTTGACTGGACTGTTGCCTTTTTCCTCCCAGAACAAGATCAACCACTCCGTCATCAAGGACCTGCTGGACCCTATCAAGGAGCTGTTTGAGGACGTACGGAGGAAAGCTCTGATGAGAATGGAGTACGAGGGTCTGCACAAGAGCGAGGCCATCACCACGCCCGGTGCCCGCTTCCACAATGATCCGGCCGGCTTCGCAATGAACCGATACGCCTACTACGTCTGCTACAAGTGCAAGAAGGTAGGCAGAATTCGGTTTCATAATAGAATGGATCTTTCCCTTAAAGGGCTAGTTCACTTTTTTAAGTTCAAATTATTTGTATATTTAGTGTTGTCAATTTGGAAAAAATAACCTTAAACTTCAAAATAAGGAATAATATCCTTATCCCCTAGGGTCTGTATTTTCCCCCCGCGGTAATCTAATTAGCATAATAATAACATCCCCGTTGGTTTAAAAAAAAATGTAAATAATATATTTGCATGGGCAATGGCAGCCTTCCCATCTGCGGTCCTCATAAGGGACTTCAGCTCAGTGTACCTCGACTGTGAAAAATTGCCGTTGATTATCCCTGTTTCCAGTGTGTCCGCCAAGATGGGATTCTTTCTCCAAAACAGATTAAAAACTACCTTCTTGAGGACAAAGTAACAATGCTGCTCCAAGGATTTGGGCAGTTTTGACTGCCCAACAGCAGTGGCTCACTTTGAAAAGGCCAAGGTCCGCCACAAACTCAAGTAAATTAGAGGCATAATTTTTGTGTTCATCAGGTCCAGTCCTAGCAGTTCTGCTGCCGCCCTGGGCAAGATCAACATATGCAGCGCCTATGTCATGTATAGTTTAAATATTTGGAATGGATTGATAGACTAGAGTAAAGTACTGATGTATATCATATTATTCAGTAGCACTTGGAAATGAAACCATCGTTGCCAACTATTCACAACTATAACCTTAACCTAATTCTTCTAACCTGCTACAAAAAGTCAAATCTGACGTTAATTTGACATAAGCTGGATCCCTTTTAGCCATGACTGGCCAGCCCTTGTGTTCATAGACAGCCATATTTTGTTATTTATTAGGACTAATTAGAATGTTCATGCCTAGGCTAAATTAAATTAGAGAGGCCTAGATTTGTATTTGAAAACAGCTGTGTTTTATTTATTTATTAAAATGTTCATACAATAGGACATGTTGTTCGCAAAATTATACAAATATTATATTTTTAAGTTTTATACAGTGTAGGTCAAATCAAAATTATTTATATAGCCCTTCGTACATCAACTGGTATTTCAAAGTGCTGTACAGAAACAAGGTGACTTGTTCTAAATGTTAAATGTTTTTTTGATCATATTAATTTATGATTTATAGCAGGGATGAAGAGGCGCAATGTTTTGTTTTTCAACAAAACGCTAATTTCTATTCTGTTAAGATGAATGACAATGTAAATGTGATTTTGAGCACTGTGGGTCAAATCAAAGTTTATTTGTCACGTGCTCCGAATACAACAGGTGTAGGTAGACCTTACAGTGAAATGCTTACTTACAGGCTCTAACCAATATTGCAAAAAAGGTATTAGGTGAACAATAGGTAAGTAAAGAAATAAAAGAACAGTAGCGAGGCTACATACAGACACCGGTTAGTCACGCTGATTGAGGTAGTATGTAGATATGGTTAAGGTGACTATGCATATATGATGAACAGAGAGTAGCAGTAGCGTAAAAGAGGGGGTGGTGGGTGGAAGGACACAATGCAGATAGCCCGGTTAGCTAATGTGCGGGAGCACTGGATAGTCGGGCCAATTGAGGCAGTATGTACATGTAGATATGGTTAAAGTGACTATGCATATATGATAAACAGTGTAGCAGCAGCGTAAAAAGAGGGATTTGGTTGGGAGGGGGCACACAATGCAAATAGTCCACGTAGCCATTTTATTTCGGGTGGACGCCCTAATGCTTTACCTACCCAATGCATATGGATGTCCAGTAAATTTCTCAAATGTCCGGTAAATTCAAATCTTGCCGGTCGCATTGTCCGCTGCCATATTTTCCTAACTGAAACCCTGATGTGGAAGTAATTTAGTACCCTCCAAAAAGGGGGTTAATTATGGGTAATACATTATTTTTATTTTTTTTGTAATTTCCTGATCTTTCTCTATATATCTCAGATATAGGACAGACACTTTTAAAACAAAATGTATTTTGATGTATTTTTGGACAATCTGTTTTTCCATGTATGAGTATATTCTGAATCATATATCACTAGGCTTTGGGATAGTTAAAAGGCCAGTGCCAGAGGACCTGAGGGACCTACTGGGTACATAACTCAAAAGCATACAGTAAATTCAAAAAGTACCAGACCCCTAGACTTTTCCACATTTTTGTTATGTTACAACCTTATTGTAAGATGGTTTTTCTCATCAATCTACACATAGTATCCCATAACGAAAAACCAAACGTTAGCAAATGTATAAAAAATAAAGATACCTTGTTTACATAAGTATTCAGACAAAGCAACAAAAAAAATGTTTTTGTTTGTCATTATGGAGTATTGTGTGTAGATTGAATACTTTCCGAACGCACTGTATTTCTTCTATACGCTAATAGCAGTAAGGCCAAATTCAATGTTTCAGCAAGTATTTTTTTAAATATATTTTGGGAATACCTAAAGGGGTCCTAAAATTCCATATCAAATTGCCAAATGATCCTTCGTCTGACCATCTTAATAGTTTAGGCATAGACTCTTAAGGATTAACTTGTGAGAATACAGTAGCAGCAGGCATATATTTCCCCTACATGGAATATATTTCGCAGAGGTCCTTCAGTCAGTTTCGCTTGTCTCTAATTAACTACTTTTAACTGACCCATTCCCTTCCTCTGTTGCAGGCGTACTTTGGGGGAGAGGCGCGCTGTGACGCGGAGGCAGGACAGGGAGACGACTACGACCCCAGCGAGCTGATATGTGGAGCATGCTCAGATGTGTCCAGGGCACAGGTGGGTGGAGGACAAGGTCCAGCGAAGGCCTTAGGGCATTGACTCCATTGGGCTGTGTAACCAACACATTGCTGAATACTTGGTAGTATCCAAGTTTGTATAGTGGGACACATCTTGACACTTTAACTCCTGACCCTATCACTTAAAATTAAGACATTATTTTTCAAATAATACGATTTATTGTCCATTTCAATATAAATTAACTTTGTAACCTCAGCAATACATTTTAAATACTAAATACACAAATCAATACATTTTTATACAATACAATTGACACACTATACATCCATGTTCTGTCTGCAGATGTGTTCCAAGCACGGGACAGACTTTCTGGAGTACAAATGCCGTTACTGCTGCTCGGTGGCTGTTTTCTTCTGCTTCGGCACCACTCACTTCTGTAACGCCTGCCATGATGACTTCCAGAAGATGACCAGTGTGCCCAAGGAGGAGCTGCCTCACTGTCCTGCAGGTACTGACTTACCGTGCAAAATGCATCATCATAACATACGTTTTTGCTCTGTAAGGAAAGTGCTCCATCTTAACTTGACTGCTGATATGCATACTTCTTCGGGATTGTATTTAAAAGTAAACAAAATTAACTAAATACTGAACAAAACACTGAAAGATTGCTTGTGAGTATAGTATTCCTTTAAGCCCTTAGCTCCTTTAAGGAGCATATCAAGCCGTTGTCAAATGTCCTCCATTTCACTCGGTACGGGGCAAGTTTTAGTTGTTGCCACAGTTGAAGCACCAGGTATGCAACCAGACAACCGGACCAATACCCTATTTATCTATTCAGTTATATACTTACCCGTTATTTATAACCAGGAACGTTGATTTAGCGCCTATTTACGATAGTATCTTCTGGCCGGGGAGCTTTGTTAAGAGCCTCAACACTTGCTCTAAATGTTAACATGCATCGCGGTTTTGGAAACATAAGGAACGTATCTTTCGTATCAGTGAGAATTAATTTAAAAACAAAAGGTTAAATTACTACACACCTTTTATAGTGTTAGTGTCCCTGTATGGCTATATTTCTTACTATATTACTTGTTTACAGAAAACAGAGGAGACTACCAGTGCTAATTAGCTATCTGCGTCCGAACACCTGTGTGTAAACTGTCCCCACACCTAATGCGTGTTGTCACTGAAAAATACTGTCCGCTGCAACTTTGTTAATACCACTAAAAACCAGGCAAGATGGCGTCCTGAACACAACGGTGCAAAATCACCTCAAGATAAATACGTAATATTCAATATCAGTAAGTTAGACCAAATTTTAGCACTTCCTTCCAGACTCATTAAGCATCTCCAATCCAAAACTAAATCTAGAATCAGCTTCGTATTTCACAACACAACATCCTTCACTCATCCTTGACTTCGGTGATGTCATTTACAAAATAGCCTCCAACACTCTACTCAGCAAATTGGATGCAGTCTATCACAGTGCCATCCATTTTGACACCAAAGCCCCATATACTTCCCACCACTGCGACCTGTATGCTCTCGTTGGTTTGCCCTCGCTTCATATTTGTCGCCAAGCCCACTGGCTCCAGGTCATCTGTAAGTCTTTGCTAGGTAAAGCCCCGTCTTATCTCAGCTCACTGGTCACCATAGCAGCACACACCCATAGCATGCGCTCCTGCAGGTATATTTCACTGGTCACCCCCAAAGCCAACTCCTCCTTTGGCCACCTTTCCTTCCAGTTCTCTGCTGCCCATGACTGGAACTAATTGCAAAAATCACTAAAGCTGTAGTCTTATATCTCCCTCGCTAACTTTAAGCACCAGCTATCAGAACAGCTTACAGATCATTGCACCTGTACACAGCCCATCCAACCAACTACCTACCTCATCCCCATATTGTTATTTATTTTTTTGCTCCTTTGCACCCCAGTATCTCTACTTGCACATTCATCTTCTGCACATCTATCACTTGTTTAATTGCTAAATTGTAATTATTTTGTCACTATGGCCTATTTATTGGCTTACCTCCCTAATCTTACTACATTTGCACACACTGTATATTGACTTTTCTATTGTGTTATTGACTGTACATTTGTTTCTGTGTTTGTGTCGCAATGCTTGCTTTATCTTGGCCAGGTCGCAGTTGTAAATGAGAACTTGTTCTCAACTGGCCTACCTGGTTAAATAAAGGTGAAAAAATATATATACATATATATACTCGCTGTTAATTACATTCAATCTGAATAATAACACAAAACAAATCATAAGGCTAGAGAAATGTATTGACAAATATAACGAAAACAAGCAACACTCAAACATGACGGAGAGTAAACGTGGAGAATCAATATCGAAAAAGAAACGCGACTCTTCCGCGGATACAAACAATTTATGCTTTTCACCACTGGGACTGGTAAGTGTGGGAAGTGATCTGTTAAAGTCGATAAATGACAAACTGGGTATACTTGAATTAGTCAGTAAGGATATAAAGGATTTGAAGGTGAGCCTTGAAATGAGTGACGAAAGAGTTCCGATAATAGAGAAAGAAACTAAGCTAAAAGGGGACAGTCAGTAAGATAGAAACGGATGTTAATGAACTTAAAAATAACATAATTCTGAGAGAAGCCTTACTAGATATAGACTAGATCTATGAGAGAAAATCTGGTACTTACTGGTATCCGAGAGAGAGGAGAAGTTCCCGAAAACGTAGTGAAGGAATTCTTTCTTACAGTGCTTCAAATCCCACTCGATGCTGACGATAAAATCCAACTCAAACATATACACTGTTTTGGACAGAGGACAGAGATATGAGCGTCCAATTATCCAAAAACACAGCAAATAGAAGACACAGAAGGCACAGTATGTGGGTATGTGTGGATGTATTGTGGTGGTGTGGTGTGGTGTGTTTTTTGGTGTTTGGAAAGTGTGCCGTTGAGTGAGAAAGGAAATGGTTGCATATCCCAGAACCAATGTATGTCTGTGAGCAGGGGTTGGGAGAGAGCTTTGCATTTTGTGCAGATGAGGGATATACATTTTAAAATAAATTATACATCTAATGTATTTATTTATTGTCTTGTCATAATGGAACAGTCCACAACCCTTTACCCTAGACACCCACCTGAATGACCCATACACTGAAGAGAAGATGTATCTGTAACAGATATCTGTTTTATGGGCCTGCTGTAAGCTGCCTGTATGCAGCCAAAACAGAAAGATAAATGCAGTCAGAGACCTACTAGAGCAGTACCGCCCCTCAATTTTCTGAGCCTGCCTGGCAGGGTTGGTCCGACAAAGCCAGGGCCCCCTGATGGGTGAGCATAATATACAAGGAAATTCTCGAAACTGCTAATGAGAACATTTACGACCTTGTACCTAGCCGGTGTAGATTCCGATAGGGTATCCCCACCCAGGTTGTGGCAGTGCTGGCAACACAGGCTGTCATAACCCATGGGGAGGGGGTCACACTCGGACAATCAGAGATGTGACATACTATGGTGGCCCTTGTGGCACAAAATCAAAGGTCTGACTGCACAGAGATGCTTGGGGAAATGGTAACAACTTGGGACCAGCGTGTGTGTGTTTCAGGGGAACGGGTTGGATCTGATCTCCACCTAAGACTTGACAATGGTTAATCAAATCTCACATTTTTGCCAGCTGTAACTATATGCATTCATAGATCAGGTCCTTTCTTGAGTTGGGCTCTGGGATATAACAATCGTTAAGCATCTGAGTTTATGGTTGAGTGTGTGAGTAAGTGTGTGTTTTTCCACATCTGTTGCAAGGGGGTAAGGATGTTAGAGACAATATAGGAGGAATCACAATAAAATAATTGCTTGACAAAAATGTAATGTAATGCAAAGGCAATCCTGGTAAAAAGGTAGCAATCCTTTGCACAAACTGCTGACATTATTACGCATATTAATTGTAAATTAAGATACGTAGGATATTTGAATATATATATATATATATATATATATATATATATATATATATATATATATTTTATAGCAATATATAAAACAAATTGAGGTGAAAGCATTGGAAATAATTTTAGCGGTTGATCTGTTCTGTGGGTGGCACTGTGTGCTCTTTTCAAAGGATGGGTCCTGGCCTTTCGGGTGGCTAGGGATCTGGGGGTCTGGGGGTGGTTTCCCGGTCACTGGGATGACAGCCCAACTTGGGAGGGGCTTTGACGGGTGGAGTAGTGGAGAACAATTGGAGGCTTACTTAGTAGCAATGCAGATATCATGGTACAGTACATATGGGCACTCAATCACTATGCATTTTTTTATGGTAAATGTACAAACATATATTATGATGAATAGATATGAAACTTGTATCTCATTATGGTAAATGGTGCAAAGTATAGCCAGTTATAATTGTAATGGCATAGCAGATAATAAGAAAATGACAATATTTACCTTGCTCAAAGAGAAGGAATATAATATCTATTGTTTACAGGAAACTCATTCAACAATTTTAGATGAAGCTGAGTGGAAAATAGACTGGGGGGGTGAAATATACTTCATTCATGGGCAAAGAAACTCAAAAGGCTTGATTATATTAATTAACAGTCATTTTAAACCGAATGTGCAAATTGTCCAAACAGATGCGTAAGGTAAATGGATGGTTTTAAATATGTTATTGGACCATAAACAGATATGACTCAATAACCTTTACGGACCAAATAATGATGATCCACGCGTCTTTGAAATATATATATATATGTCACGAGAATTTTCAATCCCAATGATAACTGACAATCAATAGCTCTGACCAATCCCCGAGATCTGTAAGACCATGGGTTTAATAATAATTAGTCAGACTCAGCTTATGCAAAAGGATAGTACAGTTTATTCACAAGAACGTTCTAAAGTCCATTATACAAAGACATTCATTTTATAGCTACGCACCTAATTCCACACAAACAGTAGGTATCATACGCACATACTTCCACACAAACAGTAGGTATCCTACGCACATACTTCCACACAAACAGTAGGTATCCTACGCACATACTTCCACACAAACAGTAGGTATCCTACGCACATACTTCCACACAAACAGTAGGTATCCTCCGCACATACTTCCACACAAACAGTAGGTATCCTACGCACATACTTCCACACAAACAGTAGGTGAGTTTTATCTATAGTTCTCACCACTGTGGATCACTACCCAGCCGACAGTTCCATTCCCCCGAGATTAGGGAAACCTTGAGAAATACTCCCTATGCTCTCATAGGTTCCTCTGAGGCCTAGCCAGGTCGGTTCAAACACAGTTTTAATTGTTCTTTGGTATTTTCCTTCGGCCCCCACATACACGTTCAAATCCTGAGCTACGCCTTGCTCACACAGTCTGTGTTTTTCCACTATACAGATACATTGTTTAACCTAAATCTGACTAAAACTACACACATCATCAGATTATAATGTTATGATTGTAATCAATTTCATACAGTTATAAGGTTTCAGAGTGGAATTATTTTATCAATATCTTTCAACATATGCATTATTTTATCAATGTAATAAATTATCAACCCTGTAAGCAATATAAAACTATATTATTATGGTTGGAGATGATAATACTGTTTTAAATACCTCAATGAACAGTAGAGGAAATCACAATACAAACTATCACCCTCATGCCCTTAAGGCAATCATGAATGTCATGGATATATTGGAACTAGTTGATATATGGAGGCTTAAATATCCTGACCTAGTGAGATATACATGGCGGAGGCTCAATCAAGCTAGTCGTCTTGACTTGTTTCTCATGTCATTCTCATTGGCACCAAAAGTGAAAAAAAGTGTTGATAGGGAATAGAATGTGGTAGGACCATCAGATAATTGGCATATACATTACTTGTACTGAATTTCCACGTGGGCGAGGATATTGGACATTTAATCAAAGCCTATTGGATGATAATTTGTTTTTAACTAGGACAGAATAATTTATAACTGAATTTTTCCAACATAACATAGTTACAGCAAATCTGCTTATTGTATGGGACACTTTTTAAATATGCCTTTAGAGGTCATGCAATTCAGTACTTATCTCTAAAACCAAAGTAATTTAGGTCAATGGAGTCCATACTAACAAGGGAAATAGGTCTAACAGAACAGATGTATAGCAGTAAAAACTGTACCATAGAGGCACAGAATAATTCAGTGGAAAAACAAAAAGAAAGGAGTGAGCTAAGCATATGTTTTTGTTTCTGTCTCCTCCAGCTCCTCTAACCAAAGCTAATTGTATATATTTTTTTCTATGAATAATGTAAAATTAACAGCCATACAGACAACTCAAGTGAAGGTGAATTTACAGAAGAACATTTGATTCAATTAAAGCCTTTATGTCCGGGAAAACTCCAGGCTGGATGGTATACCAGTTGAGGTATACCAAACTATGTTTGATATACTCGAGGGCCGTTATTAGCATGTTTTAACGACTCATATGTAAATAGTAGATTATCGGACACTCAACAAGGTCTGATTTCATTATTACTGAAACAGGATACAAGTGGTAAATATAAAGGTACAGTCCTTTTTTTTTTTAAATGGAGGCCCCTTACACTTCAGTGTTGTGATGCTAAAATTCTAGCAAAATGTATAGCGCATATAATTAAAAGCTATTATTCGACATTATTAATTCTAATCAGAAAATGTTTTTTACATGGACAATACATTGGAGATAATATAAGGCTAGTACTGGAAACAATAGAACATATTTCAAAAATCTGGAATCCAGGCCTGCTATTCATAGCAGACAACTGAAATTTATATGTAAATGCCTGGAACATTTCCATTTTGGAGAATATCTTATAAAATGGGTTAAAATCATGTATAGTAACCCTAGGTGTAACATTGTAAATAATGGCTACTTCTCAAAAAGTTTTAAACTCTCATGAGTAGTAAAACAAGGTTGTCCACTATCGGCATATCTATTTATTATGGCCATTGGAATGTTAGATATTAAAATCAGATCCAACAATAATATCATGGGATTAGAAATACAGGGCTTAAAAACAAATGTGTCATTGCTGATGATTCATGTTCATGTTCATCTTTTAAATCCACAACACGGATCCCTCCATAGCCTCTTAGATGATCTTGATCATTTTTCTAACCTCTGGATTACAACCAAATTATGATAAGTGTACTATATTAGTTATTGGATGACTGAAAAATACTACTTTTACTTTACCATGTAGTTTACCAATATAATGGTCTGATGGTGATCAAATCAAATTTGTTTATGAAGCCCTTCTTACATCAGCTGATATCTCAAAGTGCTGTACAGAAACCCAGCCTAAAACCCCAAACAGCAAGCAATGCAGGTGTAGAAGCACGGTGGCTAGGAAAAACTCCCTAGAAAGGCCATGAGGGGTGGCCAGTCCTCTTCTGGCTGTGTCGGGTGGAGATTATAACAGAACATGGCCAATATGTTCATAGATGACCAGCAGGGTCAAATAATAATCACAGTGGTTGTAGCGGTGCAACAGGTCAGCACCTGTCAGTTGGCTTTTCATAGCCCATCATTCAGAGTATCTCTACCGCTCCTGCTGTCTCTAGAGAGTTGAAAACAGCAGGTCTGGGACAGGTAGCGCGTCCGGTGAACAGGTCAGGGTTCCATAGCCGCAGGCAGAACAGTTGAAACTGGAGCAGCAGCACGGCCAGGTGGACTGGGGACAACAAGGAGTTATCAGGCCAGGTAGTGGTGATGTGGATATACTCGGTAACATATCCTGAAATAAATAAATTATCTTACTCCAATACATTTGAATAAAAAGTTAGCAAAAATAGATAAGATCTTGCTACCATGGAAAGGTAAATTAGTGATATCACAGTTTACTTATTTGCTTATGGTCTTGCCTACATCTAATGAACCGTTTTTTTTTTTTATTATATGAGAAAAAAATATTACATTTTATTTAGAACGGCAAGCCAGACGAAATTAAACAGGCCTATTGATATAATGAATATGAATTTTATAAAATATTAAAGCATTAGACCTCTCACTAAAGGCTTCAGTCGTACAAAAGTTATACTTAAATCCGAACTGGTTCTCTAGCAAATTAGAAGGAATGTGTCACCACCCTATGTTCAAAAACGGCCTTTTTCCATTCATTCAGATTACAACCTCGCACTTTCAGTTATTTGAGAAGGAAATAATCTCCCAAATATTGCTATTTTTAAAACATGGCATAGAAAGTTGGTTGCAATTTCATCCACCAGAAAAGACCGAACAAATAATACAACAAATATAAACTCAAATATACTAATTGATAAATACATGTTTTTTATTTAATCTTTATTTAACTAGGCAAGTCAGTTAAGGACAAATTGTTATTTACAATGATGGCCTAGGAACAGTGGGTTAACTGCCTTTTTCAGAGGCAGAACGATAGATTTTTACCTTGTCAGCTCTGAGATTTGATCTAGCAACCTTTCGGTTACTGGCCCAACGCTCTAACCACTAGACTACCTGCCGTCGAAGATGAAATGTAATCTTCGTAAATTATATCATAAATACGACTAGTAGAGTTATGTCATACATGCAGCTAACTAAAACATATGGAAATGTCTGCTCTACCCAAAATTACAACCAACTAATTGTGGCATTTCCACAAAAATGGAAGAGGAAAGTGGAAGAGGTAAAAAATAAGGAACTTGTCTGTTGGCCCTGCATTAAAGGCCATAATTGGTTAAAGAAAATTAAATTGTGATAAATAAAAAAGTATACCAGTTTCATTTAAGGACCAAAAAATGGACAGCCCTTGCCATATAGATTGCAAAATAGTTGGGAAGAGATTTTTGACATACCGATTCCATGGCACATGGTTTATGAATTGATACGCAAACGACGCCAGATTCAAAATAATTTTTCAAGTAAATTATTATACAGAATTCTTACAACCAACAGAATAACTAAGCTGGAATCAAATGTTTTCCGTCAGATAAAGTATTTCAAGCCAAATTCCTCATTGTTCCCCTTCCATCCCCAGGTCCCAAAGGCAAGCAGTTGGAGGGGACGGAGTGCCCCTTACACGTGGTTCACCCTCCCACCGGCGAGGAGTTTGCCCTGGGCTGTGGAGTGTGCAGGAACGCCCATACCTTCTAAAATCACCCAGTTCTGAAAACCCAGAGACCTGTACCGAACACTCGTTCTTCTTCTGTGACTGCAAGCTATTGGCTGCAGCCGGGGCCCAGCCTGTCAAGTATTTCCTCGTGTTGGCTCTCGTTGTCAGGCGGCCATGGACACTGTTTCAGGTATTTCTAACGTACCCAAGAGTCTCAAGTTGTGCTCTTCGACATACCAATCAAAGTCTTCAAGGCTTTACTACAAAAACAGCTCTCTGTGGATTCCAGAGGAAACTCCCATGTAAAAAAAATATTATTAGTATAATTTGTTTTTTTTACTTGTGACATGTTTGCATGCGGCCGTTGTAACCCCTCGGCTTCCATAGACGTTGCACACCTCCCCGATCACTGAAGTGTAAAAAAGTATTTAAAAATTGTATATGAAATACATTTTGCTTAGGCAACTGTGGATGGACTTGGATATATAAAAGGAAAAAAATGTGACAGGCCTTATTTCCAGCTTCCTAACTATGAATTCTAAATATTGTTGTATGTAAACAGACTTTTTTTTTTCCGTAATCCTGTACAGTATTCTCTCCACTGTCGAGTGCATCAGGGGACAACAACAAAAAAATAGGAGAATTTTGATGAGGGGGTGAAAAAGTGTACGATTTATCTAATCTTGTATATAATGATAGTATCCAAAATAGCTGTATTCCGAAGTTGCTACTCTACACTTCAGTTTCGTTTGATATTCTGGGTTATGTTTTGAGCCAGAACTTTTAATGAAGTGCAATACTGAGTGTGCCTCCTATCTTGCAGCAGTTTAACCTATGGAATGTATGTCAATAAAAGCCACTGTACTTTTTTATACAGTGATAAACACAGTCGTGTATTACCCCAATTCAAAATGTCAGATCACTTATGTTCTCTGCAGCAGATCCCAGCATCTTCAGTGTATGAAGGTTGATTGATGTGAACCCTTTTTTTAGTTCCTCAATTAGACAAATAACGTGGTGGTACAAACTTTTTTTCTGTCATTTTTTTTAAACAACTGAGAAGGTGATTACGCTATAGGCTACCATTGTATTGTAAAGGAGTGCTAACTGAACGTGTTGGGGGCCAGTCTTCTTCACCAAATATAAAAAATAATTGTGATTCTGTAATGCTTCTCCATCATTAGGAGGCAGGCGGGACATATGGGTATGGGGGTTTGAGAGAAAAAACAAACAGCTGCTGTTATAAAAGCTTAATACTTGTGATTCTGTATCTGTGATGGATGGAGTTGAATGGTAATAAACCAGGTTCTCTGTTTCGCAAGGTACATTCAAGCGGTCTCCTGTGTGTTTATTTCACCGGGTTATAGTTTTACCACCAACAATGCAAGTCATTTCATACAGTATACTGCTGAGACTGTCATCACCACATGTATTTGGAAAGTGATGCTAGCTAATGTTTTTAATTTGGCTCTGGTTTGTTTTGCCCAATAGTAACTAAATGGTGAATGATGACTGGAGTAATTTTCTTTCGAAGTGAGTAGATAACATGTTTCTGAACACTAACGCTACTAAATAAATCCTGATAATGCCATGATTAAGAAAAATCATGAATTAATCATGAATAATGATGAGTGAGAAGGTTACAGAGGCTATAACAAAACAAGCTAATCTCTCCTTATTACCAGTAACAGGGGATTTTAGATTTTGGGGGGATCTTTGTCTCGAACTTTATTTTTCATCGTTATTCACAATTTATTCGCAAGTCCATCATCTAATCTTACAATAAATGTGACTCCAAAATGACAAGACATTATTCCCCATTCAGTTCCTATTGGGCAAAAATATAGGTTGACTGTGCCTAATATGAAACAAATATCAAATCCAAAATTCTGGAATATAGACAAATTATATATTTTTTGCTTCACTGTCCAAATACATCTGGCGTTGACTGTAATGTAGAGAATATTAATTGCCAGTTATTTTACTATTACTGCTGCACAGTTTTACACAGAAAAGGGCAGTATATCGGACATTCAATGCCAAAGGACTTTTGTGCATTTCATGAAATTGTAATCTGTTTCTCAATTTTTGTCATACTTTGGGCAGATTATTATTTCTTAATTGGGCAGGAGCTTACCAGAACTGAGTACAGGCTCCTTACATTTTCTACTGCTTGAGTTCCTGCACCTCTTATAAAATATTTGCTCAAAAGTATTGTACAGTTCCTGCATGTAAATATAAACAGTACCGCCACCCAAAATGAGTACCGGCACCTATTTTAGTCAAGCACTGCATATGCCATACTGCTATGCAGTAAAGCAGACTTCACTGTGTTTGAGATATGCTCTGCATTATGCTATGTTTCCTCCTAAGTAGGTATTCTAAAAATGATTTTGAAAATATTCAACACAGGAGCCAGCCATTTCATACAGTACCACCACAAATAGAACAATGAGACAAATATTTCACTGGATGTATGAATGTGAAGCATCGGGTTGGCGTTTCCACTCACTGCCAAATATGGTGGTGAGAGGAAGCCATGTGGCTGAAGATGGAGCGAGATGGATTTTGGCCAACATTCTGCAAATTTTCTCATGGATTAAACGTTTCCTCTCAATACAATTTTCAGTTTCCAAAACTAAAATATGTTACGAACAAAGTAGAGTATGTGTTGTACCCTTAGCCAAAGTTTGAAAAAATTGTGTTGTTTAGAACGAGTGCAAGAGCTAATTGAGTTATTGCACACGCACACTTCAAAGTAAGCATTCCTAATGCAAATAATGCTAGCTCGTGCTTGGCTCTGTCCACGTCCTTGCTTGTTCTGCCCACTGTTAGTAATTTGTTCCCATTGGAAATGACAGGCTGTGGTCTGTCTATCTTGGGTTAGTTATAAAAAATATTTGGTATCACCCACAATACACCGCTTCTGTCACAACCTATCGCCATTTCAGGGATGGAGGGTGGGAACAAGCTGAATCTCCCGCGAAGGAATTAAGGTCACCGGGAATATAGCAATTCACACAAACATAATGTATCTTCAAGAAAACTGAATCTTGCTCAATCTTAAACTGATGGCACCGAGTTGGTTCCCGATAAGTGTTGTTTGGCTTGGGCGAATAAGTTTTTCATTATGGGGTTGAAGTTTTCAGTAATTATATTTTTCACTGCAAACAGCTTACCGTTAGCTATCCAGCCAAGTGTAAACATAAGGTAAGGAAGGGGATGGGTATGCTAACAGCTAGCTAACGTTAGCTTTCCTTCCACCATCATTTAATGTTTGTCAAGATTAGTATATTTTTATTCACTTAAGTAGATAACTAAAACTAAACGTTAAATTCTAAATATTTTATCTACCAAATCATTTGACTAGGAAATGTTACAGTTACTAGCTAGTTAGCTAATGTTATCTACGTTAACATTGCCACAGCCATACAATTAGGAATTACAATACTAGAAAGGATATGAACCTTCTTATGATGTCATAAAGGTCAGCCAGTGCTGTGATAAGATTTGTTTAAAAATAATGAATTTGAAGATTGTATCTGTACTGTGTGTTTGTTAGCTTACCTAGCCAGCCAGTTTTAAAGAAATTATGTACATTTTTACAATATGCCAACATTCTATTCAAACAATCAATCCACAGCCATACAGTGGCTGAAATCAGTTGATGATAGGACTGACACAAGTTGTAAATGTAAGTAACAAGTACTAATATTGTATCTTATAGCACTCACAGCTTTCCAAAAAACAAAGATGTAGCTATGGTCTGTTTACATATATATTTGTTGTCTATTGATACAGAAAACAGGTATAAAACCTGTATGAACTGTATATATTTATGTCAATATTTTGTAATAAGTTGTAACAGTAAGTGCAGTTATTTAAACAACGTTCCATCCAATGACTGTATAAATGAATGGACAAAGGCATTAATCACATGACACCATTGATTCCTATGTGAAGACTCAATAGTGCATTGAATCCAAATATGCATGATGACTAACAAAAATACACGCACCAATTTAATTGCACTAAATTATGCAAATTAACTTCTTGGTGACAGGGGGGCAGTATTGAGTAGCTTGGATGAATAAGGTGCCCAGAGTAAACTGCCTGATACTCTGTCCCAGATGCTAATATATGCATATTATTAGTAGTATTGGATAGAAAACACTCTGAAGTTTCTAAAACTGTTTGAATGATGTCTGTGAGTATAACAGAACTCATGGCAGGCAAAAACCTGAGAAAAATCCAACCAGGAAGTGGGAAATCTGAGGTTTGTAGTTTTTCAACTCTTTGCCATTCCAATATACAGTGTAAATGGGGTCATATTGCACTTCCTAAGGCTTCCACTAGATGTCAACAGTCTTTAGAACGTGGTTTCAGGCTTCCACTGTGAAGTGGGAGAGAATGAGAGGGGATTGAGCCAGGTGTCTGGCAGAGTGACACAGGCTCTGAGGTGCGGTTACGAGAGAGTTAAGCTCTCGTTCCATTGCTTTTCTACAGACATAGGAATTCTCCGGTTGGAAAATGATTGAACATTTATGATAAAAACATCCTAAAGATTTATTCTATACTTAGTTTGACAAGTTTCTACGGGCTGTAATATAACTTTGAACTTTTCGTCCGAAGTTCGGCTGGACCTGAACGCGCGTTTGGATTTGTTTACAAAACGCGCTAACAAAAGAAGCTATTTAGACATAAATAAACAAATCAAACATTTATCGTGGAACTGGGATTCCTGGGAGTGCATTCTGATGAAGATCATCAAAGGTAAGTGAATATTTATAATGCTATTTCTGACTAATGTTGACGACACAATATGGCTTTTTGGCTGCTTTGTTGTCTGAACGCTGTACTCAGATTATTGCTTTTTCCGTAAAGTTTTTTTCAAATCTGGCACAGTTGTTGGATTAACAGATGGTGCTGTGAGCAGGGTTCACCACGATTTGTAGTCAAACCAAAGAGTCCAAATCAGTGGAGCAGATCTGGCAAAAAATAAGGTAAGCAAGTTCCTATATCTGTTTCCACTCCTTTTGACATCTTTGGGAGATGAGAATCGTAGGCGTTTAATTCGATTGGCCCTTTGTATAACGACCGGTCGTAGCTTTATGGTAGATGGTAAGTCCCGGAACGTAAACTCGTACAGGCTGTGACCTGTAGGGTAAGTCTTAGAGGGTAAATCCCTCGTAGGTTGGTTCCTGCTATTACTATAAAGTAAATGGTAAATCCTAGTAGGTTGGTTCCTGCTAGTACTATAAAGTAAATGGTAAATCCTAGTAGGTTGGTTCCTGCTAGTACTATAAAGTAAATAGTAAATTCCTAGTAGGTTGGTTCCTGCTAGTACTATAAAGTAAATGGTAAATTCCTAGTAGGTTGGTTCCTGCTAGTACTATAAAGTAAATGGTAAATTCCTAGTAGGTTGGTTCCTGCTAGTACTATAAAGTAAATGGTAAATCCTAGTAGGTTGGTTCCTGCTAGTACTATAAAGTAAATAGTAAATTCCTAGTAGGTTGGTTCCTGCTAGTACTATAAAGTAAATGGTAAATTCCTAGTAGGTTGGTTCCTGCTAGTACTATAAAGTAAATGGTAAATTCCTAATAGGTTGGTTCCTGCTAGTACTATAAAGTAAATGGTAAATTCCTAGTAGGTTGGTTCCTGCTAGTACTATAAAGTAAATGGTAAATTCCTAGTAGGTTGGTTCCTGCTAGTACTATAAAGTACATGGTAAATTCCTAGTAGGTTGGTTCCTGCTAGTACTATAAAGTAAATGGTAAATTCCTAGTAGGTTGGTTCCTGCTAGTACTATAAAGTAAATGGTTAATTCCTAGTAGGTTGGTTCCTGCTAGTACTATAAAGTAAATGGTAAATTCCTAGTAGGTTTGTTCCTGCAAGTAATATAAGTATAGAGTAAGTCCTGGAGGGTAAACTCCAGCAGGGTACCTGTAGGGTAAGTCCTAGGGGGTACATTCTGGTTGGGATAGTTCATGTGACTACTATAAGAATAGTGTGAGTCCTGGAAGGTAAGCCCACGCAGGCTGGAACCTTTGAAGGGTAAGTCCTAGGGGGTACATTCTGGGTGGGTTGGTTCCCTGCTAAAACTGTAACAAGAGGACAAAAGGCCCAGTTGCAGTGGCTGTAAAAGTGCAGGTTGTGAGTGTGTGTGTGTGAATGGGGGGTTAGTTTTGTGGCCTGTTGGGGTGGTGAACCATGGCATATTATGTGGAAATAGGAAGACAAGTGTGAATAATTTTGGTGATGTGTGTTATCAATAATAGGGATATTGGAGGGAAGACGGGACAAAGCCATTAAGTCATCTGTATTCTCCAGTAATACATTCGCAGACGCTATGGTATCGGTTCTAATACAAGGTATTAAGTGATGTGACCAATTTATTATTATCCGGGGAATTGTGTAGCGCTATCTTAGAAAATACTTAATAGAAGGTGTGCATTATAGACGGGAGTGAAGTAATCTAAGATACCCTGAACACCGTCGGGAGAATTTAAGGAATAATAACTATTGATATGACGACAAACGGCTCCAATTCTCTGTGTAATATAGAGCTAGCAGATTTTAATAAAGCCATGGAGGCGCTGAAAGAAGCACACGAGTGCTCTACCAATTCGGCTGGAATATGGGTAATATTTGTTAAGTTCATGTTTTAAGTATCCCTATATTTCTGTTATTACGGGGCTATCGCTCAGTCAAGAGTGCACCTGCGCAGAGAGTCTTGTTGTTGATGGACCTAGCCTTGAGTGTAATGGCTACCTTGTAGTGTGTTCATACGGTATAGTAAACTTTGTTCAACTGGAACCTTGTCGTTGTGTCATTTCGAGTTAACATTGGTAGCAGAGGATGGCTAATAACTACAATGTGCCACCACGCTTCGACGAGAAGAGGTCGTACGAAATTTGGAAAAATGAACTTGGAATCTGACCACGGGTTACTAATCTGGACATGAAAAAGCAAGCACTTGCGGTGGTATTATCGCTCGAGGGAAGAGCGAGAGATACAGCACTGGAAATATCCGTTGAGGATTTGAACAAGGATGACGGTATGGGAACTTTGATCAGAGCACTGGATTCTGTATTTCTTAAAGAAGAGAACGACCGTGCCTACGAGGCATATTCAAACTTTGACAGTGTTACGAGAGATATTTTGGTTGCAATGACGGACTACATCATTTTGAACAGAGTTACAATAGGATGCGCAAGTACGACATGGTTCTCCCGGATGCAGTGTTAGCTTTCAAGTTGCTAGATACTGCCTGTCTAGATGGTAGGGAGAAGCAGTTGGCTTTGACTGCTTGTACTGTGCAGACTTTTGCATCCATGAAGTCGGCACTAAAAATAGTTTTTGGTGAAAAGACGTCTGTCGCGCCAATAACAGATGGAATGCAAGTGAGTGACGCAGCATATTACACCTAGCAGCAGAGAAAAAGCGCCAACAAGTCACGTTCTCAAGACAACCAGAAGAGGGTGCCATTCCCCGACACAAATCCACTGGACAAATATGGAAGGAGATCAAAATGTGCTATTTGTCAAAGCACCATTGGGTTAAAGACTGTCCTCATAAAACTTAAACTACCAGAGAAATGTAAACACGGAGATAGAGCAGTGTAATATTACACTGTTTTCAAATTAATCTGCTTCTGATGCTGAGATTTTTATAGTTGAATCCTTAGGATCTGCTGTGATTGATACTGCATATACACGGACAGTGTGTGGTGCAAAATGGCTTGATAGCTATGTCAGTGAACTAAATATGAAAGAAGTACAAAATATGATTGACACACCAAGCAAAAGAGCTTTCAAATTTGGAGATGGGAGAATTGTCCATTCTACCAAGAGTGTCAAGATACCAGCAAAAATTGGTCAGACAAAGTGTCACATTGAAACAGAGGTGGTCCCTACAGATATCCCCTTACTATTAAGCAAAGCTTCCCTCAAGAAGGCAGAGGCTGTACTAGACATGAAAAAATTACAAGGCAGTGATGTTTAAACAACCAGTGACTCTTGAACTTACTACCTCAGGCCACTATTATGTAAACATTTTAGACAAAGACATCACACAGAGTCCATGTAAAAATGACATTCTGATGGACCTAGAGCACATGGGGATTCTGACAGTCACAGAGAACATGAACACAAAAGAAAAACAAAGTATTGTTAAAGCTTCACAAACAGTTTGACATGCTACAGTTGACAGACTTCAGAAATGACTCTGCAGTTCAGGTAATAATGATGATAAGTACGAATCTGGAAACAAAGTGTACTTGTACTACAAACGAGTTGACTATCAAGAGTGGAAAGGACCGAGAGTAGTCATTGGTCAAGATGGTGTGGTGATATTTGTGAGACACGGAGGCATCTTTGTCAGGGTGCATCACTCAAGATTGCGGAAAGTAAATGATCAACAAGATAGAGGGGCTGTTGCTGAGAATCAGTCTCCTCATGAAAATGACAAAAAGGACACAGTAACAGACACAGACCTACCAGATGTCAGATCCAATGATATGGACACTGAAACTGACACAGGAAATGGAGCAGAGACCTTCAACCATGTCACAGGTAATACTGTTGAGCATTCAAATGAAGAAAACATTCAACAACATCCACATGTGTTAATGGAACATGGTTGTTCCAATCTGAAAACTGGACAAACTGTTAAATACATGGACAGAGAAAGTGGTATTCCACATACAGCAACCGTCATTGGACGAGCAGGAAAAGCCAAAGTAAAACACCAGAACTGGTACAACGTGCAGTATTCTGAGCCAGCTACACTTTCTGGTACAACAGGGTCAGCTGACCTGTCGCTTGTAGATCATATCAGAATTGAACCAATTGAAAATCGAGAAAAACAGAATGACATTCAAAATTATGATGTACTTGCAACCAGGGACGTGTCATTTGACTCAGCTAAGCTAGATGAGCTCAGTAATTGGAGAAAAAAATGGAGTGTTTGAGGAAGTCAAAGACATTGGCCAAAAATGTGTCTCAAGAAGGTGGGTGTGTACCCTTAAAGAATCCTTAACTGGAATAGTGCCTAAAGCACGTCTAGTGGCTAGAGGTTTTGAGGAGCTGGCTGCTAAAGAACTCCCAAAAGACTCACCGACATGCGCCTCAGTCACTCAGATTGCTGATATCAGTGATCTGCCAGAAAAAATGGAAACTTAATTCCATAGACATCAAATCTGCATTTTTGCAAGGAACAGAGCTGTTAAGGGACATTCGCATCCGACCTCCGCCTGAAGCTAAAAGCGAAGGAACACTGTGGAAACTCTAAAAGTGCGTGTATGGACTGGCAGATGCATCACTCTACCGGTACAACAAAGTCAAGGAAACAATGCTGAATACAGGTGGAAAAATGTCACAAGTGGATCCTGCAGTCTTCTATTGGCTTGATGAAGACTGCAATGTGACTGGAGTACTTGCCTGTCATGTTGATGACTTTATCTGGGGTGGCTCACAGACCTTTGCTTCAACTGTGATTCCACACCTCAAAGCTATTTTCTAGGTCGGCCGTGAGGGGCATGATAATTTTTGTTATGTTGACAAAGAGTTTATTACAGTTGATGGAAAAATACTGATGCAACAGGAGAGCTATATCAAAAATCTTCAACCCATTCACCTGGATTCTTCAAAAGCCGTACAAAGGAATTCCTCTCTGTGAAATTGAAGCTGATCAATTGAGGTCAAAGATGGGACAAATTTTATGGGTTGCTAGACACAAACCATGCCACTGTACAAACCATTCATGAGGCGAACAAAGTTATTCGTAAACTGAAATCACAACAAGTGACTTTACAGTTTTAGCATGTTGGAAAAGATGACTCTTTGAAACTAGTTGTCTTCAGTGATGCTTCCCTAGGGAACCTTACAGATGGAGGCACACAAGGTGGACATCTAATTGTGTTAATGGGTGAAGCTAAAGATTCTCACCTATCTGTTGGCAGTCAAAAAGGATCAGAAGGGTTGTCCGAAGCACACTTGCTGGAGAAACCCTTGTTCTTGGGGATGGAATTGACAATGCTATATTTCTTGCAACTCTGTTCTCAGACCTCACCACTGGTGAGACAAAACGGCACATTCTAAATGTAGTTTGTGTCACTGACAACTACTTATTAGTTGATGCTGTGAAGTCAACCAAGTCTGTCATAGAGAAAATACTTTGTCTTGAGATTAGCAGCGTCAAGGAACTTATTCAAGCACAGAGAATCCAGCGGATTCCTTGGTCGACCACAAAGGAACAGCTTGCTGACTGTCTGGCTAAAAAAGGAGCATCCGGTCTTGTGCTCCTACAGGCTCTCAGTAATGGAAAGTGGCAGCTTGAGTAATACAAATAAAAACTGTCACACAACCCATTTGTAATGGGGATGTTGAATAATACTTGGACATTTAATTATGTAGTTTTATTTGTCTTTAAAGAAAAGGGGGAGATTGTTGAATTCATGTTTTAAGTATCCCTATATTTCTGTTATTACGGGGCTATCACTCAGTTAAGAGTGCGCCTGCGCAGAGAGTCTTGTTGAGTGTAATGGCTACCTTGTAGTGTGTTCATATGGTATAGTAAACTTTGTTAAACTGGAACCTTGTCGTTGTGTCATTTCGAGTTAACAATATTGAGCAAATTAGATCAAATTGGACAACAGTTTCCTGCTGGCGGGGAATTTAAATCAAATAAAGAATTCAGGGAGGCAATTATGACTTGGCATAGAGACATAAAATCAGAATCAAAAGCTCAATATACCAGCGTGTTGATGTCAGCATTCTATCAACGAAAAATGCATCATGATAAACCCGGAATAAGTACAGGTATACTACCACAGAAAGACTGGGAACAGGAGTGTAATTGATAGAATTTGCACCCTGTGATCAAAAAGATAATTGTGTGGGTGGTAGATTTAATTCAAGAAGATGTTTTGAGAGTGGATTATAACTCCGCTCACCTCGCATACGTGCGAGGAGTTAATAGGGCCATAGAGAAAATCATTACCTATTGTTTCAAAGGCCAAGATAGACAAAGCAACGTAGCGAAAAAAACATCAAAGCGTAAGGAGATAGCTCCCTGTTTTATTGGAAGAATGAGTGTAAAGTGATACTGGAACCTACTGCATTCGAAGGAAATGCCTCTATGCAAGATTGCATCTTTTTCAAAAGAGTAACAACTAATCGTTTTGAGATCAGTAAGAATGGAACTTTCACCTAGCGGTGTATTGCCTCATAGAGATTACTGTTTCTATGTGATGGAAAACGTATGAGATCCCGTTTTACCTAACTTTTAGTAGAGGCCAGGGATTAAATATCGCAGATTCCTTGCAATGAGAAATTGGCTAAATTTGCCACAGGAAAACGTATTTTGGGTTGAAGAATCTAGGCAAAATGCCAGGAGAATGGATTCTAAAGGTAACAAGTTTAAATAAGATGGCCAAACACTCCTTGCAAACTCAGAAAGCCACATTTTACGTGGTTTTATTTTTAAATCGATTTACGCTTTGTCGTCTTATTCTGAAATAGAATTCCAGAATGGTCGAAAGGGTGGAGGGGTCACGAGGAATTGGTATAGGGGTTACCAAACCTAAAAATAACCTTTTATTTTTGTAAGTGGTGTGTTGGTTATGGAGAATCATGGGGTAAGGAGACCAGTGTTAGACTCGTTGGAGAGATAATGTTGCCGTGTCTCTGCTAAATAAAGGACAGTGGATTAAAAATAACAGGTTTGGTTTATAATTAATAGTTTTGGATTGCTGGTTAAAATGTTGCATAGTGAATGCTAACGGAATGTACACTCTCTTTAACGAAAGAGGGGGTTTCATTATTTTGCTTTGGAAGGTCCCCAGAGATTTAGGGGGAGAGCAGTTAGTGATATTCGCCAATTTGAGGTATAAACGTATCTGGATTAGGCCATAAACGAGTTCCAGATAATAAGTGAGCCCTGTTAATGTGTGTTCTGGACCTACGGTTCCCCAGCACGCACACACCATTTACTGGTTACGAATGTGCGTCAGTAGTGTGTTGATACTGTGAGATTTATTGGATGGGGTCTTTTCAATTCAGTTAAATTGGGAATGCAGAAGGATGGAAATATTTTGGAATGTATTTAAATGGTTTCTGAAGGACCTTGAAAGAAAAGGGAGAGGAAACATTTTAATGGTGTCGAATGCCCTGTATCCTAGAATTTCTCGTGAGGAATGATCAACCTCAGTAGAGATGATCGGAACAGGGGGATTTAATTATAAAATGTATGAGAAACACCATTCTCTATCCAAATTGTACCATTACTTTAGGAGATTATTATTATTTCCGTAGGGAGATATAAAGAGTTGTAATTCTAAGTTGATTAGTTATTCGAATTGGTTTATTTTTGATCTAACATGTTGTTTTTGAATCACGTGTTCTAAGGGAAAATGACCAGGTAAATATACAGAGGTACTGTGTTCAATCTGCATAAAGAAAGGAAAATATATGCTATTACGGGATGACAGTTACTTCAAATGGATTGTGAAAAATGTATTGCTGATTTCATTTTGTGTTTTTGTTTCGATACAAATTTTTCCAGATTGGATAATGGATTGTGGAATTCTGCAAGGGGTTAGGGTGCTTCATGATCTGGTAACACTTCCGAGAGGTCGCCAGTAGAATAAGGGAGTATGGACTAATTTCGAAAATGGTTTTAGCACTAACAACATGTAACCTCGGAATCCAAACCGGTTGTGCGCGTGCGCTATCGTGCAGAATATTTTGCCCCCCCACACCAAACGCGATCACGACATGCGGGTTAAAATATCAAAACAAACTCTGAACCAAAGACATTAATTTGGGGAGGTCGAAAAGCATTAAACATGTATGGCAATTTAGCTAGCTAGCTTGCACTTGCTAGCTAACGTTAATGTGTCCTATTTAGCTAGCTTGCTGTTGCTAGCTCATTTGTCCTGGTAAATAAATATTGAGTTGTTATTTTACCTGAAATGCACAAGGACCTCTACTACGACAATTAATCCACATATAAAATGGCCAACCAAATCCTTTCTTGTCATCTATCCTCCTTACAGGCTTTTTCATCTTTGAATTTATATGGTGATCGCATCTAAACTTTCATTGTATTACCACGACAACCGGCAACAAAGTTCGTCTTTCAGTCACCCACGTGGGTATAACCAATGAGGAGATGGCACGTGGGTACCTGCTTCTATAAACCAATGAGGAGATGACTTTCAGCGCGATCTGCGTCAGAAATATGAACGACTTCTGTTTTAGCCCTCGGCGTCGCAGACACTCGTTGGCGCGCTCGAGCAGTGTGGGTGCAATTATTGAATAACACGCAACGTGTCCGGTCTGGTCAGCATGTTAAGCTTTTTGACATTTGTCGTAGAGGTTCATTTTATTAAGAAAAGGTTCATGTCATAATTCGTCATATAGTCTGTGTTTGTCTGGATTTCCTGAGACAGAAATAAAATGAACTAAACTGTTATGATTTGTACTTTTTTGAGGTTATCATGGAAGGTAACATCAGATCGTGTCTTAAAACTTCTTAAGGCTAGTGGAACCCCTCGACAACATCTGCTGAAAAGGCAGAGTGCGAAATTCAAAAATAATTTTTAGAAATATTTAACTTTCAACATTCACAAGTGCAATACACCAAATTAAAGCTTAACTTCTTGTTAATCTACCTATCGTTAATCTACCCTACAATTTCAAAAAAGGCTTTACAGCGAAAGCACACCATATGATTATGTTAGGACAGAGCCTAGTCACAAAAAAAATACAGCCATTTTAGGGCCAAAGAGAGGAGTCCCAAAAAGCAGAAATAGAGAGAAAATGAATCGCTAACCTTTGATGATCTTCATCAGATGGCACTCATATGACTACATTAATGTATGTTTTGTTCGATAAAGTTCATATTTATATCCAAAAATCTCAGTTTACATTGGCACGTTATGTTCAGTAATGTTGTGCCTCGAAAACATCCGGCGAATTTGCAGAGCCACATCAAATTACAGAAATACTCATCATAAACTTTGATAAAAGATACAAGTGTTATACACAGAATTAAAGATATACTTCTCCTAAACCTCTTGATACTACCCTTCCTGGATCCGGGTGCGTAATCATCGCCTGAAACGAATTAGCATAACGCAGCGGACATAAATATCCCTAGAAAATATTCCTATTCATGAAAATCACAAATGAAATATATTGACACACAGCTTAGCCTTTTGTTAATCACACTGTCATCTCAGATTTTCCAAATATGCTTTCCAGCCAACGCTAGACAAGCATTTGTGTAAGTTTATCATAGCCTAGCATAGCATTATGCCCTGCTAGCAGCAGGCAACATTTTCACGAAAATAAGAAAAGCAATCAAATTAAATCATTTACCTTTGAAGAACTTCAGATGTTTTCGCTCACGAGACTCCCAGTTAGATAGCAAATGTTCCTTTTTTCCCAAAATATTATTTTTGTAGGCGAAATAGCTCCGTTTGTTCTTCACGTTTGGCTGAGAAATCAGTTCTGTTGCACTCACAGACAATATCTTTGCAGTTTTGGAAACGTTTGTGTTTTCTATCCAAAGCTGTCAATTATATGCATAGTCGAGCATCTTGTCGTGACAAAATATCCTGTTTAAAACGGGAACGTTTTTTATCCAAAAATGAAATACTGCCCCCAGAGTTTCAAGAGGTTAATGCAACCACGGTGTCACATTTCAAAAAAGCACACCATGCAATAATCTGAGTGTAGCGCTCAGACACAATAACAAGCCATACAGATGATACCCGCCATGTTGTGGAGTCAGTAAAAGTCAGAAATAGCGTTATAAATATTCACTTACCTTTGATGATCATCAGCAGAATGCACTGCCAGGAAATATAGTTCCACAATAAATGTTTGTTTTGTTCGATAAAGTCCATAATTTACGTCCAAATAGCTTCTTTTGTTATGGCGTTTGGTAAACAAATCCAAACGCGCATTCAGGTCCAGCCGAACGTTGAACGAGAAGTTCAAAAAGTTATATTAGAGGTCGTAGAAACCTGTCAAACTAAGTATAGAATCAATCTTTAGGATGTTTTTATCATAAATCTTCAATAATGTTCCAACCGGAGAATTCCACTGTCTGTAGAAAAGCAATGGAATGAGAGCTAACTCTCTCGTGACCGCGCGTCACTAGCCTGTGGCACTCTGCCAGTCACCTGGCTCAATCCCCTCTCATTCTCTCCCCCTTCATAGTAGAAGCCTCAAACAAAGTTCTAAAGACTGTTGACATCTGGTGGAAGCCTTAGGAAGTGCAATATGACCCCATTTACACTGTATATTGGAATGGCAAAGAGTTGAAAAACTACAAACCTCAGATTTCCCACTTCCTGGTTGGATTTTTCTCAGGTTTTCGCCTGCCATATGAGTTCTGTTATACTCACAGACATCATTCAGAGTGTTTTCTATCCAATACTTTTAATAATTAGCATCTAGGACAGAGTAGCAGGCAGTTTACTCTGGGCACCTTATTCATCCAAGCTACTCAATACTGCCCCCCTGTCACCAAGAAGTTAACAAGAATTGAAGCTTTCTGCCAATATCAGATATGTCTATGTCCTGGGAAATGTTCTTGTTACTTACAACCTCATGCTAATTGCATTAGCCTACATTAGCTGAACCGTCCCGTGGATGGGACACCGATCCCGAAGTTAAAAGGTCCTTCAGGCCTTGGATGGGACACTGGGGATATTGAAATGCCGCATTCAAAATTGTTATTCATACAAATCAAAAATGTCTTGCACAAAATGTCTGGAAACACAGTAACCCCTACTGTACACCATTATTTATTTACAAGATCCACTATCCCTGTTTTTTACACATGGTCTTGACTATGTGATAATTTTATGAGGAAATGGAATGTACAACGGGGCATCAAGCCATACACCCGAGGTGTCCTTATGACAGCACCCAGCCCACTTGAATTTCTCTGAAGCATCAGCTGTGGCCTGTAAAGCACTGATATCATTAACAGAGAAAATTTAGCTGCACATTCAGCCTTTGCATTCCCCAGAAATGTTCTCTTTACAGGGACTATGGGCCTGACACTTTATCACCAAGATTGACAAGGGGAGTTGAACAGCCTCCAACAGAGAGGACACAAGCTTAACGTGAGCATTTGTTTTCCAGAGGTCAAAAACCCTATATTCTTCCACAATGTTCCAAAATCATGCACTACACCAAATTCATATCTACTGTTGTGTATATGTTAACAGAGCTCTCTTTAGCCAAAATACAGGCTCTAGTCAAACCAAATCATTCTGCTGATTGAGCTGACAAGTGGGACGGGAGCCTTGCACTCTCCACCGTCTCCAAAATAGTCACAACAGCATAACCAATTAGGCTCCACTTTATCATTACGTGGAGCAGACCCATCTACAAAATACTCTAAATCTGGATTTTCTAATGGGGTGTCTCTCAAGTCCAACCTAGGTCTACACTCAATTTTAGTAGCTAAGTCACAATCATGGTCTTCACCGGCCTCTGATTTAGGGAGAAGATTTGCAGGGTTAAGAATTTTACATAGTTTCAGAGTAACATGGGACATTGTCGACAGAATGTTCTGATAGTCTAGCAGTCTTGCAGGCGTCAAATGAGCCATTTTTGCCTGTGTAATAAGTAGCAGACACTACCAATCTCAAAACAGGAAACCATTCCCCTGATCACACTATCCAATCATTTAGAATACTAACCAACAGGTTTCTAGCTCTCATGATTCTGTGTCAAAACTGCTGACATTAACCCACCCGTCAAACAGATGAAAAGGTTTGTATGGTCTGGCAGGCCCAGGCAACAGCCGACATCAGAGTTTGTTTGAATTTTACCAATGCCGTCTCAGCCTCATCTGTCCTGACTACAATTTCACTCGCCTTTATATTTCTTCCATAAATACAATCCCGCAATGGTTGAACTATCTCTGCATAGTCTTTCAACCACAGACGACATTAACCAGCCACACCCAACAAAGACATCATGTTCCGCTTAGTAACAGGATTAGGCAAAACTTTAATTGCATCTAATCTATTTTTGGAGAGGGAAGTAATGTCAAGACCTAAATATTTAACGGAGCTCCAGCATAACTGTATTTCATTTGGGGAAACTTTATGACCATTTTCTGCTAAGAAAATCAACAATTCTAGAGTGTCCTCATAACATCTCTCCTCTGATTGTGATCAAACCAACGAATCATCGACATATTGATCCAAAATGCTTCTACCAGGGGCAACAAAATCCTCTAGGTTCCGATCCATTTCTTGGGCAGAGATCGCTGGTGATTCAACATAACCTTGGGGCATCACCATCCAAGTCAATTACCAAGAAACGTAAACGAGAACCACTCATGTTACTCTTCAGCCACAGGGATACTGAAAAAAGCATTTGCCAAATCAATCACTGAAAAACAACTACTTGGAGGCACTTGGGATGAAATTATAACAGTGTTAGGCACCAGGCGTGCTCTAGCACGTACTGCATTATTTACTAGTCTAAGGTCTTACACAACACGATAAACACCAGATGGTTTCATAACAGGTAAAATTGGTGTGTTACAGGGTGAATTCGGACAAGGAATCAAAGCACCTATTTCAACGAATGTACTATTAATGGGAATATTTGCTAAGAGGGTAATGAGCTTTGTAAGGTCTGTGGTTGCAAATGAAATCGCAAATGAAATGAAATCAATATTCTAGCTCTCAAGCTTAGCCTTTTGTTAACAACACTGTCATCTCAGATTTTCAAAATATGCTTCTCAACCATAGCAAAACAAGCATTTGTGTAACAGTATTGATAGCTAGCATAGCATTTAGCATAGCATTTAGCATTAGCATTCAGCAGGCAACATTTACACAAAAACCAGAAAAGCATTCAAATAAAATCATTTACCTTTGAAGAACTTCGGATGTTTTCAATGAGGAGACTCTCAGTTAGATAGCAAATGTTCAGTTTTTCCTGAAAGATTATTTGTTTAGGACAAATCGCTCCGTATTCTGCGTCACGTTTAGCTACGGAAAAAACCTGTATCCAGGATTGTGTAAATCTATCCGCAAGCTCATTAGCATAACGCAACGTTAACTATTCATGAAAATCGCAAATGAAATGAAATAAATCTATTTGCTCTCAAGCTTAGCCTTTTGTTAACAACACTGTCATCTTAGATTTTCAAAATATGCTTTTGAACCATAGCTAAACAAGCATTTGTGTAACAGTATTGATAGCCTAGCATAGGATTATCCCTGGCATTCAGCATGCAACATTTTCACAAAAAACAGAAAAGCATTCAAATAAAATAATTTACCTTTGAAGAACTTCAGATGTTTTCAATGAGGAGACTCTCAGTTAGATAGCAAATGTTCGGTTTTTACAAAAATATTATTTGTGTTGACAAATCGCTCTGTTTTCTTCATCACGTTTGGGTAAAAATAAAAAATATATAAAAAAAATTACAAAAAAATTAAGTCATTAAAACGTGAACTTTTTTCCAAATTAACTCCATAATATCGACAGAAACATGGCAAACGATATTTAGAATCATTCCTCAAGGTGTTTTTCACATATCTATCGATGATAAATCCTTCGTGGCAGTTGACTTTCTCTTCTGAAGAAATGGAACGCGCATGGACCTAGAGATTACGCAATAATTTCGACACAGGACACCGGGCGGACACCTGGTAAATGTAGTCTCTTATGGTCAATCTTCCAATGATATGCCTACAAATACGTCACAATGCTGCAGACACCTTGGAGAAACGACAGAAAGGGCAGGCTCAATCCTGGCGCATTCACAGCCATATAAGGAGACATTGGAACACAGCGCCTTCAGAATCTGGGGCATTTCCTGTATGAAACTTCATCTTGGTTTCGCCTGTAGCATTAGTTCTGGGGCACTCACAGATAATATCTTTGCAGTTTTGGAAACGTCAGAGTTTTTTCTTTCCAAAGCTGTCAATTACATGCATAGTCGAGCATCTTTTTGTGCCAAAATATCTTGTTTAAAACGGGAACGTTTTTTATCCAAAAATTAAAAGAGCGCCCCCTATCTCGAAGAAGTTAATGGGTCCAATGTCAGTCTTTGATTTAGCCCTCAGTTCTTCAGGTATGTCTTTTAGCCAATCAATGTGTGAATGATCTTGTAATACCACAGGCATGGTTTCAACGGGAATTGATTATTTTCTTGGTAATGTCATTGCAATAGCCCAGAATGGGGAACAGAAAGTTGCTGTTGAAGCTGACCACTTTCCTTCTCCTTACCAAGACACCCAATTAGTTGCTTCTACCACTGTCCAAACACTCACATCTTTCCATTGCTTTCCAGAAGCTTTTGATAAGCTACATTGGGGAACAGAATCAGGGACTTCATACAGACTTGTCTTAGTATCCGTCAACAACACTCCAGCTGCTACGAAGTCTTCTCCTCTGTTTATCAACTTTCTCTTTTTGGTTTAACCATCCCTGTTGGTATTCAGGATCTCTTTCGAATGAGGAAACAGCAGCAGTACAATGTAGGTGTTCAGAAACTTCCCAGTTAGCATCCAATGGTGTAGAAGTATTTCTCTCTCAGCTGTCCCTCAACATGTTGATCATTCAAATGTCAATCATAGTAACAGTTTATTAGGTATGAGAAGATTCCATTTCCTCTCGATCCCAATGACAATCCTTCTTCGGTACATGCAACAGATATATTAATTTTACACATCAAATCTCTTCCCAATAAATTTACTGGTCAGGCAGATGAATATAGGAATCAGTGTTGCCATTTCCCCTCACCCCAACACCACATCTCGGGGAGAAGTCAAACATTCTTCAGAAGTAATTCCAGTTGCTCCATTTGACATGTTTCTTCTGATTCTTTGTCATTGTTTTCTTCATTAGTTTCTCCTTCTGTTTCCACCTCATCCTATGTTTGGTATCCCCCTCGACCTCCTCTTCCAAATGGGTTGTCAACTTGCACGCCAAAAGGTGGGGAAGGCCAATCGTTTTGTTGTTCTCCTCCTTCAGGACAGTTTCCTTTAGAAATGCCCTGGATTCCCACAGTTGTAGCAGCTCCAATCTCTCTCTCTGTCAACTCCAGCAGGGGCCCCTTGGCCTCTTTTTCTGCCTCTTCAGTTTCCACGGTTACCACTATTTCCTTGATATCCTCTTCCTCTTTCATAGTACATCAGCTGTCTTCTTCAGTGTCTTTCCATCCTTAGTTTCATTTTCTTTCAACTGTCTTTCCACATGGGTGATGTATGGCTTTACATCAGGCAGTGATCTTGTTTCCCCTGCGATACAAGTTGTCGTTACAGCTGTCTTCAAATCGTGTCTCAGTCCTGTCACCCCAGCAAGGCACAATAGCCTGCTACATGAGTCTTGGTCAGGCGTCAGGCCTGAGTGTTGGAGGAAGACTGTCTCTACTCTTACCATGTAATCACAACATTTTTCATCAGTTACCTGTTTGGTAGAATGGATTTTTTGCCAGTCTGTGTGTTTAACGAAAGCTGCCTTTATAGCAGTAAACACTGCATCCAGCTGGTCACCACGATTAGCCACTAATACATTGCGATCCCACATATGTTTATAGTCTTTCAATTCCAATTTTAAGCAGTGGAGTATTTCTTCAATTTCTTCAATTTCTCTGGTACATGGAGATGATGGGGTTGGGGTAGCATATTATCAGACACATTCCCGGGGGAGGCGTTTTCTTCCCTCTCATATCTTTTCTCTTTTTGCCCTCGTTGCTGTCTTCACTGCTGCTTGTTTAATCTTCTGTCTCTTCTTTACTGACATTCTTCCTGCTGCTTGCGCTCCTTAATTTGCGTCTTGTATCATTTAGTCTCTTACATTTCTCCAGTTCTCTTCCGAGGTGTCCTCTAGTGCTTCTTCTTCACTCTCTCTCTTCTGTTCCTGTTTTTTTTGGTGGTAGCGTTCTATCTTCCATTCCAGCACCCTCTGCAGCTCTTCCGACAGCTCCTAAACCTCCTGCTCATCCACCAGGCACCTGGCCACCCCCAAATGGGTTGTGAAGAGGTGGGAATCCACCAACTCTGTCCGCTGGTGGAGGATTCGGCAGTGGTGGATACCAGTGGGGCTCCATGAAAGGGTTCCCCTTCGGAGAAGAGCCAGCCAGGCTTCTTCTTCTCTTCATCCTCTTTCTACTCTGGTAGTTCCACTTGTTTTATCAGCAGTCCTCTTACACCTTTATCTTTTGGATTTTCTGCCTCCCTCTCCCATTTTCTGAAATTGTCCCACTTCACTTTCCCTTTATTGTTCTGTCTCTTTTCTCTCAAGTTGGCTTCTCACAGACTCCAGTTTAGCTGTGCTCAATGTCCCATCAGCTGGGAAATCTAAATCTGTCCAATTTGTCCGATCTTCTGTTAGGTTCAGCTATGCTATGCTACTGATCCTTGACTTCGGCGATGTCATTTACAAAATAGCCTCCAACACTACTCAGCGAATTGGATGTAGTCTATCACAGTGCCATCCGTTTTGTCACCAAAGCACCATATACTACCCACCACTGCGACCTGTATACTCTCTTTGGCTGGTCCTCGCTGCATCTTCGTCGCCAAACCCACTGGCTCCAGGTCATCTATAAGTCTTTGCTAGGTAAAGCTCTCCCTTATCTCAGCTCGCTGGTCACCATAGCAACACCCAGAGCATGCGCTCCAGACGGTATATTTCACTGGTCACCCCCAAAGCCAACACCCCCTTTGGCCGCCTTTCCTTCCAGTTCTCTGCTGCCAATGACTGGAACCAATTGCAAAAATCACTGAAGTCTTGTCTCCCTCATCTACTTTAAGCATCAGCTGTCAGAGCAGCTTACCGATCGCTGTACACAGCCCATCTGTAAATAGCCCATCCAACCAACTACCTACCTCATTCCATATTTGTTTTTGTTTTTCTGTTCTTTTGCACACCAGTATTTCTACTTGCACATCCTCATCTGCACATCTATCACTACAGTGTTAATTGCTAAATTGTAATTACTTCGTCACTATGGCCTATTTATTGCCTTACCTCCTTACTTTATTTGCACACACTGTATACAGTTTTTTTTCTATTGTGTAATTGACTGTACATTTGTTTATCTCATGTGTAACTCTGTGTTGTTGTTTTTGTCGCACTGCTTGCTTTATCTTGGCCAGGTCGCAATTGTAAATGAGAACTTGTTCGCAACTGGCCTACCTGGTTAAATAAAGGTGAAATAAAAAAATAAAAGGGAGGGTGACATGTTCAATGCCGATATAACATAGGGACGAAATTGAGTGGTTTGCTTCCAAAAGTGGGCCGCAACTAGGTAAGTCAAGTTTTTATACCTATTGGTGCTACGATGCACAGATATTCTTATTTTTTATTTGTGCTTTGTTTTACCCACGTCATTTTTACCACAAGGACAAGTTATAAGATAAATAACTGTCTTAGTGGAGCACCTAATAACACCTTTGATTGGGATCTGTTTCCCTGTTTGGGGGTGTTTGAAGGATCTGCATTTGTAAGTGCCATTGCATTGTGCGCAGTCATTGCACTTGTAGTTTCCATCTGGTAGAAGCGCAAGTAAATCTCAGGTGCTCAGAACAAGAGTTAAGAAAAGCATGGAATGCCTGCAGCTGTTTTGCATCACTCCTCCATAGAACAAAAATATCATCAATGTACCGTTTCCAAATAATAATGTCAGGCAATAATTTTTTTTTGAGAGGATTGAAAATGGACTGTTTCTCCATGTAACCCACATACACATTAGCATAGTTAGGAACCATAGGGGATCCCATAGCAATACCCTTCGTCTGAATAAAGAAATAATATATAATGCATGCACTAGGTAGTTCATTTGGGGCACATTGCAGAAGAAAATGTTCCATGGCTTCAATACCGCCCTCATGTGGAATATTTGTTTATAATGACTCAACTTCAAAAGTAAATAATGTATTATCAGGAAGAGGATCAAGAGAAACAATAATAGAGATCATACTGCTGGTGTCCTTTACAAAGGAGGGGCGCTGTTCTGCGAATGGTCTAATAAAAAAGTCAATAAATTCGATAAAGGGGCCGACTGCATCAATGCCCACTACAATAGGGTGTCCTGGAGGTTTTGTAACATTCTTGTGTAATTTCTGCAAAGTATAGAAAGTGAAATTTTTTGTATGTTGAATAGCCCAAAAGTTATGTTGGTGATTTGACCAGAACTTAAATACTCATCTAGGACAGTAAAGATTGTGTTCTGAAATTGGGAAGTAGGGTTGCTTCTGAGTTCTTTGTAAAAGGTGTTGTCAAGCAGTTGTCTATGACACTCATTTACATAAACTCTCCTTTCCATGAGTACAACCGACCCACCCTTATCAGCAGGGCGGGTTAGGACTGACGTAACGGTTTGTAAATCAAGCAAAGCTTGTTTTTCATCCTTGGGTAAATTATGGAAAGATATGTACTCCTGTTTGTTCTTAATGAGATTACCAACATCTTTATCAACGAGTCTGCAATATGTCTCAATAGAGTGATTGCAATTGGCTGGAGGTACAAAATAACTCTTACTTCTAAAAGGAGTCTGAGTATGTGCAGGTGAACAACCAACATGTTCAGTTGAAATGTCACGATTAGGGGAGCTAAAGTATTCCCTTAAATGGATGTTTCTATAAAAAAACTTGAACATGTCTACCTTACCATTGAAATCGTTGCACTGAGTTGTAGACACAAAAGATAACCTTTTAGTAAGCAAGGAGACATGTGTAATGAACATGATGGGAGACAGAGAGCTGGTTTCAAGCGCAGGGCGCAAGAGGTGTTTATTGCAAAGGACCACAGGAAGAGGCAGGTAGCCGGGTCCAGGGACAAGCAGAAGGTAATACACAGGGGTCCAAAAGGGCAACAGTACAGGCAGGGAAAAGGCTAGTGACGTAGTCTGGGAGATCAGGCAATAGGTAGATAACAGGAAATCCGCTATCCGCTAAATAGGCAAAAGGTGTCGTTAGTGAGTGTCAGGTATGCGTAAATGGCTGTAAGGGAGTCAGGTCCAGGAGAGCAGATATTGGGTAGCCAACGGAGCCTTTTATTTAGGCGAACCAAAAACACACGGCAAAGTGAACACGAAATAACAATACGGGTTAACATAACCCAGCGCAACAGACTAACGTGCGCATAACATGAAACAGAATAAACAATACCACACAAAGACATGGGGGAAACAGAGGGTTAAATACACAACACATAATGAGGGACATGAGAACCAGGTGTGTGGGAAAACAGGACAAGACAAATGGAAAATGGATCGGCAATGTCTAGAAGACCGGTGACGTCGACCGCCCAGAGCACTGCCCGAACAAGGAGAGGCATCGACTTCGGCAGAAGTCGTGACAGTGAGGCAGGCAAAAACGATCATACACGGGAGGATTAAATCATGGGAAAAACAGAGCTCAGAAAGACGTGCGTCACAAAACAAAAAATACCTCACAGTGGTGGGGTGCAAAAAACTGATCTAAATAGTGTGTGATAATGACATACAGGTGTGTGAACAGGTGATTAGAATTCAGGTGATTGGGATCTGGAGAGTGAGCTGCGTTCAGGGGATCTAGGTGTTTGAGAGTGTGAGCTGGAAAGTGGGCTGGAAAGGGAGCTGCGTTCAGGGGGATCTACGTGTTTGAGGGTGTGAGTTGGAAGCAGACGGACGTTACAACATGAGCAGGGCTCAATATCTTGCTTGATAAATGTGTGCCCTTTGACACTATATAAACTAGTGATCCGAAGTGTTAGTGTGCTCCTCTCCTTTTCTTTTTCAAGTGTTCTGCACCGCTAGCCAGCACCTCGTCTAAACAGGTGTGCATTTATTTTGCCTCCAGGCTACACACGCTCACAGAATGGGACCGTTGAGTGCTGAAGCGCTTAGTGCATAAAAATCATCTATCCTCGGTTGCAACACTCCCTATCAAGTTCCAAACTGCCTCTGGAAGCAACATTAGCACAACAACTGTTCGTCATGAGCTTCATGGGGGGGGGTATAAACAATAGTGGTCCTAAAACGGAACCTTGAGGAACACCGAAATTTACAGTTGATTTGTCAGAGGACAAACCATTCACAGAGACAAACTGATATCTTTCCGACAGATAAGATCTAAACCAGGCCAGAACTTTGGGTTTCCAATCTCTTCAAAAAGAATGTGGTGATCGATGGTATCAAAAGCAGCACTAAGGTCTAGGAGCACTGACAACTGAGCTTTGAAGGAATACGCAGATTTAAAGAGGAGTCTGTAATTTTCTTTCTAAGCTGTGCTACAGCCTCCACTCTTCTGTGAAGGAGGGACTTGCTTCCATTCAGCCACAAGAGCATTCATGGCTAACCTTACTTTGCTACCCGACAACTTTACGGTTTTTACTTTTTAATTACCGTTTATATTTTTGGTTTTCCCTCACTTAACTTTTTTTCATAAAAAGTAAAGTTGAAAGGTAGCAAAGTAAGATTGGCCATGAATGCTCTTGTGGCTGAATGGAAGCAAGTCCCTCCTTCACAGAAGAGTGGAGGCTGTTATAGCAGCAAAAGGGTGATCAACTCCATATTAATGCCCATGATTTTGGAATGAGCTGTTCGATGAGCAGGTGTCCACATACGTTTGGTCATGTACTGTAGATAGGCATGAACAGAATACACTATTAATTTCTGGGGCTACGTTCAATAGGATATTTGACAGATAATATAGACAATATAATTGCAATATTCAATGAACAATGTTATTAGGCCTGCAGTACATTTGGAATGTATTCAGACCCCTTCCCTTTTTCCACATTTTGTTATTCTAAAATAAATTGAATAAATACAAATCAATGACAAAGTGAAAACAGGTTTTTAGAATGTTTTGCTTTGATTTGGAAAGGCACATATACAGTATATAAGGTCCCACAGTTTTTTCAGAGAAAAAACCAAGCCATGAGGTCGAAGGAATTGTACTGAGACCTCTGAGATCTGGGGAAGGGTACTGAAACATTTCATCAGCATTGACGGCCCCCAAGAATACTGTGACCTCCATCATTCTTAAATGGAAGAAGTTTGGAACCACTTCCTAGGGCTAGCTGTCTGACCAAACTGAGCAATCGGGGATAGAAGGGCCTTGGTCAGGGAGGTGACCAAGAACCCGATGGTCACTCTTACAGAGCTCCAGAGTTCCTGTGTGTAGATGGGAGAACCTTCCAGAAGGACAACCATCTCTGCAACACCCCAGCAATCAGACCTTTATGGTAGAGTGGCCAGACGGAAGCCACTTTTCAGTAAAAGGCGCTAGACAGTTTGCCAAAAGGCACCCTTAGACCATGAGAAACAAGATTTTCTGGTCTGATGAAACCAAGATTGAACACTTTGGCTTGAATGCCAAGCGTCAGGTCTGTTGGAAACCTGGCATCATCCCTACGGTGAAGCATGGTGGTGGCAGCATCATGCTGTGGGGATGTTTTTCAGCAGCAGGGACTGGGAGACTAGTCAGGATCAAGGGAAAGATGAACGGAGCAAAGTACAGAGAGATCCTTGATGAAAACCTGCTCCAGAGTGCTCAGGACCTCAGACTGGGGCGAAGGTTCACCTTCCAACAGGACAATGACCCTAAGCACACAGCCAAGCCAATGCAAGAGTGGCTTCGGAAACAAGTCTCTGAATCTCCTTGAGTGGCCCAGCCAGAGCCTGGACTTGAACCCGATCAAACATCTCCGGAGAGACCTGAAAATAGCTGTGCAGCAATGCTCCCCATCCAACCTGACAGAGCTTGAGAGGATCTGCAGAGAAGAATGGGAGAAACTCCCCAAATACAGTTGTGCTAAGCTTGTAGCGTCATACCCAAGAAGACTCAAGGCTGTAATCGCTGCCAAAGGTGCTTCAAAAAGTACTGAGTAAAGAGTCTGAATACTTATGTAAATGTGATATTTCATATTATTATTTCATATTATTATTTTTAATTAGCTTTCTAAAAAACAGTTTTTTTGGTCATTATGGGGTATTGTGTGTAGATTTATGATGACCCTCCCCCCGCCATTTTAATCAATTTTAGAATAAGGCTGTAATGTAACAAAAAAGGTCAAGGTGTCTGAATGCTTTCCCAATGCAATGTTTTTAATCATCTTTTACAACAGTATAAGGAGTTATATTAAGTGACATTTGGGAGTAAAGACCACACCTACACTAACCACATCCTTCCCTCTCTCATTAAATCAGTTTTATACACACCTGGCATGGTACATCAGGTGAGCAGGAGCTCCGATTAAGGTCATACGACATACTGGTAGTATGATAACAATGGGAAAGGGTAACCTAGGGCCCATACAAATAGTACAGTTTTCTACCATCTTAACTGGTCTGACAACAAAATGCAGGTGGAAAAACACTAAATAGGAAGAGAATAGGTTTTTACTTTAATTTTGTCTTAGATCTGCAAAGGTGTAGGGAGGAAATAAGGAGATTAAGTTTAAATGAGATACTAATAAACAAATGAAAACTTATTATAATTTTTGGGGAATTTAATAAGTATTCAAGTACAGGAAAGAACGTGTGTTATACATTTTTTACAAAAAAAATAAAAAGTATTGAAAGAGGTGTGTGTGTGCGTATGTACGTGTAAAAATTTAACATTTCATAGCTAAACACACAAATCACCTGTAATCTGTAAGAGTACAACTAGATAGAGCATGTATTTTTGGCAAAACTGCAGACAGATACAGGGTCTACTCATACTCATAAAGACGTAGTAGGGGGACTTCAGACATGGCCATAAAGAGAGAGGGCAGGGCACTGGCGATCTGAGGTACATAGAGGAATGGAGGAGAGTTGTGTGTCTGAAAAAAATGTAAGTGAATGTGTAGTCACAATAGAGGTAAACACAAATGTCACCTTTAGTCTTGTAAAAGAACAAGAGCATCTGAATTCTCTGGTTTGTGAGTTTCAATTCAGTCCATTTTCATGCATTCTTTGTACAACTAATAATGAACGCTATTGAGTAACTGTTTACTTTATGAATTCCATGAAGTGTATACTCAAAAAGCCTACTAACAACCGGTCTCCCCTAGTCTTTTCTATCATCCTTGTAGAAAGGGTTAACAGTCATCACTCAAATCAGCTGTCTACTCTCTCCTCCCACACCGACAAGCACAGCACTACATAAACAAACTGCTAGACGTTCACTCTCATTATTACATGATTCCAGTCGGTAACAGAGACCCAGGGCTGCGAGTGAAAATGTCACTGGCTGACACGGACACAGAGCGTGGGTTCTCTGGCGCCGAGTCTGAGTGCCCTTTCTCGGAGGTAATTGAACTGAATGTAGGGGGACAGGTGTATGTGACACGGCACATAACTTTGGTCGCTGTCCCAGACTCGCTCCTCTGGACCATGTTCAGCAAGAAGACTCCAAAGGACCTGGCGCGCGACAACAAAGGGCGCTACTTCTTGGACAGGGACGGATTCTTGTTTCGTTATATTTTAGACTACCTACGGGACCTCAACCTGGTACTGCCTGATTATTTCCCCGAGCAAAGCCGGCTGCAGAGAGAGGCTGAGTTCTTCCAGTTGCGGAGCCTGTCCACGTGCATCAGCCCCAGGATGAGCAAGGATAACTCCATCAGTGATGATATTTGCCAGAGCGTGACCGAGGAGGGTGCGCTCCAGTGCGGCATAGGGCCCTCCAGCGGAATGGAAACTTTGCGCATGATGTCCGCAATTAGCTGCGCCCGCTCCCCGTCTCGGGAGTCCAGCAAGTCAGGGTACATCACAATTGGATACCGGGGATCGTATAGTATCGGTAGAGATATCCAAACCGACGCCAAGTTCAGGAGAGTGGCGCGCATCACGGTGTGTGGGAAAACGTCCCTTGCCAAAGAGGTGTTCTCGGACACTTTGAATGAGAGCAGAGACCCCGATCGGCCACCGGAGAGGTACACGTCCCGCTACTACCTGAAATTCAATTTTCTTGAGCAGGCGTTTGACAAGCTGACGGAGGTTGGCTTTCACATGGTGGCTTGTAGCTCCACAGGCACGTGCGCCTACACTAACAATGATCCAAACGAGGATACAATCTGGACGAGTTATATGGAGTATGTGTTTTGTCGGGACTAAAATGTTGATATGATCCCACCCCAGTAGCCGCTTTGATATTGATGTTTACTGACATTTTATTTGGTTTAGCCTACTGGTGTAAGTAGGCCTCACGCACGCACGCACTCCTTCCAGTTATTTCACAGATCAGTCATTATGCCAGTTAGTGGCATTGAGCCAATCTTCAGTATTGTTTTCTGAATCCAGTCCTGTTAAAAAATAAATTGATAGAGATGATTATTGTAAGAGATCATTCTGAATGTCCAAGAATAATAGACATAAATGTAGTTGTACTTTATTTTGTATACTAGACCGTGGAGACCTGTCATTTAGGGCAGGTGGGGCAGAGCTTGTTAGCATGTTAATTTGGCATTAATACGTGTCACATATCAGTTTGAAAACAATGTAAAAAATAATAATAATTGAGTTAATAAAGCCGCATACAAACATGGTCTCTTTTTTGCTTTCTTGAGTAAGGCAGCTCCAAAATGCAGGTGTTTCAGCCTAGCTCAGCGCTTTCTGTGGTGGTGAGGCAGCCAGCAGAAAATACAGCGCGTAGGGGTTGGTAATGTTCTCTAGTTTAACTGGGATTGGCTCAGTGTTCTGTCACTCATGGGGTCACTACCTCACCGCAAAATCTAGAGGGAGAGCTCAAAAAATCATTGCCCTTGGGTGCTGCAATAGATTTACATTAGAAGTGCCCATCCAAGAAGGCACAAGGTCATTGGCCACAGATAAAATGATGTCAAATCACATTATATCTACCCTAACTTTGATGGGACTGATCATGCCAACATCATATATCAAAATCTTAGCTAGCAAGCTAGACAACCAGTCATTCTCATGAATGAAATTGACAATCTACTGGCAAATCCTTTTCATATGAAGATAAATTATAGCAAATTCAACAATGAGTGATTTGGAAGGAATTAGTGGCTAACTGCAAGCGTTTCAAAGCAATCACTAGCCTGCTATTCAGTGGAGAGGGTGTGTGGTCCAAGTCTGGATTTAAGAGTCTCTTTTCAAAGCAACACCATGGACCAGAAAAAGTTATATTACATTGGTCATGCTGTCAAACCAGCATGACTTCTACTGCGTTCAAAACAACTGGAAACTTGGAACTGGGTGATCACAAGCTTCAGTGAATACAAGACAACTGGGAATTCTGAAAAAAAACAAGCTCTGACTGGGAAAATACGCTTTGAACAGTCATCCAAGTCGGGAAAATGAGGCCTCTTTCTAGAGCTCTGACCTGAAGATCACTGACGTCATGATTCAACCTTGTTTTTTTCATAGTCTCCAGTTGTCTTGAAAGCACCATAAATTCAGAGGATGTCAGATATTGATGATGAAGTTTGATGACAAAATTTGCCCACAAGAAGGACCGCCAGCCACACCACCTTCCTGTTTAAGTGAGCACAACAAGGTGAATCCAAAAATGTCTTGTATGCTGCTATATAAATTATGTAATATTTCAGGGAGATATGTATACTGTCGCTAAGAAAATAATACTAAGTGTATGTTGTGTAGTAAGCTGTTAGTAGACCATGTGCCTCACCATAATAATTTGGTCCCTTTCCCCTCTCATACCTTGGCCTACTGTTCTGACTTGGTGGTGCACATGTAGCCTATAGCCTGTTTTAGAGAAATGTCCTCATCGAATATTGTAAAGAGCTTTCGTTATCTGCTTATATGATCCCATTATTTATCCTACGGTTCTGACTTAGTGTACAGGGAGAATACTGTAAGAATGGCCCATGTTCTGAAATCTGTCGCTGTCCATTTCAAAAGTGCTGAACAAATATTTATATTGTGACTATGTCTGTCTTAGCTCACTCATTAATGTCTTCATCAAAAAGCCTCTTATGCGCTCATCGTTCCCTTATGCCATATTTTGAACATCTCAATTGTCAGTAGAAACCACATTTGTTTAAGCAAGTCAGCCATGTTTTTAAAAAGGCAGTAAATGAGGCTGAATTAACTGTTTGCTGCCAGTCAAGGCTCTGCTAATAGCCAGGTGTAGCAGTGGTAAGGATTCACTCCATGGTGCTGAAAAGAAAGCTCTGCTGTTGGGACAGCTTATGTAGGCCCTTACAAATTGTGGGTATCATTTGTCACCATTAAAGTACAATTCATGTATTGTTTAGTGTAGTGGCTTTGCTGGCATGCATCAACATATTTTTTTTGAGTTTGCCCCATCATTTACATGCTAAAATCGCCACAGATACTAGATCTTCTACAGAGCTTATATTGACCTGAAATATATATTAGCCTACTAAGAGAAACACTTCTCTCTGCAGAGCTGACAAATGTAAACTCCTGTAATAATAATGGTGTTATAATGACATTGCCTGGTCTCACAGGGATAAATAATACAATCAAAGCATATCTTTTTGTTTCTGCCTCGTATTGCATGAAAATGTTACATTGACTCCAACAGACTCCAGTGATCTATAAAGTTAATACAACATCGTATTGTGTTGTATTTTTGTTAACCTGTTCAGATACTGAAATAAGGTATTCTACAATTCCAACATTCTTTACATTAAGTTTACCACTGACTGAAGACATTTTGCAGGATCTTTCCCATTGCTCCTTATCCAGGAACAATTTCTAGAGAGAAGTGCCATTACCAAAGGGTTGCATGTTCAAATACAGGGCTGTCAGGATAAATCTATTGGGAGTGAACATCAACATGGTCGGTATGCATGGCGCCTGCAACAGCAATGTTTGAGGGTTCGATTACTGCTGAGACCACCCATACATAAAATGTATGCACAATTCTTTTTATTTCAGCTTTATTTTCACAGGGATGTCATACAGAGACTATGGTCTCTTTTACAGATGAGCCCTGCATAAATGCATCAAAGACTGTAAATTGCTTTGGATAGAAGTGTCTGCTATATGGCTTTCAGTGCCTTTACAAAGTATTCACAGCCATTGACTTTTCCTACATTTTGTTGTGTTACAGCCTGAATGGATTCATATGGGATTGTTTTGACACTGGCCTTCGCATAATACCCCATAATGTCAAAGTGGAATAATGTTTTTCAAAATTTGCACCAATTAACTAAAAGTGAAAAGCTGAAATGTCTTTAGTCAATAAGTTTTCAACTAATTTGTTATGGTAAGCCTAAATACGTTCAGGAGTAAAAATGTGCTAAATAAGTAATGATAAGTTGTATGTACCGTACTCACTCACTGTGCAATAATAGTGTTTAACATGCTTTTTGAATGACTACTTCATCTCTGTACCACACACATACAATTATCTTTAAGGTCCCTCAGTTGAGCAGTAAATTTCAAACACAGATTCAACCTCAAAGACCAGGGAGGTTTTCCAATGCCTCACGAAGAAGGGCACCTATTGGTAGAAGGGTAAAAAAAAAGAGAGATTGAATATCCATTTGAGCATGGAGAAGTTATTAATTACACTTTGGATAGTGTATTGAGGCATCCATTACAAAGATACAGGAAACCATTTCGGGAATTCACTATGAAGCCAATTGTGACATTTAAACAGTTATAGACTTTAATGGCTGTGATAGGAAAAACTGAGGATATATCAACAACATTGTAGTTACTCCACAATACTAACCTTATTGACAGAGTGAAAAGAAGGAAGCTTGTACAGAATAAAAATATTCCAAAACATGCATCCTGTTTGCATCAAGGCTCCAATGTGATACAGCAAAAAAAAGTTTTGTCCTGAATACAAAGTGTTATGTTTGGGGCAAAACCAATACAACACATTACTGAGTACCACTCTCCATATTTTCAAGCATAGTGGTGCCTGCATCATGTTAAGGGAATGCTTGTAATCGTTAAGGACTGAAGAGTTTTTCAGGATTAAAAAGCAACGGGATGGAGCTATGCACAGACAAAATCGTAGAGGAAAACTTTCTTCAGTCTGCTTTCCACCAGACACTGGGAGATTAATTCAACTTTCAGCAGGACAACAACATAAAACACAAGGTCAAATGTACACTGGAGTTGCTTACCAAGAAGACAATGAATGTTCATGAGTGGTCATGTCACAGTTCTGACTTAAATCTACTTGAAAATCTATGGTATAACCTGAAAATGTTTGTCTAGCAATGATCAACAACCAATTTGAAAGAGCTTGAATAATTTTGAAAACAATAATGGGAAAATGTTGAACAATCCAGGTGTGGAAAGCTCTTAGAGACTTGCCCAGAAAGACCCACAGCTGTAATCGATGCAAAAGGTGCTTCTACAAAGTATTGACTCATGGTTGTGAAAACATCTTATATCTCTTTATTTCATTTTCAATACATTTTCAAAAATGTCTAAAAACATGTTTTCACTTTGCATTATGGGGTATTGAAGGTAGACGGGTGAGAAATAAATATTTAATCCATTTTGAATTCAGGCTGTAACACAACAAAATATGGAATACTTTTTGAAAGCACTGCATATGATATTACATCCCAGGTGACACCTACTGCCATTGTGCCCTTGATCAAGGCACGTAACTGTTCGAAGGGCGCTGCTATGCTATTGGTCTATTGGAATGGGTGGAGTAGAAAGTGATGCTGGGTATTTAGACCACAGTCCCCAAAGAAATTGTTTATTTTTATTGAGTCTTTATTTTGACAGAGAGTCAATGCTGAGACCAAGGTCTCTTTTCCAGATGAGCCCCATAATACAGATGAAAATACAATGAGCACATTAAACTACACATTCATATACACAATAAAATACCCGTAAAGCAAAACTCAATCATAAAAAAACAGACATTCTTCAGTAAAAAGGTCCCCGAGTGGCGCAGCGGTCTAAGGCACTTTATCTCAGTGCTTGAGGCGTCACTACAGACATCCTGATTCGAATCCAGGCTGTATCAGAACCGGCCGTGATTGGGAGTCCCATAGGGCGGCTCACAATTGGCCCAGCGTCTTCCGGGTTTGGCCTGTGCAGGCCGTCATCGTAAATAATAATTTGTTCTTAACTGACTTGCCTAGTTAACTAAGGTTCAATAAAAACAACCATCTGAAATTCCTTGTAGACACCAATTCCTCCAATTTTAAAGTCTATTGTAGATAATTCCACACGTAGAGTGCAGGGAAATTAAAGGCTGTATAACCAACCCCACTTATACCTCGGCACGTAGAATATTTTTTTCTCTATAGCCCAATATTCAATATTGTGAACATACCAGTCTGAACATTGTATTTTTCAATGCCATATTTGTAATAGTTTCCATAAATTCCTTCATGAATTTTGTTATAAGCACAATAAAAATGGACAGGAAACCCCCAGCTCTTGAAGAAGTTAGTCAGAACTACACAGTTCTGATTATTTACTGATCATGAAAAGCATGCAGTTACTTGTTGTATAACTCTGATGATCGAGATACATGTGTGTAATTGTTTTGCATGGAATAATTTGAAATGTGTAGTTCTGACTACGCTCTTCAAGAGGTGACGTTATTACAATCAAATAGTTGACATTTATTTAACGATCCCTTGAAAACGACACACAGTTGCCAATGGTTTTAGCGGAGCTGGGGGTGACACCTACACCTAATAGGTTGTTATTAGTAAAACGTCACAATAAGGTGCAGAGGGTTTGATTTGATTGCAATCAAATCAAACGCTCTGCTCCTTATTGTGACGTTTTATTAATAACAACCTATTGTGGAAAACAATTAATTTAAATAATTTATCTCCACTGTATGTTTGTTAGCTAGCCACCCAGTTTTAGAGGAATGATTCCATAAACTTTGAATTTAAATGCCATTATGCCAGCGTTACTTTCAAACAGTCAATCCACAGCCATACACTGGCTGAAATCAGTTGATGATAGGACTTAGTTGTAAATGTTACAAGTACTGATATTATATCATATATTGGTGATATATTGGTTACTACATGATTCCATATGTGTTATTTCACAGTTTTGATGTCTTCACTATTATTCTACAATGTAGAAAATAGTAAAAATAAAGAAAAATCCTTGAATGAGTAGGTTTGTCCAACCTTTTGACTGATATTTTTAGACATTTGTGACCAACCGGCTTGAGTCGGTCTTATGTAGCAAAATTAGAAATTGTGTTTTTACATTGGATAAAAGTAGAGACTCAGAGCTACAAAATGGTATATCATACACTACAGTTGAGGAACAATGGGAAAGTAATTCTGCTTTGAAAGTTGATAAACTTGTAACCTCACTTTCGTGGAAATGGCCTTTGAATGTTTTGGTACACCTACTGGAGAGCTCTCCTTTGTCAACATCCATTCAGCATCGTTTACACCCTCTAAAGCTTTAGCCCAGCCCATCTCTTTAACAAGCTTTCAGAATGCACACTGGACGCTCTGGCCGAGGAGTAGGGTGGATCTGAGCGTTTTGTCATAACAACAGCAGTCAAGCACCCAAGCTAACTGGCTAACATTGGCTAGCTTGCTAGCTACTTCCAGACACAAATGAGAGAACAGCTCACCCTGACCACTTTACTCGCCCTAGCAGACCTGGTTAGGCTGTTTTTATGTTATCCAGACCGGTGGGGACTGCACCAACAATTTAATGACACTTTTTTTGCCAACGTTTACTGACACTGGCAATATTCAATAGGTGTTGAGCATTTGTAAATTTGTCAGTTATTCTGCTCTCTGGCACGCTCAGACAAGAGTGCTCTGAAATCGGAGTAGATAGCCAGAGCAAATTTACCAGCTATTTCTATCAACAGTTGTCGCAGTGACATCATTAACATTCTATTGAAATGGTTACTTGCATAGTGGAGTCTTTTGTTAAGACATGTAGCTAGCTAGCTAAAAGATTAATCATAATCCCAACTCATGATATTACTACCCTGCGTGAATTTGCAGGTATCTAACCAACCATTTTCAATATTAGCTAGCTAACATTGGGCTTTAACAAGCAAAGCAAATGGCTCTGAGATACAAATAATATTACTACACAGATCATACATGTAACGTTAGCTAGCAAGCCAGCCAGCTAATGTTAGCAAGCTAGCTAACAGTACACTTTAAATGAAAATAACTTTATGACTAAATATGAAATGTGTATCTGAAAATCTAGCTAGCTAGACTATCTTACATGGATGGACACTTCTCCCTCTCGGTCACGGATGCCATTGTTGCCCTTAGTTTGAAGATCTATCTCCTTAGCTATTATACTCTAATACTCTAATAACACTTATGCAGTTTTACTATGTGATATCTTTAAAAAAAAGCTGTGTTAGAAAGGATTACATGCTACCCTTCCTGACCAGCTCAAATAGACACAAGCGTGCTACATAACAGACCAATCCGAACTCATCTCTCGGCATGTCCAGCCCACACATTATCTCAGCCAATCATGGCTAGCGGGAAAATTGCTGTCTTTTTTTGTGGCTAAACCAACTGGGATCGTAATTTATCAATTGTATTCATATTTACAGATGGAAACAAGTTTGTTAAGACAAATCAAAGTTCACATGTTCCAGAAGGCATTTCTGCCAAAAAACGCAGTTTGATAAAAATACAAAAAGTTTACCTTCAAAAATGGCTCTCGTGTGACGTAGTGACGTGAAACAAGTCACATTTGTGGTATGTTTGCATATATTTTAGAGGCTATTTATGCAGACATTTTTCATAAAACCTGTATAAACTGTATTTATAACTATACAACAATATTTTAGGTTGACATTCTATTACACAATTTCTGTTCTATCACATGCCTTGCTTTTATTTTCCTGCATAATTAAAATCAGGATCATGCCTCTACTGCCATTCATTCCAATTAGACTGGTTTGGATTTCTCCCTGACCAATATGTCTGCCATTTTCACCTCATTGTGTACGTTTGAGGATGAATGACATGGCCCCTCTAGTAATTTAATAGGATCTCTACCCTTGTAACTTAGATTTAAAGTTTCATATAAAGAGATAATATCGTGGTAACGAAGTCAACTACTGCGAGTTGAATGCACTCGGCCTTCAGTCAGCTCAACTGTCCTACAACACAATATCTGGCTAGTTTTGTCTCTCCTTATGTCTGCTGTTAGAGCTATCCCGTGAGACAAATCCCAGAACTAATATCCTTACTGATTGCACAAACATCGCCCAGCTTGCGTGTAGATATGGTTATCAACAAAACATCTTCTCTAAATATCATATACAGTGCCTTGCGAAAGTATTCGGCCCCCTTGAACTTTGCGACCTTTTGCCACATTTCAGGCTTCAAACATAAAGATATAAAACTGAATTTTTTTTGTGAAGAATCAACAACAAGTGGGACACAATCATGAAGTGGAACGACATTTATTGGATATTGATTTAACAAATCAAAAACTGAAAAATTGGGCGTGCAAAATTATTCAGCCCCTTTACTTTCAGTGCAGCAAACTCTCTCCAGAAGTTCAGTGAGGATCTCTGAATGATCCAATGTTGACCTAAATGACTAATGATGATAAATACAATCCACCTGTGTGTAATCAAGTCTCCGTATAAATGCACCTGCACTGTGATAGTCTCAGAGGTCCGTTAAAAGCGCAGAGAGCATCATGAAGAACAAGGAACACACCAGGCAGGTCCGAGATACTGTTGTGAAGGAGTTTAAAGCCGGATTTGGATACAAAAAGATTTCCCAAGCTTTAAACATCCCAAGGAGCACTGTGCAAGCGATAATATTGAAATGGAAGGAGTATCAGACCACTGCAAATCTACCAAGACCTGGACGTCCCTCTAAACTTTCAGCTCATACAAGGAGAAGACTGATCAGAGATGCAGCCAAGAGGCCCATGATCACTCTGGATGAACTGCAGAGATCTACAGCTGAGGTGGGAGACTCTGTCCATAGGACAACAATCAGTCGTGTATTGCACAAATCTGGCCTTTATGGAAAAGTGGCAAGAAGAAAGCCATTTCTTAAAGATATCCATAAAAAGTGTCGGTTAAAGTTTGCCACAAGGGAGACACACCAAACATGTGGAAGAAGGTGCTCTGGTCAGATGAAACCAAAATTGAACTTTTTGGCAACAATGCAAAACGTTATGTTTGGCGTAAAAGCAACACAGCTGAACACACCATCCCCACTGTCAAACATGGTGGTGGCAGCATCATGGTTTGGGCCTGCTTTTCTTCAGCAGGGACAGGGAAGATGGTTAAAATTGATGGGAAGATGGATGGAGCCAAATACAGGACCATTCTGGAAGAAAACCTGATGTAGTCTGCAAAAGACCTGAGACTGGGACGGAGATTTGTCTTCCAACAAGACAATGATCCAAAACATAAAGCAAAATCTACAATGGAATGGTTCAAAAATAAACATATCCAGGTGTTAGAATGGCCAAGTCAAAGTCCAGACCTGAATCCAATCGAGAATCTGTGGAAAGAACTGAAAACTGCTGTTGACAAATGCTCTTCATCCAACCTCACTGAGCTCGAGCTGTTTTGCAAGGAGGAATGGGAAAAAATTTCAGTCTCTCGATGTGCAAAACTGATAGAGACATACCCCAAGCGACTTACAGCTGTAATCGCAGCAAAAGGTGGCGCTACAAAGTATTAACTTAAGGGGGCTGAATAATTTTGCACGCCCAATTTTTCAGTTTTTGATTTGTTAAAAAAGTTTGAAATATCCAATAAATGTCGTTCCACTTCATGATTGTGTCCCACTTGTTGTTGATTCTTCACAAAAAAATACAGTTTTATATCTTTATGTTTGAAGCCTGAAATGTGGCAAAAGGTCGCAAAGTTCAAGGGGGCCGAATACTTTCGCAAGGCACTGTAGACAGCATGTCTACACTTTACCTAGAAAATGAAAATAAGCTGTGTGAGTGTACAAGTTCAGCTGTCTAACCAGAACTAGAATGGAATTTATTAATATTTATATGGTCTATTTGGCCAAATCTAAGGATTTCTCTGTATAACTATGCACAGCTCTCTGGGTGACGTTCTGTCTTCAAGTCTCCAGTGGGTGATTAAGTTCCTTCCATATATGTAATGTATTACAGGTTATGGACAGGTCCAATCAGGTGGCAGGAGGGGTAGAGTGCATGACACTCCATCCTGGATATGACAATAGTTTGCCTCAACTCATTGGGTCCAGTAAGCAGACTACCTTTCCAAACACGTCAATTGTCATACCTTCCTATATAGGGACCAATGAACTCCAACCACATATTCCCGCATGGTAGGGTCCTTTGGCATGGCATGCAAACCACAGTCGGTTGTGCATCCTGGAAGCATGCTTTGTCGAACCGGAGACAAAGAAATGGTCAATCCATAGAGGGATTTTTGCTCAGTCTCAAAAGCCCCATTTATACCTGGTGCTAACATGTGTCCTTTGTCCTGGTCCTGTCCATTATCTGATTGTGCTCACATTTTCAGACTGGTCTAGACGATTAAAAGGCGCATTGTGACCTGATTATGATCAGTGTGTAAACAGACAAGATCACAACAAGAGCAGGACGAAGGACGCAGGTTAGAACCAGGTATAAACAGGGCAAGAAGGGACCATTTTCACTTGGATCTTGGCAAAAGAGGGCATAAATTGTTTGCATAATTGTAATCCAAACCCAACATTCTTAACATCTTGATGAACTCTTGTCACAAATCTCACAAAACTCTTGTTTGACACTAGAATAAATGTTTCTGACTCAAATTGATGCTATTTAGTCCTTTTCAAAGGAGGAATGTGCTTTTTTGATTCCGTTGCGCTTGAAAAGTGTGATTGGTTTTAATCCCGGCCAAAGGCCTAGATTCAATCAGATCAAGCGTTATCCGGCGATAGCCAACCCACGCATAGCTGATGTTTTGGCAGTGTTGGAGGTGAAAATGCGTTGGAGCTGTCAAATTGATGAGCAGCGGCTCTTGTGATCATTGTCACAAAGCCATGCCCGTCCCACTTGTGTTAGAAGTTCAGAAGGAGAAAGTGTAGGCTATATAGAAATAATGACACTCAAATTGAAAATCTTAAAACAAAATAATTACGATTTCTATAAGCCTAATTGAGGTGTTGTCACGTTCTGACCCTAGTTATTATGTTAATTGTTAGTTTTAGTTGGTCAGGACGTGAGTTGGGTGGGCATTCTGTTTTGTGTGTCTAGGTTGTTTTTCTGTGTTCGGCCTAGTATGGTTCTCAATCAGAGGCAGGTGTCGTTAGTTGTCTCTGATTGAGAATCATACTTAGGTAGCCTGGGTTTCACTGTTTGTTTGTGGGTGATTGTTTCCGTGTCTGTGTTTTACACCACACGGTACTGTTTTTGGTTTCGGTTATTCACATTACGTTTATTGTTTTTGTATGGAGTGTTCAGTTTATGTGTTTTAATAAACAACCATGGACACTTACCACGCCGCATATTGGTCCTCCGATCCTTCTCGCCTCTCCTCTTCAGACGAAGAGGAGGAATACCATTACAGGTGTAGATTACATCTCACGTGTTCAAACTTGTGAACAAGGCTGCATGGGATTTCTCTCAATGCGACTCCGTGTAGCCAATGGCAATGTCCTGCCTGGGAGCCGTTATGGATTTGACACCGTCAAACCATCACCTATGCAGGTTTAGTTTAAATCCGAATCGGGCCCTAAGATGTACCAGTCCTTCTGGAATCTGCTCGACTGCCCTACAGCCAGTCTGTTTCTGACTGATTGGCTCAGTATATCACACTGAGAATGGGTCACCCAAGTACTGTAAATTAGAGGGAACAACCCCACAGCCGATTCAACTCATACATTCAACTTTACAAATGCCACCCCATGCCACTCCACATGTGAATATTTAGGAGATGTGTAAATGTTACAATAGTATCTGTTTCCCTCATCTCTTTATAACACAAATTGGGCTGTGTGTGATGTCGGTGCAAAATGGAGCAGCTGGCCTCATTTTATGATGTCATTATCATTTCAAGTGTAAATAACAAAAGGCTCCAGCTGCAGAGATGAGAGAGTGGGAGAGAGAGATAAATGGGAAAAGGATCTGTGATGATAGAGTGAAAGGAAAAAGTGAATAGAGCAGAGCTTCTCAACCTTTTAAATTTTATGAAATGAATTTTTTGTATTTTTATATCAACTGTTTGTTATCTTCCCCTACTCCCCTGGATCAGAATCACTGGAATCGAGGACATCCATGAGTGGAGACGACCTGCCATTGACCCAAGATATTATCTCATTCTAAATAAACAACATTTGCTACGAGAAATATCTATCTTTCAATTTAGTTACTGTATGTATTTATTTGAGTTTATTTGAGTATATTTTATTTTTACAGGGACAGTGCACATTAATCAACGTTTCAGTAAAAGTGCCGGTTTTAGCCAGCCGGCTAATTTTCTAGGGCAGGTTATTAAAAATAATTACAATATAGACAATAGCAACATAGGACAAGCAAGACGTAGCATACAGACATAGCAACATAGAACAAAAAGCAGCAAGACAAAATTCATAAAAGCAACAAAGTGTTTCCACACCTCACAAGCTACAGACAACAGACAACATGGAAAGCGGCAACACACAGCTAGGGACCATGTTCACAAATCTGATTGACCTTTAGCCATGTCTTCAAGCATTTTGTGAAAGTGTGATATGTGGTGCAGTTATGTGTGTCTGATGGCAGTGTATTCCAGACATGGGAAGCTCTCACAGAGAAAACGGACTTACTAAAGGTGCTTTTCCTTAACACAGTCACCTCTCATGGCAGACCTTGTGGATCTGCTGCCATATGTTTGGGTTTTCTGTTTAACAAAAATACTGAGTGGAGGGGGAGCCAGGCCATTTAGGATCTTGAATACAAGACATGCATCGGTGTATTGCACAAGATTTTCCCAACTCAGGAGCTCATGCTTTCTGAGGATGTAACAGTGATGATGGCTATTGGGCTTCCTATCAAGCACTTTGAGAGCCTGTTTGTAGACAGACTGAATAGGTCTTAATGCTGTACAGCAAGCTTGGGCGAAACTAGTCAAGCAGTATGTTAAGTGGGGGAGTATCATAGATTTGAAGTACAGTTTTGCTACCTCTGTAGTCAAACAATTTCGTATAAATCGGAAATGAGCTAGGTTGAATTTGGTTATTTGAATTACCTTTTTCACATGCTTTTTAAGAGAGGTTGGAATCAAGTATGATGCCAAGGTACTTACAATCAGATATCACCTGGAGCTTCTCCCCTGACACATAGACATCTGGCTCAGTAGCATCTGTTGCCCTTTTTGTGAAGAACATGCAAACAGTTTTTTTCACATTGAGATGCAAACATGAGTCACTGAGCCACTTTGTAACCTGGACCATTACAGTAGTGAGTTTTTGTGCAGCTTATTGTTTGCTCTTTGCATGCACATATATCACTGTATCATCTGCATACATTTGAACTTCAGACCCAGTACAGACAGAAGGCAGATCATTAATGTACAGGCTGAAGAGGGGCCCCAGTATTGACCCTTGGGGCATGCCCACATCATAGCTAAGAGTGGGCGACAGCTCATTGCTCACTCTGACACACTGAGTTCTGCCTTCAAGGTATGATTTCCTCCATCTCAAGGCATCAGGGGAAAAGTTGAACTTGGACAATTTTGTGATACGAATTTCATGGTTAACAGTATCAAAATCATTCCTTAGGTCCAGAAACACAGCCCCAACAACGCCCTCTTTGTCCATCTTGGACTTCACATTTTCCAGAAGAAAGTTTCTGTGGAGTGTTTCGCTCTGAAGCCAAACTGCATGGAGTGTAATGTGAAGGGGCTGTTGTTGAGGTGGGCAATCAGTTGTTTTGCTACACACTTTTCAACAACCTTTGACACCTCAGGTAGTATACTAATGGGTCTGTAGTTACTCACGTCACCAGGGTCGCCTGATTTAAAGATGGCCGTTATTATGGCTGACTTCCATACCCTTGGAAACACCCCGAGACCAATAGATGTGTTGGTGACCTTAGTAATGGGGCCAATGAGTGACTCTTTGTAGTTTTTAAGAAAGGTAGAGTCCAGCCCAAACACATCTTTGGCGATAGAGTTCTTTAGTGAACTAATCACCTTGTTCACCTTTGACTGAGAAACCTCCCTTATGATGAAGACAGGTTGAGCGTCATTCACTAGCACTGAGCCCAAGAAACCAGTGGAGGGGTTCTGTGTCAGTACCCTGACAGAGTCAATAAAGTAGGAATTGAAGGCTATTGCTATTTCGACTGCATCCTGTGTTAGATTGTTATTCACCATGATTTCTAGTCTTTTTGCAATGGTCTTTCCCTGTTAACTTTTTTATATTCTCCCAGATCAGTTTAGAATTTCCCTTTGCTTCACCAATTATTTTAATAAAAAGGTTTGTCTAGGCCTGTCTGATTTCTTTCATCACCTTATTTCTCAACATGGTAAACCTACGTCTGTCATGCTCTTAATTTGGATCTTAGGGCTATTTTTAGAGCATAATCTCATTCTTTCATCAATTTCCAGATTTCTTCTTTTTAGCCAAGGAAGAGTGCTCTTTTGGCCAGGTTTGGATTTAATTTTCTTTAGGAAACCATTTATTGTAGTCTGGATTGCTGATAGAAAAACTTGACTATCAGCTTCTACATCTGTATAGGACAAGAGATCATTCCAGTTAATTCCCTTAATTGTGTTTTCAAAATAGCTTAATTCACTCTTAGGTATTCTTAGTTGATCCGGCTTTCTAACAGTAGAGAGGTTAAACCTGCTCTTAGACAGCTTTCTGGCTGTAAGTGTCAGATTATGATCAGATAGCCCAGTAACCATTTTGAATGATTTAGTCACTCTCTTTGGTTTATTACTGAACACCAAATCAATCTGTGTTTTAGAGCAACAAGTCACCCTGGTTGGCCCTTTAACTAGCTGTGTAAGCTCAAAGGTATTAGTGATCCATTTGACGGTTTTCCTACAAAACTTGTCTTCATAATTAATGTTAAAATCTCCCATTAAGATGTAATTTATTTGGCACGAAGAACACGTTCATCATGTCACTTTAAAGGTGCCAGAGTGAAAGAAACATAGTGCACATAATTCACCATTCATAAATTTGCTTCAATACCAACATACATTGGTATTGTTTAATATACTCCGTTGTTTAGGATACTCCGTTGGCTCAGATTATGGTAAAGATTATCAGCCAGTCAGTGAAATGAAAGGAATCAATGGAACATGAATTTGAACTAGAAAATGACATTAGTAAAGTAAATGTAGTGTGCTTGCTAGTCTTGAAGTATTTATGATTGTGAAATAGTAGTAGTGTAGTAGGTAGTGATAGCAATAGTAATTGTAGTAGTAGGGTTTTCATAGGCTATGTGTTTGTTATACTGACCTATTTTCGGTTTGTAGGTGTGGAATTATTATAGTGGGTTGTAGTGGGATAGTATAGTACGCTAGAGTGAGGACTATATCATCATTAGCCATATAATGTGTTTTTAAGCTCTTCAAATTATTTAGTTTGAACATTCTGAAAGTTTTGGGGCAGTGATTATGATTATTCCTACCTACTATTTCCTGAGTACTTTATTATTTTGCACTTTGGGTTTTGTCCCACTTTTATATATGGTGCTTTAATAATTTCAGTAGCTCTAAACCTGCACCTGCCTTCTCCTCTCTACACCTGTGACAGAATGACCGACCCAACAAAACAGGAAGCAGCAGGACATCCCGACCTCTCCGCCATAGGAGCAACCTCCACCTTGCCCGTCATGCCAGGACGGCCTCCGAGAGGGACAAGGTGGCTGGCCTTGGTGATCTCGGTGCTGGGAGAGGGACGGTTCAGAAGTGCAGTTCTATGAGCGCTTCACCCAACTCTTCCGTGCCGTTTTCGACCACCTTACAGAGGGCAGAGAGGGAGGTGAGCATCTCCTCTGTCTACGCCAGGGGTCCAGGGCAGCATCTGAGTACACTCTGGATTTCCGGACGGTGGCTACGTCCACTGGCTGGAAAGAACAGGCCCTGTTGACGGTTTTCCACAGCGGGCTACAGGAGGATGTCCAGACTGAGCTGGCCTGTTGAAATGAGGACCTCATGCTGGACCAGCTCATCGCCATGGCCATCCGCCTGGATAATCTCCTACGTGCCCGTCGTCGCCCATCCCGGGCATTCTGGTCTCTCCCAGGAATCTCCAGCGAGACTGAGCCCAGAGGAACGTCAACGCTGCCGTCAACAGGGTCTCTGCTCCTACTGCGGGGAGTCAGACCACCCCTGGAAGACCTGTCCTAGAAGAAGAACCCGGCGAGGAAGTGACAGGCCGGGGAGCACTCCTGCACCTTCCCAAGTAGGCGTGGTTGTGCCTTGCTCCTCTCTGTCCACCTCCTTCCTGTCACCTTCCCAGCCTATCCTGGCCCCCCATTGAGTCCTTCCCTAGTGGACTCAGGTACTGCAGGCAATTTCCTAGACCGGTCAGTGGCCTTGTCATTACGCATTGCTCTAGTCTCTTTAAAACCCCCTATCCCAGTCCATGACCTAGACAACCGTCCCCTAGGAACAGGACTGGTGTGCCAAACCACGATTCCCATTTCCCTCATAGTTGCTCACACCCACCATGAACGCATCATTTTCCTAATCTTAGACTCTCCCGTAGTTTTAGGTTTCCCCTGGTTACAGTTGCATAACCCCAGGATATCATGGGCAGAGAGGAGGTTGTTGAGTGTCAGGGGAATTGTCTCTCTGTGTCTGTGCCACCTCCATGGAAAGTCCGGACCAGGCCACCCACGTCTCTATCCAGGAGGAATACCGGGATCTAAAGGTGTTTTTTTCGAAGACTCGTGCCATGTGCCTGCCCCCTCATCACCCTTGGGATGGCACTATTGACCTACTGCCTGGTTTTACCCTCCCGCGGGGGCACATCTACCTTCTCTCGCATGCAGAGACTGAAGCCATGGAAGTCTACATCCAGGAGGCGCTGGCCCAAGGATTCCTTTGTCCGTCCACCTCTCCGGCCTCCTCCAGCTTATTTCTTGTGAAGAAGAAAGGTCTCCACCCCTGTATCGATTACCGGACACTGAGTAAGGCAACTGTTAAGTAAGTTATCCCTTGCCTCTCATACCCACTGTGATCGAACAAATGCATGGTGCTCAGTACTTTACCAAATTGGATTTACGCAGTGCCTACAACCTAGTGCGCTTCAGAGAGGGGGATGAATGGAAGACTGTCTTCAGCACCAGAACCGGGCACTACAAATACAGGGTAATGCCCTATGGACTGACAAATGCACCCTCTGTGTTTCAATCCTTCATTAACGAGGTGTTTAGAAACACATTGGGTCGTAGTGGTGTACATAGATGACATCTTGGTGTACTCCACTACACGCGAGCAACATGTCTCTCGTCAGGTCCATTTTGGAGAGGCTGATAGGGCATCACCTGTACCTGAGGGTGCTCAACACCCATTGGTTTGGACGGACCACCAGAACCTAGAGTATATTTGAGCCGTGAAGAGGCTGAACTCGCGTCAGGCCAGGTTGGACCCTATTCTTCGCCAGGTTTGACTTTACCCTCTCCTACCGGCCGGGATCTAAAGTCAAGGCCGATGTGTTGTCTTGGGTGCATGACACAGAGGATCAGAGGGAGAAAGTGACACCCATTGTTGCTCTGTCCCGCATTGTTGCCCCTGTCGTGTGGAATGTGGACGCGGACATCAGTCGAGCCCTGTGATGGGAGCCCTCACCTGCCCACTGTCCCTAAGGGGTGTACCTACATGCCCTCTAATGTGCAAAACTGACTCCTTGCCTGGGCGCGGGGAACCCGGGGAACCCGGGTATAGCCCGTACTGTCGACTGTCTCTCCACCAAGTACTGTTGGCTCACCTTGGCCCAGGACGTCTGGGTTTACTTTTCTTCCTGCTCCCCCTGCACACAGAGCAAGACACAGAGACACCTCCCCTATGGCAAACTCCACCCGCTGCCGGTTCCACAATGACCCTAGTCTTTGTCACAGACCTTCCCCCCTCGGAGGTGCACAACACCATCCTGGTCGTTGTGGACCTGTTTTTCAAAGCCTGTCGTTTGATTCCTCTGCCTGGTCTCCCTACAACCATGCATACCATGGAGGCTATCTTCTCTCAAGTCTTCAGGCACTACGGATCCCGGAGGACATCGTGTCTGACCGTGGTCCTCAGTTTACCTCCCGTGTCTGGAAGGCCTTCATGGAACAATTGGGGGTCACGGTCAGCCTCACCTCCGGGTACCGTCCCCAATCAAATGGGCAGGTGGAAAGGGAAATCAGGAACTGGGTAGGTACCTTCGTAGTTAGTGTCAGGACTGGCTGGGGGAGTGGGCTGCATTTCTGCCTTGGGCAGAATACGCACAAAACTCCCTCTGTCACTCCTCCACTAACTTCACCCCCTTTCAGTGTGTTCTAGGCTATCAGCCGGCCCTGGCACCTTAGTCAGATCAAAGGCTCCTGCGGTGGACGATTTGGTGCTCCGGCAAAAGGTGCAGGCTGATCATCACCGCAGTGTGACCCCTGTCTTTCAACCCGGTGACAGGGTCTAGCTTTCAACCCGGTGACAGGTGGAGGACCTGTCCCTCCACCTGCCCTGCCGGAAGCTGAGCCCGCGGTTTGTGGGGCCGCTCAAAGCCCCGAGGAGAGTCAATGAGGTACAGATTACAGCTCCCCGTCAATTACCGTATCTCACCCTCATTTCATGTATCTCTCCTCATGCCGGTGGTAGCTGGTCCCTTGCCTAGTGCTGGACCCCACGACGCACATTCCCTTGGATGTCGATGGGGGCCCCGGCGTACTCCGTCCGTAGCCTGTTGGACTCACAGCGTCGTGGGGGGGGGTCGCTTTGGTCGCTTTGGCTCCCCTTCCTGTCCAGCTCAGGGGTTCGGTGTCACCGGCCAAAGAGCTGCTGCCGAACCTGCTGCTGGCAAACGCCCTTCACTCATCAACCCAGGACGTGTCTCGTCATCATTACACACACCTGGTTCCAATCCCCACTCTATCACTGTATAATTACTCCCTCTGACCTTTTGTCTTTGTTGGTCATTGTAAATGTTGCTTGTTTCCTGAGCGGAATCTCTCCTACTATTTCCTGAGTACTTTATTATTTTGCACTTTGGGTTTTGTCCCACTTTTATATATGGTGCTTTAATAATTTCAGTAGTTCTAAACCTGCGACTACCTCTTGCCTTCTCCTCTCTACACTTGTGACATACACATTATTACACACACCCACGTACATAGATAAAGGCTTCCAGGTGAACATCATGTTATTAAATTATTACAATATTGAGAAAAGGGTAAATGTACAAAAAATAAATGTTATTCTGTACTTACTTTGAGTGGCGTTGTACTGTACCTTCAAATGTGTTGGCAGATTACGGGTGGATATCTAGAAAATGTGGTAAAAAAATACTATCCTACCAGATCTACACTGAAATAATTAACACTTTGTAAATTATATACAATTAATCATAGGACTGGATGGTTTCAAATATTAGCGTTAATTAGCATCAAGCCCTTTTAAAATAGGAAGTCAATTTGGCTGTTTTAAGCTATTATTAGACAACTTTCTAGGAATCGTAGCCAAGACTTGACTGTCTATCTGGTTGATAACGTTAACTAGCGAGGTCAAAGTAATATATGGCCAGATATTAGTAATCCTAGAATAGTAATAAATACCCAGCTAGCTAAATAACTGACTAGGTTGCCAACGTCATAACTTTTAGGACCTAGACGTGTTACCTGACAGGAAAATATATTATTGTTAATGTCAGCTAACAGCATCTTTGATACAGGAGACCTGTAAGTTAGACATTGGTGTATCCAATGTGTACATGTCTCCTGGACCTAAGAGGCTACTAGTAGGAGGATGCTAACAAGTAAGCCTGTAGCTGAGAACGGTTTCTTGTTGCTGAAGGTCACAAGTCTGTAGCTAGCTAGCCAGGTAGTGAGAAAATTTGGCTAGTTTGATTAGCTTACTAGATAGTTATATAATTTGCTAGCTAGCTAGTTAACATAAGCTTACCAGCTAAAGGTAGTGTCCGCTAATATCGGTGATACAATGGCACCGTTCGATAACTTAACAAGCTAATGTTGTCTAGCTATCTACAATGTTAACCAGATTAAAAGGGAATATAATGATTTATTTGGTTACAATGGCTGAAGGCCATATCAAACTAGCTAGCTGTTTATCTTATGAGGTGGTATCGTTATATCTTATGAAATAGTTTGGTAGCTAGCTATCAATGTTCAAACATTACTTACCCTAACTAGCTATCTAGCTAACATTAGCTAGCTAGGTGGCTAGCTACCAAACATTGTTAGTTAGACACAAACAGAGCGATGCATAGAATCAAGCAAGGTCTATTAGCTAACTAACCCCCTTTGGTCTAGCTAACATGAACAACCGCCACTGTTTATAGACAGTTTCAACAAACAAAGCAATAACTATTGGCACACAAAAGTACTCAAAGAAAACAAATTAAGCAGGAGTCAACATGGTTGACAATATTTATTTCCCTCAATACTTATTTCTCTCATTAAAATGCAAATCAATTTATAACATTTTTGACATGTGTTTTTCTGATTTTTTTGTTGTTGTTATTCTGTCTCTCACTGTTCAAATAAACCTACCATTAAAATTCTAGACTGATCATTTCTTTGTCAGTGGGCAAATGTACAAAATCACCAGGGGATCAAATACTTTTTTCCCTCACTGTATATAATGAATAATGAATTTATTTGCAAATTATGGTGGAAAATAAACTGTACATAAGTAAGTAGCCATGCCCCGAGTGACATCAGAGAGCATGTCAGACGGACGGAGTCGTCCCCTTTGGCCAGAGTGCATAAAAAGCCTTGGTAACAAAATTAACATTAGACCAGAAAAGCATGGAGCGGTAGCTACATGTCTAAAATGGTTGGAACTTTGAACCTCAACATGAGGTGAAGAAATAAACTCACCTTTCTTTAGACCAGGAAAGACAGGGAGCTGCAGCCCACCGTCTAAAGTGGTTTAAATCCTGACTATCAAGACAAGGAGGAAGAGGTGACTAACTCCCCTTTCAGACAATCACTGGCAAGGCTGATTAGCTGTCCTAAGTCAGGAAAAGCGAATCAGAGAGGGACCATCGAGGAAAGCGAATCAGAGAGGGACCATCCTACTACACTTCGAACCATCCCATCCTACTACTAAGTCTCAAATCACCGTATTCTCCGACTATCATCACCAATGAGAATCGTCGACACAGCTGGCTGTCTTCCAGAGTGAACAACAGTAGAAGAGGACGGTCCAGACCCTTACAAGCGTGCTGCTGAAATGCCAACCTACCTCCATCCTAAGAAGACATGGTTCCAACAGAGAAGAACGGCGAACAAGGGCACTCACAAGTAAATACATTCAGGATTTTTTCATATTCCAAACAGGCAGCGGTTTGTGTGCAAAGTATTTCATTAATGGGAGAATAGTTATAGAATGTGTCCAATAATAAGTGCACCTATTTCTCTGTCTCTCTGTTTTATTACGACACCTTACAGCCTTATTCTAAAAGTAGATATATTTTTTCAAGCCTCTGAAATCCCAATACCCCATTATGACAAAACAAACAGGTTTTTAGAAATGTTTTTTTTAAAATTTAACTGAAATACACTTACATATGTATTCAGACCCTTTGCTTTGAGACTCTGGTGCATCCTGTTTCCATTGATCATCCTTGAGATCTTTCTACAACTTGATTGGAGTCCACCTGTGGTAAATTCAACTGATTGGACATGATTAGGAAAGGCATACACCTGTCTAAAGAATGTCCCACAGTTAATAGTGCATGTCAGAGCAAAAACCAAGCCATGAGATCGAAGGAATTGTCCGTAGAGCTTCGAGACAGGATTGTGACGAGACACAAATCTGGGGAACTGTACCAAAAAATGTCTGCAGCATTGAAGGCCACCAAGAACACAGTGGCCTCCATCATTCTTAAATGGGAGAAGTTTGGAACCACCAAGAGCCTTCCCTGGAGCTGGCCGCCCCCAGCCAAACTGGAGAAAGGCCTTGGTCAGGGAGGTGACATCCAATGGTCACTCTGACAGAGCTCCAGAGTTCCTTTGTGGAGATGGGGGAACCTTCCAGAAGGACAACCATCTCTGCAGTACTCCACCAATCAGGCCTTTATGGTAGAGTGGCCAGACAGAAGCCACATGACAGCCCGCTTGGAGTTTGCCAAAAGGCACCTAAAGACTCTCAGACCATTAGAAACAAGATTTTCTTGTCTGATGAAACCAAGATTCAACTTTTTGACGCGTCGCGTCTGGGGGAAACCTATTAGCCAAGAACGTTTTTTATGTTATTACATATAGCCGGAAATAACTTTTGGAAATCAGTGCGGCGGGAACTAACCAGCATTCCGACCAGAAATACGACTTTCCCGAATTGGATCCTTTGTTTTTAACATTTCTGGCGCAGGCGTTGCGCTAGCGACCCACCTCGACAACATCCAGGGAAATTGCAGAGAGCCAAATTCAAAATACAGAAATAGTCATAATAAACATTCATAACAAATACAAGTGTTACACATCGGTTTAAAGATGAACTTCTTGTTAATCCAGCCGCTTTGTCAGATTTCAAAATGGCTTTACGGCGAAAGCATACCATGCAATTATCAGAGGACAGCGCCCTGCTTACAAAAGCATACAAACATTTTACAACCAAGTGAAGACCCTCCTGAAATGGACAAAGATGAATGGGAACTTATTGGCACCGTACAAAACATATACACGATGTACAATACCACTCAAATGGACGGCATATCATTCAAAACTTATTGCAAATGTCATATGGCAAATGCCAAGTGTCGCACAGCAAAAATCCAATAGATGGCGAGCGCGCTCCACAGTAAATTTCATATTGCAAATGTACATCAAGTCAAGACCCCAAGAGGCAAATTTTGATTATTATTTTATTTTCAATAACTTATCACCCCCTTAAAAAAGTGCTTTCTGGACTGTTTTTTGAAATTCTTTTAATGTTTTAGTCATTTATACATGTATTACAACTGTATGATCATACTTTTGTCATATTTTATTTTCAGATTTTTTAAACTTGTCCATAAGGATCATGTTTTGTCCATTTGCAATGTGATTTCATAGGAAGTCAAAAGTCAATGAACCATTGCCAAATGCCATAAGAAAGTATTGAAAGTGCCAAATCAGGATGTTATGTCCATTTACCATGTACGACCATGGGTTTCCGAACCCAAAAGTCAGTGAACCATGTCCAAATGGCATTTATACCGCCCAAATGATATATAGCACTATGTTAAGCCATGAATCAACCTAGATGGTCTATTGGTCATGATGATGAGGGAGAAGTGGGACTCAGTTGTTTGTTTTTGTATTGAAAAAAGTCCAAAATGACCAGGGGCGCCCCTTATTTCATATGTGTGTGTGTGTGTGTGTGTGTGTGTGTGTGTGTGTGTGTGTGTGTGTGTGTGAGAGAGAGAGTTGTTTTTGTATTGAAAAAAGTCCAAAATGACCAGGGGCGCCCCTTATTTCATATGTGTGTGTGTGTGTGTGTGTGTGTGTGTGTGTGTGTGTGTGTGTGTGTGTGTGTGTGTGTGTGTGTGTGTGTGTGTGTGTGTGTGTGTGTGTGTGTGAGAGAGTTCTTTCTTTGACATCTGTTGGGAGAAATGACTGATTTACAGTTCATGAGGGTTGTCTAATCACACATATGAAGTTTTGGAAAGATCTGACATTTTTAACCCTTCGAAACAGCCCCTATGACCCTAATTTAAGGCACTTCTGGATGACACAGGAAGCTGAAAGTTAAAACATATCCTCCTTGGGGTAGGCTCTTACAGAATTGTGGGTTTTGAGTCTTTATGTTAAGAACTGACTGATTTACAGAGGGTTGAATGATTGTGTGTGATTTCAGATAATCACAGAAATTCACAGAAATCTCGCAGAGCTCCGAAACCCACCTTAACGGATTCGTCTGAACACGTCACAACTGTAACTTTTTTTGGGAAAAAAATAAATAATTATTTGAACAACACCAATTGTACATTGTACGATTTCTCTTAAATTACGATAGATAAATGGCTGGTTCTTTTTCCTGACACCGTACGTTCATGTAGCGCTCTATTCAAATTAGAGCAATTTTTTTTTTTACCTTAAATCCCAAAATTTTGGCCTTAACTGAAAAATCGTTGGGCCTCGACGCCATCTTGTTTCTGGGGTAACAGCCCATTAGTTCAAAACCTATGCTTACCGAGTTTCGTCTTTGAAGTCTTTTCCGTTTAGGAGAAATGGCCATGTCGTAATTGGTGATGTTTTGTACATTTGCCATAAGATTCCATTCGCCATCTGGTGGAATTTACCGGGACAGCGGAAAAATTACCAACATTGTTATAAAACGGAAACCAAATGTCAGAGAGACTTCGTTCGATCACTTCCCGGAAGATCTGGCCCCGGTGCACGGCCCGCCGCCGTCGGCAAATTTTAGAAACATTTGCGGATGTCTAGTAAGCGACCGTACATTTGCAATATGGAGATTCTCATCGATCATACAGCAAATGCCGAAAAGTGACCTTCAGGTATGTAAATTAATCACGTACCTTTGAAGATCTTCATATGGTTGCAGTCACAAGAGTCCCAGGTACACAATAAACGTTTGTTTTGTTCCATAAAGTCCCTCTCTTTATCCCAAAAACCCAGTTTTGTTGGCGCGTTTTGTTCAGTAATCCACTGGCTCAAAGGCTGGCTCAAATTTGGCTCAAATCCACTGGCTCAAAACATGCAGACAAATACTTCCTAATAGTACCGGTAAAGTTCGTCGAAACATGTCAAACGATGTTTAAAATTAATCCTCAGGTTGTCAATTGTCTAAATAATCGATAATATTTCAACCGGACAATAGCGTATTCAATAGAAAGGAAAAACAACGAAGGGGCACACTCGGTCATGCGCAAAACCAGCACTGCATGATTCTACAGTCCACTGAGAGAAAGGTCTCATTCTTCTTCATTTTTCAGAAAACAAGCCTGAAACAATGTCTTCAGACTGTTGACATCTGGTGGAAGCCATATGAATTGCAATCTGGGTTCTAACCCATTAGATACTCTATAGGCATTCAATTGAAAATACCCACTTCCTGGATGGATTTTCCTCCGGTTTTCGCCTGCCATATCAGTTCTGTTATACTCAGAGACATTATTTTAACAGTTTTTGAAACTTTAGAGTGTTTTCTATTCAAATCTATCAATTATTTGCATATCCTAGCTTCTGGGCCTGAGTAAGCAGGCAGTTTTCTTTGGGCATGCTTCTCATCCAGACGTGAAAATACTGCCCCCAAGCCATAAGAAGTTAATAAATATATTTTCAATACATTTTATTTAAATAATCTCCCCCCCATAACAAACCAAAAAGGCACATCGATAAAAATAAAGAGTCAACAACAAACCTTAGTCATCAACAAACTTGTTGTAACCAAAATATTTGTAGGCGAAAAGGAGAATAAATCCAGCCTAACATGAAAACTCTTACATCTCTGAAGTATGAAGTAATCAGGATCAATAATCTCATGAACAAGACCAAAATCAATTTCCAGTATTGTTTCGTTAGGGTTGCAAAATTCCCAAAACTCTCCACCAGTGATTTCTGATATTTGGGAAAGTTTTCAGAATTTTCCAACCCTATTTTCAGCTAAAAGTCTAAAACTCGCAGGCGCATGCACATCCCTACTACTTTATACAAGCAACTGGTAAAAATAATACGTTGATATCAACATTTTCACTTTTTTTGGTCAATCTCACCCTCTCAAGTGTACAGTAGAAATAAAGAATAAGATAGTTGTTAATTGAAGAATCAGGGCTTTTTGTCAAATCACAAAACCACATTAATACATCTGAAGTTACAGCTGGTTGCAGTGTTCATGGGTTGTTGTCAAGTAGTCCTTTATCTACTCAAGTACAGCGTTGTCACATGGACGTTGGCTGTCCAGCTAGAGGAGAAAGAAGATAGAGGTTATAACACGATACTATTCGATAACACAACAACACAGCATATCACTAAATGGCACGGCACGACTCACCATAATATAACTGACATGACACAACACAGACAATAGTAACACGAGCCCTGTTACTATTGGCGATACCAGTCAGGTATGACTATGGAGTTTTTATAAATGGTGACAGATAGCCTCGTGGTTAGAGCATTGGGCCAGTAACTGAAAGGTCGCTAGTTCAAATCCTGAGCTGAACATTTTGAAATGATGTGCCCTTTCCAATTTACACATGTACATGTAAGCACCCACCAAATTACTATTATTCAGCTTTGATTCTAGTTGGCTCACTTTTCAGCTGGTACCCAGCTAAAGTCATACTCACTTTTGAATCGCATGTAGCAGGAGTTACAGTAGAGCTGTCGGTTACGTATTCTGACCTCAGCTCCGGCCTCCGATCCTCCTAGGTCAGACTTACAGTCGATACACTGGAGGATAGGGAGAGAGGGAAATGGTCAATGAGGGCTAGCCCAGATCCCTCACTCCCGGGTGGGGAGAGGAGAGGAAAGTTGCCCCCTGGACGAAAGAAGAGTTCCACAGACAGAGGAGTCACGGGGAGAGTGCTAGACATATACCCATGGAGCCAAAACCAGATAGACGGAGCCCATGAGAGACACCTGACCTGACACTTGACTGCCAGACAGAGAGACCAATGAGATTATAAAAAACTGACAGTTTAAGCCCAAGTATACATGTAGGGACTTTTGGAAGCTCGTCATGATGTCAGCAGCAAATGTTGGTGATAGGTAATAGTGAGGTGAAGGATTGATTAGTGAGGTTTGGCACAAATGCAGTCAGATTTCCTGAAATGCTCATAAAACCATGAAAACAATGTCCCAAACGTTTTGCCATTTCTGCAGCAAGTCATAGATCTTCAGGAATTTGGAAGAGCTGTATTTTTCAATTAACTAAAAAACGAATGGAAACATTACTCCAGTCATGTTACACTGGAAACCTTAATTAAATGGTAATGATTGGCCACATTGGAAAAGTCATCAACTATCCATCTTTACAACCCAGTGGGACTTTGGACTTCTGTTTCCTTGGTTTTGTGTGTACGGTTATAAAGGATCAGACCAGATTGTGATCCATTCATGCTGGTTAGGTTAGTAGAACATTAATCAGGATCAAGTTGTCCATATTAGTACAGTCTCATTCCGTGGATACGGTTATTACTGAGAGGATCAGGTAGGTTTAGTCTTTGCTATGGACCAATCATGACCTCAATCTCCAGGTCAGGTAGGTCCGGTCTTGAACTTTGAACTCTCACCTTGAAACAGGTCAAATGATAGCAGAGTCCCAGGGACTCGATGATCATGGCGGCTCCCTTGCCCAGCACCGTGTCACAGAACGTACAGACTTTCTTGCCACTCACTGACCTGAGATTACAGAATGCAGAACCATAATTTGACTGGAGAACACAGACACACAGACTGGAGAATCGAGAATATACATGCCCTCCCACGCACCATCAACCACACTGAAAAAATGAGAATACACACACATTCCTATCCAAACAAAAATACTTTCATACTTGTTCATGTTATATGTGTATTGGATGGTCACCTCCCTGACCAAGGCCCTTCTCCCCTGATTGCTCAATTTATCACAGGTAGACTCCAATAAAGTTGTAGAAACATCTCAAGAATGATCAATGGAAACATGATCCACCTGAGCTCAATTTTGAGTCACTTAGCCTACTCGAACAGAGAGGAATGTTATTTATGTTAGCTAGCTGGCTATCCAACACTGGAACTCTTCCAAGTCGAGATAAGCTTTTGGTTTTATTCATTTATTACCATTGTGGGCCGCCTGTGTAAATGCTAAATTGCTTGCTGTACCCTGACCTGTGTGATTGTAGTGGATTTACTAATGAGTTAGTTCTAGTAGCTATGTTGACTATGACGTTAGCTAATATGGTTGACAACGATGTAGGCTGTGTGTAGTGGTTAGCGGTTATGGTATGAAGGTTTAGCTTGGAGAGGTCAAGACAGCTGTTGTGTTGTGCACTGTCCACAAATGAAGGGAAAAGGGAAACGTTGATGAGAGAAGGAATTATACAACGAGAAAAGTGATAGTGCTGTTTGTATGTGGCTGCTATGAAAGTGAACTGTGTGTGTGGTGATCAGGGGTGTATTCATTCCGTCAATTCTGTTGAAAAAAGTTTCTTAATTGGAAGCAAAGGAAATGGGGATAGACCTACCTGAATTTGTCTAATAGAAACTCTTGGAATGTTTTGCAACTGTTTGGACTAATGATTACAAACTAGATCAACTAGATGTAGGCAAGAGCGTGCAAGGCGGTATTGAATGTGTCACTGTCACCTTGTTTACTCCAATTTGTCTCTCGACATGTGCACCTACGTGATACACTTTCTTTCGTAGGCTAGGTTGTAGCAACCTCATGATGGGTATAGGGAAAATATGAGTGTCATGTAGTTGCCTAAACCTATCAATGTTACATTGAGCTGGGTGAATGGAATATGAATGACAGTCATTCAATATGCTGTAATATAAATAAATAAAAAAGAAACCTTGGTTCACGTTTGTGGTGAACACAAACGCCTAAGCACCGACATTTTGATGCATGTCAGCATTTGTTACTTTGAGCAAGGGCTTTTGGTGTTACCCTTAACCCCAGATCGAGAATCTGGCTTTTAGCTCAGATATATGACATTGTATCAGGGTTTGGGAGCAAATCTACTGACTCAGTTCTTTGGCAAGCAGCAGTGTGCCACGTGATTGGACGTTGGATGTTTTACCTGCTGCGTTGCTGTGAGCATGGGCGTGACTCGGGTTCGGGGCCAAGAGAAGGGGTGGGGGATGGCGAGGGTGAGCGCAGGGACCAGGAAGATAGGTTACACCCCCTGGCCTCTCTGAGGGAGCTCATGGAGAGGGAGGAGGGCAGGGTGGCTAAGCCAGGACGACTTCCGACCCCGCTGCCATAGCCACCACCACCGTAGGCAACACCACTATAGGAGGATGTAGTTTTGAGGCCAGAAAGGGCTAAATGAGGCCGGCTGTAGTTGGGGATGGACGAGGGGCTTCCTGGTGTCCATGACGAGCGCCAGGAAGAACGGGGCGCGGTGTCCAGGTTGTCCAGAGACTCGCCTCTGAAAAGTTGAACAGATTACCGGATGTTAGTGGATGTTAGCGGGTTAGCGTAAGCACCCAAATAGCCTGGATACCACAGGCCATTATGTTTCTGATTTAGCCAACTCTTTTGATAACTGCAACAGAAAAGAGACTGGCATCCAGGCTAGAGCCCAAAATGTTAAAGTCACTAAAAACAGTTACTTCTACTAAAATAGTTGTTGTAAATTATGTGTTAACATGTTACACACACTCATTCAAGCTAGCATTATACGGCATTAAACCCCTGGTGACCCAATCTAGGCAGTTTAGTGTGCTGTCCAAGTTGGAACAGAGTAATCACAAATCCATGGAAGGCGTGTCAGAGTTACTTGGAGTTGGTGTCAGAGTTATGTGGAGCTGTCCTAATATGGACGCCCATGTGAGTCCCAGGTAGAGTACCTTCTAATAGGGCCATTGAGGCTGGCTTAACCCCTATCCATCATTCAACACACACATTGTACTGTACTGATCCACTTCCCCCATGCCAGCGGAGCCCCAGTCAAGCCCCAGGAAGAGTACCTCCTGATGGGGCTGGCAGTGGGGTCCTTGCTGTTGGTGGTGCTGGTGGAGCGTTGGCGGATCCAGCTGTTGTCTGTGGCCAGGTTGGTCTTCTTCTTCATCTCCTGAAGGATCTGCTGCCTCTCCAGCTCCGCCTGGGGTACGCTCTGCTGGCCCTTCCTCCCCAATCCTTCGCCTATCCCACAGCTGCTAGTCACTGTGGGCCAATGAGAGAGAAGAGGGAATCAGAAAATAAAGATGAGTCAATGGGGGAGGAGAGGGTGTCAGGGGATAGACATGAGAGCCAATCAGATTGGATGGAAGTCCAGAAATAGACTGTAGACCAGTGATTTATCCAGGAAACACCAATAAGACCAGTGATTCATCATTGTGACAGAGCCACTGGAGAGGACAGATTCATTTTCTGTATTCAGCTTCAGTGACCAATAGGACATGATCAAGACATATTATAAAATTTATATATTAATTCATGCTAAACGCGATTGATCGGCTGAGCTGGTTGGTTGACTGGGTCCTGCATTGATTAGACAGGAGTGGTCAGGAGCGGTCGAGGAACGGTCGAGGTTGTGAACCACACCTCTTTCTGGCTCTCTGTATCTCATGGCGTTTAGGATGTTTCTCCTCTCCAACTCCAGTTCTGACGCAGCCCGGAGACTCTGGGCCTTTTTGTCTGTTTTACGTCTCAACTCCTCCTCCAGTAAGCTCTGGGCCATGCCCCCAGAGCTGCCGTACCAGCCTGGGCACAGTGTGTACAGTATTCACACTCACTGACATACAGTCACACACACACACACACACACACACACACACACACACACACACACACACACACACACACACACACACACACACACACACACACACACACACACACACACACACACACACACACACACACCTTCCCTTGCTAATTTGAGCAGCTAAGTAATGGTTCAACTTCCACCGAAGGTCAATAAGGATGAACTACTATTGATGAATACATGAGGACATTAGTAAATCCCCACTGACCTTTAGTTTTCTCCATGTTGTCCAGCTCTGGAGTAGATTTCGACTTTGCCCTGCCAATCACAACAAAACACATTTAGGGGCTGATAATCAAGAAAATTCATTATCTCTCAAATCAATGTACACTGTAAAACACATTATTGATTTTACTAGTCTACGTGGTACCAAATGGTACCCTATTCCCTACAAAGTGTACTACATTTGATCAGGGCCCTTGGGGCTCTTTGTATTTTCAAATGCGTACAGTTCAATACATGAACACATACAGTACATGAGTGGCCTGCAATGGAAATAAGCCTTCCGGCTTTGTTGCATAATCTCTTCTTTTTTACTTTACAGTGCATTCGGAAAATATTCAGGCCCCTTGACTTTTTCCATTTTTTTTTTTACGTTACAGCCTTATAAAATTGATTAAATGTTATGTTTTCTCTCAACAATCTACACACAATACCCTATAATGACAAAGAAAAACTGGTTTTTAGAAACGTTTGCAAAAAAGTTAGTACAACTAAATGTAACATTTACATAAGTATTCAGATCCTTTACTCAGTACTTTGTTGAAGCATCTTTGGCAGAGATTTCAGCCATGAGTCCTCTTTGATTGACGTGACAAGCTTGACACACTTGTATTTGAGGCGTTCTCCCATTCTTCTCTGCAGATCCTCTCAAGCTCTGTCAGGTTGGATGGGGAGCGTTGCTGGACAGCTATTTTCCAGTCTCTCCAGAGATGTTCAATCGGGTTCAACTCTGGGCTTTGGCTGGGCCCCTCAAGGACATTCAGAGACTTGTCCCGAAGCCACTCCTGCGTTGTCTTGGCTGTGTGCTTAGGGTCGTTGTTCTGTTGGAAGGTGAGCCTTCAGTCCAGTCTGAGGTCCTGAGCAGGTTTTCATCAAGGATCTCTCTGTACTTTTCTCAGTTCATCTTTGCCTCGATCCTGACTAGTCTCCCAGTCCCTGCCGCTGAAAAACATCCCCAGGGATGGTGCCAGGTTTCCTCCGGATGTGACATTGGTCGGAGAGTCTTTAGGAGCCTTTTGGCAAACTCCAAGCAGAAGGCCATGAGCCTTTTACTGAAGAGTGGCTTACATCTGGCCACTCTACCATGAAGGCTTGATTGGTGGAGTGCTGCAGAGATGGTTGTCCTTCTGGAAGGATCTCCCATCTCCACAGAGAAATTCTAGAGCTCTGTCAGAGTGACCATCAGGTTCTTGGTCACCTTCCTGACCAAGGCCCTTCTCCCCCGATTGCTCAGCTTGGCCGGGCGGCCAGCTCTAGGAAGAGTCTTGGTGGTTCCAAACTTCTTCCATTTAACAATGAAGGAGACCACTGTGTTCTTGGGGATCTTCAATGCTGCAGAAATGTTTTGGTACCCTTCCCCAGATCTGTGCCTTGACACAATCCTGTCGCAGAGCTCTACGGGCAATTCCTTCGACCTTATGGCTTGGTTTTTGCTCTGACATGCACTATTAACTGTGGGTCCTTATATAGACAGGTGTGTGTCTTTCCAAATAATGTCCAATCAATTGAATTTTACACAGGTGGACTCCAATCAAGTTGTAGAAACATCTCAAGGGTGATCAATGGAAACAGAATGCACCTGAGCTCAATTTGGAGTCTCATAGCAAAGGGTCTGAATACTTAAGTAAATAAGATATTTCTGTTTTTTTTTGCACAAAAAAACATAAACCTGTTTTTGTTTTGTCATTATGGTGTATTATTGTGTGTAGATTGCTGCCGAGTTATTATTATTTTTAATCAATTTTAGAATTAGGCTGTGATGTAATATTTTTGAGCCATTCGGGCTCTGGTCAACAGTAGTGCCCTGTATTGGGAATAGGGTCCCATTTGGGACATGGGCTGCGCTACACATTTAGTTCTGTTGGTTAAGTATTGACTCTTAGAACATAATGTATTAGTTATAGGCTGAGGCATGCTTTGCGTTTGCTAGTAACAGACCATAGATTTTATGAATGCAATTAAGTCATACTGTATGTTTGTCTGATTGCAACAGAGGCAAAGCCGTGGCCATTCTAATGCATACAGACACGCATGCACTCAGAAAACTGCAAACCCAGCCCATCTGGCACTCAAGGCAGACGTAAGCAAATACTCTGAGTATTTAATTTATTTTTTAAGTATTTGATGTTTAGGTTGGACCTTGGCAGACACACACTGACCTGTCTGCTATGGATATCTCAGGCTGGGCCTTGGCATAGCCATAAGAGTCCCCGACCCTGCCAGCAGTTTTGAGAAAGGGTTATGGGGTTACAGCAGTATAAAGATAATATAGATAGGGAATACAGACAGACAGACAGACAGACAGACAGACAGACAGACAGACAGACAGACAGACAGACAGACAGACAAGGACAGACAGGTCAAAACACATACAGAGAAGACAAAATACAGGCAGACCAATAGTGGGGTTTAGAGGTTACAATACAATGTAAAGTAGACCTTAGAACAGGCAACAATTAATTATTAATTAACTAAATGGTAATGTTTAATATACTGCAGTGAGTTGGTGTTTACAATAAGCATTTGAAGATTTAGCACACACAAATCTTAAAGCCTTTAACATTATGTCTGTAACGACAAAAGCGCTACAGAAGATAGCTTGCTTCATCAAGACCACTACTGTTATCCGTCATTCTTCTTTTTTATTAGTGTGCTTGCTTCAGCAAGACCAATACTATTATCCGTCATTCTTCTTTTTTATTAGTGTGCTTGCTTCAGCAAGACCACTACTGTTATGCGTCATTCTTCTTTTTTATTAGTGTGCTTGCTATTTTTATTATCCATCAATTGAATTCTTTAACCTCTCTTCGCCCTTGCCATCCCCCAACACTCTTTATCTTTCCATCAACCCAACTATGGGTACTCAAGTACGGGTTTTCGGAAAGGCCCACTATTTAACTCATTCAACTTCTGTTCAGCTTGAACTCTACATTTGCCAATTTATCCTCCTCCCACTGCCAGAAAAAAATATATTTTTAGACTGCAGACAAATGATACGTACTTTTTCAAAATTAGGGGAGGGAACTGGGTAGGATGGGAAGGGAGAATTATGGAGGAAAAACAACATAATTGCAAATCTTTATCATTGTAAAAAGCATCACTGAAAAACTGGGGGGAAAAAAATACAAAATTCCGGTAATGTATACTGGAGCATCATCTATAAGTGACTTTGTTCGGCTACATAATCAATTTTAGATACTTTAGGATAATTTGGACATGATGTGCGAAAAATGCTAACATAGGTACAACGATTGCATTAGATTAGTGCCACAAATGTTAAAATGTTAGCATTTGGAAACAGTGCCAGAGAAACTTAAACAAAGCATGGATTGCTGTTATACCTGGTCCATAGACTGCTTACAGGGTAAGGAAACCAATATGTAATTTTGTAATTTGGGTGAACTAAACCTTTAAAGAAAATAAATATTATTATTATTAACCATTGCTGCTGCTCCTGCATTTTCTCTTTCTCCCTGTGTTGTTGTTCAGCAGCCTTTTGGCGCCTCCTCTCCTCCCTCTCCTCCTCCTTTCTCCTCTGCCATCTCAGCTCCTCCTTTTCCCTCTGTCTCCTCTCCTCATCCTCCTGCTTCTCCCTCCTCTTCCTCTCCTCCTGAAGACGCAGCAGCTCTTGCTCCTTCTCCTCCTTCCTCCTCCCCTCCTCCCACTTTTGCCGCTCCTCCTCCACTCTCCTCCTCTCTTCCTCCTCCTGTCTTCTCTGTGCTTCCTCCTCTACCCTCCTCCCCCTTTCCTCCTCTTGGGCTTCCTTGTCCTCCCAGGGCATGGTAGGCTGGCGGAGGGGGGAGAGGGGGCTGATACTCCTGCTGTACGTCTCCAGGCCCCTCGGCTCCTGGGGAACAGACAGTAAAGGGTTCAAGCCAAAGTCCTGAGTTACAACCAGAAAATTACATTGCTAAAGTGATATGGTTCCTCACCTCTTGGTGGTGTCTTCCCCCTTCTGTCATAGCCTCTTGCTGGGCCCGACGCCACTCTTCCTCCAGTTTCTCCTGGTCACGACGGTATTTCTCCTGATCACAAACACGCACACAGAGAGAGACAGGTTACTGTACTGTATGCACACACACACACACACACACCCACACACACATATAAACACACATTCAGAGTTTATCAAGCACTTTGGTCGCAGGCCCCCTACTGACAACCCCTTTTAATCACAATTTGATGTAAGAGGAAAATAGTCTCTCTTGTTAAACAATAGAAATAGAAAGTTATAGTTTCATGGTAAAGACAAGGAAAGTGCTTCAACTCATTCAACAATTGACAGCCCTTAATATCCCGACAAAAAAATAATTTCCACATTTTAGTCTACCAAAACCTAAGTAAAGGGCAATTGGAAGACAAGGATTAGATGAAGTCGACCTAACTCCTGAGAACGAAAACAATCCCAAAGTTTCACCTTCAACCGCTCAGCTCTACATTCCAGCTTCGTTCCCCAGAGTAGGTGAACCTTGTTAGATTTTCTGCCAAGCTTCTATGTCTCATTAAGAAATTAGGCCGTTTGACCTGCGGGGAATAGAGAGTGGAGGAATAACGAGCCTTGGCTTCTAGTCTACAGCTGCTCTGCAGGGGTCAGGCTGGACACATTTTTATCTCTCTACCTCCATAAATAGACCTCGGGAGTAATTCACAATGTGCACACAGACACACTTCAAACAAACAAAACCCCCACACACTGTTACCTGTAGGAGTCTCTCCTGCTCCTTCTGCCATTTCTCCTGCCTCCTGAGCTCCTCCTCCGGGTCACAGGACAAGCGGTTAGAGGAGGGAGCGATGGAGGCAACGGGCATCTGATGGAGGAGAGGAAGAGGAGAGTAGAGAAGAGACATTGCCATTATTCCTTTATAGGAGAACACATTTATCCTGCAAATAAACAAATAACTTTATTGTTTTTTCTTCATCTGATGTTTGAATATAAGTAATTCTTACAGTATCTTAATCACACTTAATCAACAAAGCTATTTGAGTCTCCCCAACCCTTATACATATTGTCATGCATATCACTTGTTTTCCATTTAAATGTTTCATTGTTTATGTATTAACATGCTACCCATGTACAGCATTGCAGTGTCTATGACTAAGATGAAAAGTTCAAACTTGAGCTGTTAGTTATATTATTCCTCCAGTCAACCTTTTCAAAGTGAGCCACAGATGCTTCAGTTCACCATCCAATTTCAAAGATTGAGTTATTCTATGAACAATGTCAAAGGTTGGGACTAGCATTTTCAATCAAGGAGTTTAAGGGGGCTCAGGATCCTGCCCCTGGTGTGGTAGTTAAATAACCCATTACTATCCCACACAGTAAAGATGTCACTCACATTGATGGGTCAATGCATTGTAAAAACTTAAGAACATAAATACGTATTTGAGAGAAAAAAAAAAAACACTTGCATGTAAACATTTTGTAAATATTAAATAGAATTGCTTACATCTGATTTTGCTGACTCTGATCCTCCTTGAAAAAGAACAACAATCATCAAATAAATTTATCTAATGTTAATAGTAGGTCCCAACATACTGTTGGTGTGTTACCAAAGTACATCACACTAACTAGATTCAACTTATTAACATCTCATCATTTTTGTTTTTTAATGGATATAACAACAAACATGCACAAGATGCAAAGAGTCAAAAAAAGTCAACAGTCACCAAAATGCATGTTGATGCATGCAAAAGCATTGGCTATTAGTAATAACACAAGAGCAAAAGCACAGCACAGCAAAGCATGCAAGGTTTAAAAGGAGGGGAGCCAATGTGTGACACCTGGACATCATACCAACATACTGTACCATTCACCTGACAGCATATGACACCCGAGTTAGCCTTGTGATGGCATTAGTTTCTAGGCTTATGGCTTAGTGAATAGCCCAGAGGCATAGATATGCACTACATGACCAAAATTATGTGGACACCTGCTCGTAAAACATCTCATTCCAAAATCATGGGCATTAATATGGAGTTAGTCCCCCCTGCTGCTAAAACAGACTCCACTCTTCTGGGAAGTCTTTCCAATAAATGGTCACAAATTCAGTCACAAGAGCATTAGTGAGGTCGTGCACTGATGTTGGGTGATTAGGCCTGGCTCGCAGTCAGCGTTCCAATTCATCCTAAAGGTGTTCGATGGGTTTTTATTTATTTTAATTGTATTTATTTTTTTACATTTATTTAACTAGGCAAGTCAGTTAAGAACAAATTCTTATTTACAATGACAGCCTACCGGGGAACAGTGGGTTAACTGCCTTGTTCAGGGGCAGAACGACAGATTTTTACCTTGACAGTAACGGGGATTCAATCCAGCAACCTTTTGGTTACTGACCTAACGCTTTAACCACTAGGCTACCTGCCACCCCAAGGCGGTGATGGCTCTGTGCAGGCCAGTCAAGTTCTTCCACATTGATCTCGACAAACCATTTCCGTATGGACCTCGCTTTCTGCACGGGGGCATTGTCATGCTGAAACAAGAAAGGGCCTTCCCCAAACTGTTGCCACAAAGTTGGAACAACAGAATTGTCTAGAATGTCATTGTATGCTCTAGCGCTATGATTTACCTTAACTGGAACTAAGGGGCACGAGCCATGAAAAACAGCCCCAGACCATTATTCCTTCTGCACCAAACTTTACAGTTGGCACTATGCATTCGGGCAGGTTGTGTTCATCTGGCATCTGCCAAACCCAGATTAGTCCGTCGGACTGCCGGATGGTGAAGCATGATTTATCACTCCAGAGAACACATTTCCACTGCTCCAGAGTCTAAAGGCGGCAAGCTTTACACCACTCCAGCTGAAGCTTGGTATTGCGCATGTTGATCTTAGGCTTGTGTGTGGCTGCTTGGCCATGGAAACCCATGTCCATGAAGTACCCGACGAACAGTTCTTGTGCTGACCTTGCTTCCAGAGGCAGTTTGGAACTCAGTAGTTATTGTTGCAACCTAAGACAAACGATCTTTACAATCTACACACTTCAGCACTCCCCGGTCCAGTTCTGTGAGCTTGTGTGGCCTACCATTTCGACGCTGAGTCGTTGTTAATCCTAGACGTTTCCACTTCTCAATAACCACACTTACAGTTGACTGGGGAAGCTCTAGCACGGCAGAAACTGACTTGTTGGAAAGGTGGCATCATATGACGGTGCCACATTGAAAGTCACTGAACTCTTCAGTAAAGCCATTCTACTGCCAATGTTTGTCTATGGAGATTACATGACTGTGTGTTCGATTTTATAGACCTGATCGCAACGGGTGTGGCTGAAATAGCCGAATCCACAATTGTGAAGGGGTGTCCACATACTTTTGTATATAAAGTATAGTGTATATCGCTATCCTATATGGCTCTGGAACAGACTAGAATTGATCATTGATCAAAACGCACAAGCAAGAAGTGAGAATTCTGTAACCACTTCTATGGAGTCTAGTAGATTGGTATGTTGGTATGGCATTCTGACATGCTGTCTCCCCTTTGGTGCTTCAAAGTGTTGGTGAAAACACAACTTTCTAGTCAAGTGTATCCCAACCCTCTACTGAGGGATCCTCAGACGGTTCTCAATTTGGTTTTAACCCTGAACTAGCCACCTGATTCAACTAATCAAGGCCTTTGTGATTAGTTGTCAACTCAGAGCTGCAACAGAAATGTAGATAGATTGCTGGTCCCACAAGAGAGGGTTGGGAAATACTGGTCTAGACTCATCGAGCTCAGTGTCTCTGGGAGAATCACCACACACTCAACCCTGTTTATCACAGAGGTAGACCAGCGCACTGAAACTGGGCCCTGAGAAGCCCGGGTGTGGGAGGGAGGGGGAGACCAGTGGAGTTACACTCACTACCAGATCAGATGGAAAAAAGCAGTAGATTTTAAGCAGCGGGCCCAACATGGATCCCTAGGGAACTCCTGAGTATTCAACTGTTTGTCTCAATCTTTCCATAATCATGATTAGGTTAATAAGTCATAGATGAAACAAAACCTGTACACCAGGAAGGTCCTTAGGAGAACCACTGGGATAGATAGAAAGAGATGGAAGCCTAGAGCACCCAGCCTCTTGATAGTTACACAGACCATTGACCCTTCACCAACACCAGGACTCGATCAGGGGTGTTTTACCTTGTTCAAAAAACTCTGACCTCCGTTTTAAATTTTTCATGGATATGGGTTCTACATGAGAGATGGAAAAATCAGAACAGGGTCAGAGAGTGTAAGAGAGTGGGAGAGAAACTTTGAAGTAATAGCTTCAATCATGCAGGCACGTGCACAGATATGGTTCTACCTGTGCAGAGCACATGCCCCTTTGCCCTTCCAGTCTCCAAATTTCCCTTTTGGGTGGTAGTATTTTTTTGTATACATATATTGTCACTGTTGTTTGGAACCTAATGCCCGCAAGACAAGCCTTTAAGTTCACTAGCCACCATCCTTTCTGTTGGTTGCACCTGTTGATCTGCCCTGTATGGAGCTTGCGTGCGCCCGGTTGCGCCTTTTGCCCAGTCTGTCCTGTACGGAGAATCCGTGCACCTGTTATCCAAACATGTATGCCTTGAGAGATGCGGTCACTGGTTGAGTGTGTGTAGCTAGCTAGTTCAAATATCAACAATAGTGCCACAGCAGCATAACATTTGATTAACACTTGATTTAGCCTACAGCATGATCAATATTCAGTCTGGTTAGCTGATATGTGCAACAGAGAGAGGCAGTAAGACATAGAGGTAAATCACAATCAGTAAAATAAATTGAGGTGGCTAACAAGCTGATTTACATCAATCATCTACATCAATGGTCAGCTGATTGCCCACACTCTTTTCCCAATGTCAATTATGTCTCAAGGAGTCACTGCAACAGAGGCATATGGTATGTTATAATTTTCGAGATATGAATTATGAAAGCTCTGTGCACGGCCCTGCTATCATGGCATGGGGAACTTCAATCAAGATCTCCATTCTCCACTATTGGACACATAACAACTACATTAGGATTATGTCATCACACTGAAAATAAAAACAATCATATGCAGGGCCAGCTCCGGGCATAAGCAAATTTATTGGGGGGGGAATAGATTGTCATTGAAACAGAAAGCCCATAAGGTTACCTCTCAGTTGGGGTCTGAACTTACTCTTGAGAGTTAGATTAGTACAATACACAAGGTGTAAGTTCAAAATGTGGTTGTGCATCAAGCAGTTTTCCTCTTGTTTTGTCAGTCATTGACAGTCACAAAACAATCAAAACCAAAAATAAACACACCTAAAACCAGAATGCCTAAAGTCTTCACATGTTATGGGAAGGGTTGTCTGTCTATCTGTCCGTTTGGTTTACTGACTTAAAACACACGTGGAATTTATTCAAGAAGTCTGTGGAGCCATGTCATTTCATTTAATCATTTTTTGATCGATAAGTTAGTCCAGCCAGTTATCTAAACTTGTATTAATCATTGCAGAATACCAACCGGGCACGCAGGGCATTGTTTTGTTAGTCACTCTCACTCAGATATCATTAAAATTGCAAAATGTGTAGAATTGCAAGAAATTAGCTTTAAAACTGAAAAATATATATTTCAGTCCCTTGAAAATGTATTGGTATTGCATGACATTTTTTTATAAAATCCCCCCACCCAAAAAATCTACACCCGATTGCAAAATGTGTAGATTTGCAGGAAAAAAAAAATACATTTTTCACCCCCCCGTCAAAAGGGGGCCACTAAAAAAAATTTGCCCTCTTGGTGGTCTCCCATAGGGCCCCCAAAAGTCTAGACCTAGTCCTGATCATGTGTGAGGTCTGCCCAGGTCTTTCCAAAAATGCTCACACAGACATATCCTACATTACAAGGAAACAGTACATCATCATATTTGTATTAATTATGGATCCCCATTAGCTTCAGCTACTCTTCCTGGGGTCCAGCTAAATTAAGGCAGTTTAAACCATTTAAAAAACTTTACAATACATTCAAAGTTTTCACAACACAATGTGTGCCCTCCACCACTACCACATATCTACTGTACAAAATCCATAGTTACATGTGTGTATAGTGCGTATGTTATCTTGTGTGTGTATGTATGTATGTCTGTGCCTATGTAATGTTTTTGCATTGCCCCCCCCCCCCCCCCCCCCCCCTACGTTGCTGCTACTCTCTGCTATTATCTATTCATAGACACTTTAATAACTCTAGTTCCATGTACATAATTACCTCGACACCGGTGCCCCCGCACATTGACACATTGATTCTGTACCGGTACCCCCTGTATATATATATAGCCCCGCTATTGTTATTTACTGCTGCTCTTTAATTATTTGTTATTCTTATCTTTTACTCTTTTTTTGTATTTTCTTAAAACTGCATTGTTGGTTAAGGGCTTGCAAGTAAGCATTTCACTGTAAGGTCAACACCTGTTGTATTCGGTGCATTTGATGTTCGTGTTGCTTCACAGTCCCCACTGATCCAAAAGGTGTATTTTTATCTGTTTTTTTAAATCTAATTTTATTGCTTGCATCAGTTACTTGATGTGGAGTTCCATGTAGTCATGTCTCTATGTAGTACTGTGCGCCTCCCATAGTCTGTTCTGGACTTGGGGACTGTGAAGAGAACTCTTGTGGCATGTCTTGTGGGGTCTGCATGGGTGTCTGAGCTGTGCGCCAGTAGTTCATACAGACAGCTCGGTGCATTCAACACCTCTCATAAATACAAGTCAATCGCTCTTCCACTTTGAGCCAGGAGAGATTGACATGCATATTATTATATTAGTTCTCTATGTACATCCAAGGGCCAGTCGTGCTGCCCTGTTCTGAGCCACTTGCAATTTTCCTAAGTCCCTTTTTGTGGCACCTGACCACATGACTGAATAGTTGTCCAGATGCGACAAAACTCGGGCCTGTATGACCTGCCTTGCTGATAGTGCTGTTAAGAAGGTAGAGCTGCGCTTTATTATGGACATACTTCTCCCCATCTTAGCTACTGTTGTATCAATATGTTTTTACCATGACATTTTACAAACCAGGGTTATGCCAAGCAGTTTAGTCACCTCAACTTGCACAATTTCCACATAATTTATTACAAGATTTAGTTGAGGTTTAGGGTTTAGTGAATGATTTGCCCCAAATACAATGCTTTTAGTTTTATAAATATTTAGGACTAACTAATTCATTGCCACCCACTCTGAAACAAACTGCAAATCTTTGTTAAGTGTTTCAGTCATTTCAGACGGAATCCAACCTATGTGTTCTGGTAGACAGGTAACTCTTCATCCACAATGTAGCAGGTGGTGTAAAGCCACAACACATACGTTTCTTCCAGCAGCAGACTATGATTGAAAATGTCAAAGGCTGCACTAAAAAAACATCAATGTCTCTAAGCCAATCATCAGTCATTTGTGTAAGTGCTGTGCTTGTTGAATGTTATTCCCTAAAAGAAAGTTTGTTGACAATTTGTTTACTGTAAAATAGCAATGTATCTGGTCAAACACAATTAAATTATTTTTTTTACCAAGTGTTGAGAACAGGCTGATTGGTCGTCTATTTGAGCCAGTAAAGGGGACTTTAGTATTCTTAGGTAGCGGAATGATTTTTGCTTCCCTCCAGGCCTGGGGGCACACACTTTCTAGTAGGTTTAAACTGAAAATATTGCAAATAGGAGTCACTACAGACCCTGGTTCGATTCCAGGCTTTGTCACTACCGGCCGTGATTGGGAGTCTCATAGGGTGGCGCACAATTGGCCCAGCGTCGTCGGGGTTAGGGTTTGGCCGGGGTAGGAAGTCATTGTAAATAAGAATGTGTTCTTAACTGACTTGCCTAGTTAAATACAGTGCCTTGCGAAAGTATTCGGCCCCCTTGAACTTTGCGACCTTTTGCCACATTTCAGGCTTCAAACATAAAGATATAAAACTGTATTTTTTTGTGAAGAATCAACAACAAGTGGGACACAATCATGAAGTGGAACGACATTTATTGGATATTTCAAACTTTTTTAACAAATCAAAAACTGAAAAATTGGGCGTGCAAAATTATTCAGCCCCTTTACTTTCAGTGCAGCAAACTCTCTCCAGAAGTTCAGTGAGGATCTCTGAATGATCCAATGTTGACCTAAATGACTAATGATGATAAATACAATCCACCTGTGTGTAATCAAGTCTCTGTATAAATGCACCTGCACTGTGATAGTCTCAGAGGTCCGTCAAAAGCGCAGAGAGCATCATGAAGAACAAGGAACACACCAGGCAGGTCCGAGATACTGTTGTGAAGAAGTTTAAAGCCGGATTTGGATACAAAAAGATTTCCCAAGCTTTAAACATCCCAAGGAGCACTGTGCAAGCGATAATATTGAAATGGAAGGAGTATCAGACCACTGCAAATCTACCAAGACCTGGCCGTCCCTCTAAACTTTCAGCTTGTTTGCCACAAGCCACCTGGGAGACACACCAAACATGTGGAAGAAGGTGCTCTGGTCAGATGAAACCAAAATTGAACTTTTTGGCAACAATGCAAAACGTTATGTTTGGCGTAAAAGCAACACAGCTCATCACCCTGAACACACCATACCCACTGTCAAACATGGTGGTGGCAGCATCATGGTTTGGGCCTGCTTTTCTTCAGCAGGGACAGGGAAGATGGTTCAAATTGATGGGAAGATGGATGGAGCCAAATACAGGACCATTCTGGAAGAAAACCTGATGGAGTCTGCAAAAGACCTGAGACTGGGAAGGAGATTTGTCTTCCAACAAGACAATGATCCAAAACATAAAGCAAAATCTACAATGGAATGGTTCAAAAATAAACATATCCAGGTGTTAGAATGGCCAAGTCAAAGTCCAGACCTGAATCCAATCGAGAATCTGTGGAAAGAACTGAAAACTGCTGTTCACAAATGCTCTCCATCCAACCTCACTGAGCTCGAGCTGTTTTGCAAGGAGGAATGGGAAAAAATGTCAGTCTCTCGATATGAAAAACTGATAGAGACATACCCCAAGCGACTTACAGCTGTAATCGCAGCAAAAGGTGGCGCTACAAAGTATTAACTTAAGGGGGCTGAATAATTTTGCACGCCCAATTTTTCAGTTTTTGATTTGTTAAAAAAGTTTGAAATATCCAATAAATGTCGTTCCACTTCATGATTGTGTCCCACTTGTTGTTGATTCTTCACAAAAAAATACAGTTTTATATCTTTATGTTTGAAGCCTGAAATGTGGCAAAAGGTCGCAAAGTTCAAGGGGGCCGAATACTTTCGCAAGGCACTGTAAATAAATAAAAAACTATATGAATGATGGAGATGAGTTTGCCTTTTTTTCCCCAAAATGTCAATTAAGGTGCTCCAAAGCTTTTTACTATCATTCTTTATGTCATTTATCTTTGTTTCATAGTGTAGTTTCTTCTTCTTTTTATTCAGTTTAGCCACATGATTTCTCAATTTGCAATATGTTTGCCAATCCGTTCTGCAGCCAGACTTATTTGCCATTCCTTTTGTCATTCCTTTTTTCAAATGCTCATCAATCTATGGGGATTTAATAGTTTTTACAGTCATTTTCTTAATGGGTGCATGCTTATTAGTAACTGGAATAAGCAATTTTATAACTGTGTCAAGTGCAGTGTCTGTTTGCTCCTCATTACACAAACCAGACCAACAAATATTCTTTACATCAACAACATAGAATTCACTACAAAAGTAGTAAATACGTGATCAATACATGTTGATGATTTCATTCCTGTGCTGTTTGTAACTACCCTGGTAGGTTGACTGATAACCTGAACCAGGTTGCAGGCCCTGGTTACAGTTTGAAGCTTTTTCTTGAGTGGGCAGCTTGATGAAAGGCATTTCAATATTTTAATCACTCAGAAAATGTTATCAGTACATTGTATTAATATAGATTCAATGTGACCATGCAACAAACCAAAATCTATTTTTTTTCTCACAATGATGTGCTATGTCAATGTCCTTACCAACCTTGTCACAACATGTTTGCAACTTTTGGAAAATATACCTCTCTGTTGATGTCACATACATTATCAAGAATTTCACATGTTATCCAGATACTGACTTTTAGCACTTGGTAGTCTATAGCATGGTGGTAAGCTGCCCTCAGGAAACTAGGCGTATGTCGCGGGTCACTACTTCACAGGAGAGCCACTTGAATGTAAACTTTAAAGAAAATCAAAATGTGGTTATTGGCAGAAATGCCTTCACAAACATGTGAACTTTCATGTGCCTTAATAACAAACTTGTATACCATCTGTAAACATTATAAAATAGTTAAATTACGAGCCTAGTTGGTTAAGCCAAAGAAAAAGTCAGCAACCTTCCGGCTAGCCATGATTGGCTGAGATAATGAGTGGGCTTGACATGCCAAGAGATGAGTTTGGATTGTCTATTTGAGCTGGTCAGTGTGTCTAGGTAATCCTGTCTAACGCAGCTTTTTTTTTTTCCGATCGTATATTAAAACTGCATGAGTGTTGCTCTCCACTTTCTGGAGGACTGAGTTTTAAATCAGTGGAATTAGAGTATGATAGCTAAGGAGAGGGAGAAAACACCTGTCTCCAGATTATATCTTCAAACTAAGGGCAACCCTGGCATCCGACAGGAAATGCATCCAACCATGAATGATGAGTGAATGATGATTAGTCTAGCTAGCTACATTTTCAGATATTACACCTTTCTAATTTTGACAGAAAGAACCATTTGCTTGGCTAGCTATAGCCTAATGTTAGCTAGCTACCACAAACTTGGTTGGTTATTTACCTGGAGATTCATGCAAGGGTAGTAACGTCATGAGTTGTGATTATGGTTCATTGTTTACCTAGCTAAGTAGCTAACATTAGCTGGCTGGTTGGTTGGCAATCTGCAGATTCATGAAGGGCAGCTAGCTATAGCTAGCTATATGTCTTAACAAAAGACTTCACTATGCAAGTACCCATTTTGGGTGACTTCATAAATTCAGTCTAGCCATCTACTCTGATTTCAGAGCACTCTTGTCTGAGTGTGCCAGGGAGCGCAGAACAACTGTTGAATTTATGAACACTCAACACCCGTTGAATATGGCCGGTGTCAGGAAACGTCGGCAAAAATAAATAGCGGTCCTATAGTAGCTGTTAAAAGCTAACCGTGTCAAGGAATTCACGTAAAAACAAGTTCGGTATTTGTAGTTAATGAATAGCAGTTTTGTTTTAATCAATAATAACAAACCAAGTGTTTTTACAGGATACAATTTTCAGCTGCACACTCTGATCAAGTCATGTGGTGGCATGCGCAAACAAAATGTGTAAATGTACATCATTATTGTGGAAGGACCACCAGAGGGCAGGCTGGGCTCATGGATATTAGCCCAACAAGGCATGTGAGACAAGGTAACCAGAGGCAATTAAGCACAGCTGACGGTACTAATGACATACTCTCCTTCCCCTATAAGAGAGAGAATGGAACCAGCAGAGAAGGGGGAAAACTATCTCTGGAAGATGGCCACCGAGAGAGAGGAGCTATCCAGGAAGAACCACTAAGACGGTGATAATCCCGTGCCTTTTTGTTGTAGTTTAAAGATAATCCTATTATGTTCTTGTTTCATCTGGAGAAGAAGATGTATGTTTTTCCTTGGAAGATTTTCATTGATTATGTTGGAGTGTTTGTGTTGACCCAATGCCCTCAATAGAGAACTGTGTTCAATCGAGAAAACATACTCCTGACTCGTTTATTCCACCTTCCCGCTTTAGAGTGACGCCCAATTAGTTGGTCCGCTCACATTATACATAATTGAACAATGGGCATTCACCACCAGAAACACATACAGTCCCAAAGAGAGAACGTTGTCCTTGCTTTCTCAAACTTGTTCCTGTTTATAAAGGCTAGTCATAACCTCTCTGGTTAGTAGATCTGCTCTATGTTCTTTACCTTTGTTTCTCACGGTCACTGTTTCATCACGGAAGCCTCCATTCACTCCATTGGATGCTACATCCTGCAACAAGATGAATTAAAAGCCTGTTGAGAGCTGTCTGTGGTTTAATCAGAACATTGTATTCATATAGATTCAATGTGACCATGCAACAAACAAAAATCACAAATGTTTTCACAATGATGTCCTATGTCAATGTTCTTACCAACCTTGTCACAACATGTTTGCAGATTTGTGATATATCAAGTTTATTTGGGTATTTGTGAGTAACATAGCAATAAGCTAATAAGAAACATTTGAACATTATCAACACCACGAGGTCTTCCTGTAAAACTCACAATGATTGGTTGGGTAGTGACCTTCTTGGTGGTTTCCATGGATCCCCGAGAGGTGAAATCCAAGCTGGTGGTTGCGTTAACGGTGGTTGTGTCGGGGAAACCTATAACTGTTGGATGATGATCCATACTGGTCAGATTGATGGTCGTATGGCTTTTAAACGGCAGGGAAGGTAGGTCTCTGTCCCAGTCTGAACGTCGTAGACGTGTGTCAATGGCAAAGATAAAAGTTTTGTGTGTGTGTGTGTGTGTGTGTGTGTGAAAAATGTATGTGTAAGAGATAGTGTGTGGGCGTGAAAGCACAACATTAGGAAAGGTACTAGTACTTAGGAAAGGTACTACTATACAACTATAGTACACAGAGTACTTACAGTATTTTCTGCAGGTATAATAATAGTAAAGACATCAAAACTATGGATAAGAGATATGCATTCAGTCTTGGCATTCTCTCAACCAGATTCATGAGGTAGTCACCTGGAATGCATTTCAACAAGTACATATTATAGCAAGAACAGCTCAAATAAGCAAAGAGAAATGACAGTCCATCATTACTTTAAGACATGAAGGTCAATCACTCTAGAACATTTCAAGATTTTTGAAAGTTTCTTCAAGTGCATTCGCAAAAACTATTAAGCGCTATGATGAAACTGGCTCTCATGAGGACCTCCACAGTAAAGGAAGACTCAGAATTACCTCTGCTGTGGTATGATGAAACTGTCTCTCATGAGGACCTCCACAGTAAAGGAAGACTCAGAATTACCTCTGCTGCAGAGGATATATTCATTCGAGTTAACTGCATCTCAGATTGCAACCCAAATAAATGCTTCACAGAGTTCAAGTAAGAGACACAGTTCAACATCAACTGTTCAGAAGAGACTACGTGAATCAGGCCTTCATGGTCGAATTGCTGCATAGAAACCACTACTAAAGGACACCAATAATAATAAGAGAATTGCTTGGGCCAAGAAACACGAGCAATGGACATTAGACCGGTGGAAATCTGGCCTTTGGTCTGATGAGTCCAAATTTGAGATTTTTGGTTCCAACCGCCGTGCCTTTGTGAGATGCAGAGTATGTGAACGGATGATCTCCATAGAGTGGGGAGAACAAGTATTTGATACACTGCCGATTTTGCCGGTTTTCCTACTTACAAAGCATGTAGAAGTCTGTAATTTTTATCATAGGTACACTTCAACTGTGAGAGACGGAATCCAGAAAATCACATTGTATGATTTTTAAGTAATTAATTAGCATTTTATTGCATGACATAAGTATTTGATCATCTACCAACCAGTAAGAATTCCGGCTCTCACAGAACTGTTAGTTTTTCTTTAAGAAGCCCACCTGTTCTCCACTCATTACCTGTATTAACTGCACCTGTTTGAACTCGTTTCCTGTATAAAAGACACCTGTCCACACACTCAATCAAACAGACTCCAATCTCTCCACAATGGCCAAGACCAGAGAGCTGTGTAAGGACATCAGGGACAAAATTGTAGACCTGCACAAGGCTGGGATGGGCTACAGGACAATAGGCAAGCAGCTTGGTGAGAAGGCAACAACTGTTGGCGCAATTATTAGAAAATGGAAGAAGTTCAAGATGACTGTCAATCACCCTCGGTCTGGGGCTCCATGCATGATCTCATCTTGTGGGGCATCAATGATCATGAGGAAGGTGAGGGATCAGCCCAGAACTACACGGCAGGACCTGGTCAATGACCTGAAGAGATCTGGGACCACAGTCTCAAAGAAAACCATTAGTAACACACTACGCCGTCATGGATTAAAATCCTGCAGCGCACGCAAGGTCCCCTTGTTCAAGCCAGCACATGTCCAGGCCCGTCTGAAGTTTGCCAATGACCATCTGGAGGAATGGGAGAAGGTCATGTGGTCTGATGAGACAAAAATAGAGATTTTTGGTTTAAACTCCACTCGCCATGTTTGGAGGAAGAAGAAGGATGAGTACAACCCCAAGAACACCATCCCAACCGTGAAGCATGGTGGTGGAAACATCATGCTTTGGGGATGCTTTTCTGCAAAGGGGACAGGACGACTGCACTGCATTGAGGGGAGGATGGATGGGGCGATGTATCGCGAGATCTTGGCCAACAACCTCCTTCCCTCAGTAAGAGCATTGAAGATGGGTCGTGGCTGGGTCTTCCAGCATGACGACAACCCAAATCACACAGCCGGGCAACTAAGGAGTGGCTCCGTAAGAAGCATCTCAAGGTCCTGGAGTGGCCTAGCCAGTCTCCAGACCTGAACCCAATAGACAATCTTTGGAGGGAGCTGAAAGTTCGTATTGCCCAGCGACAGACCCGAAACCTGAAGGATCTGGAGAAGGTCTGTATGGAGGAGTGAGCCAAAATCCCTGCTGCAGTGTGTGCAAACCTGGTCAAGAACTACAGGAAACGTATGATCTCTGTAATTGCAAACAAAGGATCCTGTACCAAATACTAAGTTCTGCTTTTCTGATATATCAAATACTTATGTCATGCAATAAAATGCTAATGAATTACTTAAAAATCATTTAATGTGATTTTCTGGATTTTTGTTTTAGATTCCGTCTCTCACAGTTGAAGTGTACCTATGATTAAAATTACAGACCTCTACATGCTTTGTAAGTAGGAAAACCTGCAAAATCGGCAGTTTATCAAATACTTGTTCTCCCCACTGTATGTGTGGTTCCCACTGTGAAGCATGTAGGAGGAGATGTGATGGCATCGAGGTGCTTTGCTGGAGACACTGTCAGTGATTTATTTAGAATTCAAGGCACACTTTACTAGCATGGCTACCACAGCATTCTGCAGCGATACACCATCCCATCTTGTTTGCGCTTAGTGGGACTATCATTTGTTTTCAACAGGATAATGACCCTGCACACTTCCAGGCTTGTAAGGGCAATTTGACCAAGAAGGAGAGTAATGGAGTACAGCATCAGATGACCTGGCCTCCACAATCGACCTCAACCCAATTGAGATGGTTTGGGATGAGAAAAAGTGCTCAGCATATGTGGCAACTCCTTCAACACTGTTGGAAAAGGATCCCAGGTGAAGCTGGTTTAGAGAATGCCAACAGTGTGCAAAGCTGTCAAGGCAAATGGTGGCTACTTTGAAGAATCTAAAATATATTTTGATTTGTTTAACACTTTTTTACATGATTCCATTTGTGTCATTTCATAGTTTTGATGTCTTCACTGTTATTCTACAATGTAGAAAATAGTAAAAATAAAGAAAAACCCTTGAATGTGTAACTTTTGACTGGTACTGTATGCTACCACTTGGAAGGGAAAATAAGGTTGTTGTTATGGTGTCATTCTAAAGAACAGCAGGGATAACAGAGAAACCACCTTCCACACCCATGCACAATCTACAAACCCCTAGCTTTACCAACTGGTTTACACTCTCTCCTACAAAAGCGTCTATTTTGATATGCATTGCACATTCAACAGATCACACAAATCAATACAATGACTGATGTTTTGGTGGTGTAATCGTGATATAGTAGGATGTGTAAACCTGTTGGTGAAAACATACGAATCCTACAGACGAAGAACCATATATGTGACATTTAAAAAAAAAAAAAAGATATACATGAAAAATCATTATTGGACACCATTTTTCTATAGTGAACCGGTTTCACAAGCTTTCCACGCGCTAATTAACAATAATTTTAAATTTAAAGATAGGCTCTCGTGGAATAACCGTTTATGTGCACCACTCAGAATGGACGGACAAGCGCACAACCTTTCTGTTGCTGATGAAAATCGCAGAAATGTGGGAAAGAAACTTAAAACAAAACTAAAAGAATGGAAAGACAGGCAAAGGAAGATCTTACGGGATGCGGGAAAACCCTATACAAATCGTAAGGGTCAAGAAAAAACTGGGAAAAGCTGTCCAAAAGAGGTATGTGGAAGAACCGTATATCAAACAATCAAGCTAGCTAGCTATAGAGTACAGTAACTAACATGTATGTTCTGGGTTGTCTAATTTGTAACTATAGAGAAAACATATTAGCTAAAGTTCGTTGGCTACTAACTCATACATTATCGTTACAAATGTTATTGCTAGATTATAGAAGAAACATAGCTAGCTACTTTTTCTCCGTCCACCGGATGATTCGACATGGCTACAGTAGCTAGCTAGTTACACTGTATCCTGCAGGGAAGAGCGTGTTCCACGACGTGCAGAAAGGATTGTGGAAAGTTGACTGATGAACGCAAGCTGCATCTGTTCAACAGGTTCTATACTGTCCCATACGAGAAACAACAAGCGTTGATTCTCTCCGGCTTAGAATAGGTTAGAAATAAGACAAAACGCCTATTATTATAATAGCTATATTGAACACTTGCATAGTTTAACTTTGACAGTAATGATACGTACATTAACGTTAACTCTAAAAGTGCTGTGTTACACAATGGTGCAATACAAACTCATTCTGTGTATAGATTGGGAGTGTGTGAAAGATGGAGGTCCTGATCAAGCAATATCCTGAATGTGCTACAGTATATTAAATTCTGAATTCATCATTGTCAATTTTTATTGCAGCATGAGGTGAAACGGAGACGTAAACCTGAGGATACAAAGGAGAACAAACGACGGAAACAAACCTTCAAATACCATGTACAGCAAGCAGGCCAGAGATTGAATGTGTGCAAGGTTACTTTCATGTCTGTGTTCCAGCTAACCAACAGCCGTCTTCAGGCAAGTGAAAATATGAATTAATGTCTATATGAATATCAATTACAAACATATTGTATTCTCTGTACTAGTTTTTAATAACCTGCTAATTGAAATGTAATTGTTTTGGTCAGGTTATTCAGGAAAAGTTAGCTGAGGCAGGTGAGGTTGCAGGGTCTCCAGATCAGGCTACTGAGGCTAGGTCTCCTTTAGAAGATGGAAGAGGGAAGCATAGCAATAGGTAATACGCTATGGATTCCAGCCTGGATTATTTCACTATAGCAGTGCTCTAAACAATCTTCTAAACATTAACATAGAGTATCGAATGGATGAATAGCGAATTCTGAAACAAAAATATAAAAATGTTTATTACTTTTAAACAAAATGATGGTAACTAAGCTGTCCAACTACCACCTGAGCATTGAGGACTGAGTGCCGATTACCTTCCCCCTCCCACCGGACAGCACTGGCCTAATTCTCGCCGCCCTACAGGACCCCCCGTGTGGCAATGGCGTGACCGGGATTTGTACCCCGGTTATAGCGACACAGTTGCACTCTAAGGCAGGTCCCTAGACCATTGAGAGAATACAAGTTTAACAACACCTTGTTGTCTCCTTACAGGCCACATCGGATACATGCTACAATGAAAGAGGGCATCAAGGAGCACATTCTATCTTTCCCAAGAACCCAGAACCACTACTCACGGATGAAGGGGGATGTACACAGAGAATACCTCAGCCCTGATCTGAATTTGTTGCGAATGTACCGACTCTACAAAGAGAATAATACCACATCATCTGCAAAATTCTGGGTTTATAGGGACATTTTCAAACAGCAGAGTCTCAATTTCGGCCAACCCAGGAGTGACACCTGTGGCAAATGTGACGCATTCTTCACTAAGATGTCAGCAGCAACATCTGAAGAGGAGAAGAGGAAGATTGCAGTTGAAAGTGAGTTACACCATCGAAAAGCCGAAAAGGCCTACACACAGCTTCAAAGTGACACTGAGTGGGCTAAAGCCAATGCTGACTGCCATGTCATTTCTGTGGATCTACAGGGGGTGATGTACACCCCTAATCTGACCCACTCCAATGTCTACTACCAGCGGCAGCTGTCAAATTTTAACTTTTGCATCCAGGAACTTGGAAAAGAAGATCCTGCATACATGTGTGTTTGGCATGAGGGGATTGCACACCGAGGGTCCATTGAGGTGGCAAGCTGCATAATGAAGTGGGTGAAGACAAAATTCACGCCACTCACCAAACCAAAGGTGTGCAAGTTGATCATATTCAGTGACAGATGCTGTGGGCAGAATAACAACTGGCGGATGCTCAACCTGATGTCGATGCTCGTCTCTATGGGTTACTTTACCCAAGTTGAGCAGAAGTTCATGGTCTCTGGTCATTCTTTTCTTCCTTGTGATCGATCTTTTGCCACCATCGAGAAGAGGCGCAAGGTGTCAGTCCTTCATACACCTGATGATGTTTCAAAGATGATACTTGAAGCACAACCAGCAAAACCATTCAAGGTGATGAGGATGCAATGTGAAGACTTCAGGCACCTCCCAGATTCTGTCCTCAAGCGACCAGCTGGACTACAGATCACCTCAGTGAGGTGGTTAAAAGTCACAGGTATTGCACAGAGAATAGTTTACTAACATCCCATCAACATGCAACATGTTGTTCTAACAATAAAATATCCTAATGCTTGACTGTGAAAGTTGTTTATTGATGTCAGGAACTTAAAATGTTTCTGTTCTAATTTCAGTTGAGGATCCTTGGAATCTGTACGCCAAACAGAGCCACAGTCTATTTGAGGGATGGAAGTCGTGGCTGATCTCCAAACCAAAACAAGGAGCTACACCTCAACCTCCCTATTTTGCAAGCCACTACCCTAGAGCATATGAGAGTCCTCTGCCCATCAAAAAAAACAAGTACCAAGATCTGATGACCATGCTCAACTACTTGCCAGCTGCTGCACGCTCTTTTTATGAATCACTGCAGAGTGAATAATTTGTTGTTAAACCAAGCTACATAATTAAACGTTTTTTCTGTGAGTTTATGACCCCCTGAACCTGTATACTGTAGTATGTTGAATCTGTATACATTTCAGAAGACATGTCACCCCTATTGTAGGAAATTAAATGTATCGTAGGTGTTTTCTATGTGAATCAATTTGTGTATGATTTGAACCAGCACAATATATTGAATTAATTTAATTTTAAGATGTTGTTCCTAGTGTAGAAAATGTTATGTACAATGTGTTGATAATTATTTTGTGTGATCATTTGAACCTTTTTTAATCTGAATGAATTAAAAACAAATAAGTCATCACATACAGTATGTGAGTATTCATTTGATCTTGATTCCCTTTTTTTATTCATTACAATATACACTGTCTCTCTGTCACCACATTTAGCATTAACTCTAAGCAGTTAATACTTATTTACTGCTGTCACCTCAGTGCAGAAGGACATTTCTTACCTTTAGCATGGGTTTAACGCAATTCACAACTTACAGTGCCTTGCGAAAGTATTCGGCCCCCTTGAACTTTGCGACCTTTTGCCACATTTCAGGCTTCAAACATAAAGATATAAAACTGTATTTTTTTGTGAAGAATCAACAACAAGTGGGACACAATCATGAAGTGGAACGACATTTATTGGATATTTCAAACTTTTTTAACAAATCAAAAACTGAAAAATTGGACGTGCAAAATTATTCAGCCCCTTTACTTTCAGTGCAGCAAACTCTCTCCAGAAGTTCAGTGAGGATCTCTGAATGATCCAATGTTGACCTAAATGACTAATGATGATAAATACAATCCACCTGTGTGTAATCAAGTCTCCGTATAAATGCACCTGCACTGTGATAGTCTCAGAGGTCCGTTAAAAGCGCAGAGAGCATCATGAAGAACAAGGAACACACCAGGCAGGTCCGAGATACTGTTGTGAAGAAGTTTAAAGCCGGATTTGGATACAAAAATATTTCCCAAGCTTTAAACATCCCAAGGAGCACTGTGCAAGCGATAATATTGAAATGGAAGGAGTATCAGACCACTGCAAATCTACCAAGACCTGGCCGTCCCTCTAAACTTTTAGCTCATACAAGGAGAAGACTGATCAGAGATGCAGCCAAGAGGCCCATGATCACTCTGGATGAACTGCAGAGATCTACAGCTGAGGTGGGAGACTCTGTCCATAGGACAACAATCAGTCGTATATTGCACAAATCTGGCCTTTATGGAAGAGTGGCAAGAAGAAAGCCATTTCTTAAAGATATCCATAAAAAGTGTTGTTTAAAGTTTGCCACAAGCCACCTGGGAGACACACCAAACATGTTGAATAAGGTGCTCTGGCAGATGAAACCAAAATTGAACTTTTTTGGCAACAATGCAAAACGTTATGTTTGGCGTAAAAGCAACACAGCTGAACACACCATCCCCACTGTCAAACATGGTGGTGGCAGCATCATGGTTTGGGCCTGCTTTTCTTCAGCAGTGACAGGGAAGATGGTTAAAATTGATGGGAAGATGGATGGAGCCAAATACAGGACCATTCTGGAAGAAAACCTGATGGAGTCTGCAAAAGACCTGAGACTGGGACGGAGATTTGTCTTCCAACAAGACAATGATCCAAAACATAAAGCTAAATCTACAATGGAATGGTTCAAAAGTAAACATATCCAGGTGTTAGAATGGCCAAGTCAAAGTCCAGACCTGAATCCAATCGAGAATCTGTGGAAAGAACTGAAAACTGCTGTTCACAAATGCTCTCCATCCAACCTCACTGAGCTCGAGCTGTTTTGCAAGGAGGAATGGGAAAAAATGTCAGTCTCTCGATGTGCAAAACTGATAGAGACATACCCCAAGCGACTTACAGCTGTAATCGCAGCAAAAGGTGGCGCTACAAAGTATTAACTTAAGGGGGCTGAATAATTTTGCACGCCCAATTTTCAGTTTTTGATTTGTTAAAAAAGTTTGAAATATCCAATAAATGTCGTTCCACTTCATGATTGTGTCCCACTTGTTGTTGATTCTTCACAAAAAATACAGTTTTATATCTTTATGTTTGAAGCCTGAAATGTGGCAAAAGGTCGCAAAGTTCAAGGGGGCCGAATACTTTCGCAAGGCACTGTAATTGCTGATCATAGTGTTAAACACAAAGAGAATGGTTTTCTGAACGTTTTGTAATATTGACCTTAGGGACCTGCATATTGGTACATCACATTGATCCATATTTGATATTTACAAGTTGTGCTTGTTTTGATTTAATTAATTTAATTGTATTCTATGTTGGTAGTTCTATGGTATGTTCACATTGAGGGCTTCATTTTAAATGAGACTAAGATTTCATGACTCAACTTTTAAGAAAAGTCATCATTGCTAAAGTTGATAGACCGCCTTTAAATGAACATCCATACAAATGAATTAACTGCATATTGCATTTAAGTTATTTACATGAAGGGCATATGTACTTGAAAGTACTTAAAACATCATATCAGGTGTTAAAAAAGGACATCTTACAAGAGTCATGCAAAATGTCACATATACTGTTCTTCCACAAACTGAAATCATCACTGGAGATATACTGTTCTTCCACATTCTAAAAATTAAAACGGCAATAAAAAAAGTATTATTTGAAATAACAAAAAAATATAAATTGTTGTTGGAAGATATGGGTATGGTGAATTTATTTCTCAACCATAAAACACCTAATGTGGTACACACAATTAATAATATAAAAATAACTGATTATCTTAAAATGGAAAAATTGTCACATATATGGTTCTTCGTCTGTAGGGTTCTGTATTACAGTGAGCTCCAAAAGTACTGTGACAATTACATTTTTGGATTGTTATATAATAACTGTGAGGTTAAAGTGCAGACTATCAGCTTTAATTTTATGGTATTTTCATCCATATCGGGTTAACCCGTTTAGACATAACAGCACATTACACAAAAGTATTGGGACAAATACACGTATATGTGTATTAAATTAGTAAAAGGTTAAGTATTTGGTTTCATATAAAACTTAATGTGTCACGCCCTGACCTTAGAGAGACGTTTTATTTCTCTATTTGATTAGGTCAGGGTGTGATGTGGGCATTCTATGTTTTGTATTTCTGTGTGTTTGGCCGAGTGTGGTTCTCAATCAGAGGCAGCTGTCTATCGTTGTCTCTGATTGGGAATCATACTTAGGCAGCCTGTTTTGCCACCTTCGTTGTGGGTAATTGTCTTTGTTAGTGGCCTGTATAGCCCTAGTAAGCGTCACGGTTGTGGCTTGTTTTGTTGGCGACATTCTTAATAAAGAAAAATTTACGCTCACCACGCAGCACCTTGGTCCGGTCATTTCCCTGGCGACTACATCAAGCTTGTGACTCTACACATTTGTTGGATGTATTTGCAGTTTGCTTTGGTTGTTCCAGATTATTGTGTGTGTTTTTGTGTACATGTTTTGTTTTGGGAGTATTAAAAACCTCTAATTTGTATTCCTGCGCCTATCTCCAAAATCCTTTATACCAGTGTGACACCTTGCCTTAATGTAATGATTAGAGGTTAGCACATCTTAGGGGTATGATATTTGTGCATCTGTAACTTTCTCACTCATTATTATTCAGGATGATCCATAATCATGGAGGCATCCACCTTAATGTAGAGTCAAAATGACACAAGATATTATTTACCATTCATTTCTATTAAGCACAAAATAATCTGAAACAGAACAAAAACAAACAGAAAATGCGTCCAACAAATTTGTAGAGTCAAAAGCTTGATGTAGTCATTGCGTGCTATGAAAATGAGACCAAATACTTAACTTGTTATTACTTTAATACACAAGTAAATTTGAACCCAATACTTTTGGTCCCCTAAAATAGGGAGACAAGGTACAAAGAGTTGCAATTTCTAAACGGTTTACCTGATATGGATGAAAATACCCTCAAATTAAAGCTGACAGTCTGCACTTTAACCTCATACTCATTGTATAATTTCAAATCCAGTGCTGGAGTACAGAGTTCGGACCTGTAGGATCTTGTGCCTGAGTATGAGTTAGTTCTCCACAAGGTAGACACCACATAAGGAATGCACAAAGGAAAACAGAGGGAGACAGAAACAGACAGAGACAGAGAAACACAAACAGACTGTCAGGCAGACAGACAGACATAGAAGGAGAAACAGAAGTATAGAAACACAAGCATACAGACAGTGAGAGACAGACAGAGACAGGCAGGCAGAGACGGGAAGATAGTCAAAACTGGGCACACATATCACTAACTAAAGGGTTATCCCAGAACAGAGGACTAGAAAACGAAGGAAATTATCATTAAACTGCCATTAAATAATTGAGCCATGATACCAGAAAAATGTACTGACCAGTTTAACGTGTCGCAATAGTTTACCAACACAGAAAACATAAATAACACTGACATTCTACAAATACTCTGTAACACACACATCTCTCTAGTCGTCTACTCACTGTTCCTGCCGTGACGGCGTATGTCCATGGTAAGGCTTCCCTGCTGCAGAGCTTGCTCTGTGCTGCTCTTCCACTTGCCGTAGCTCATCTCTGCCACCCTTTGCCCGCTCACCGACATCACCTCGTCGCCCACCTGCAGTTGGCACAGCTCGGCTGGGCTGCCTGCGGGGCACAGAGAGGGGCAGCGAGGTCAGATAGAGAGGGTAAAGAAGGAACAGAAGGAAGGAACAGTGGTCAGATATAGAGAGTGTAGAGTGCACAGAGGGTGAGATAGATATGTAGAGATGGAATTGGGTCTCAGATGTAGGGGCAGAGAAGGCATTGGGGTGAGTAATAGAGAGGGCAAAACAGGTGTCACAGTAGTGATGTAGACCAGTCAAGATACATTTAAACTGTTACAATAGAGAGATACAGAGATAGGACAAGGCAGCGATTGCAATAAATCATCTCAACTTTTTAAAGTGGCTTCAGCTTCTTGTCTCCTTCCCTCATTTACATTGATGAGAAAGAACTGGACTACTGAAAAGTCAGGGGTGGAATGACAATAGGTATCAGGTACTCCCCTAGTAAATACAGTATAGGCTAGAGAGAGACAACCCCAGCAAATCTGACCTAGATAGAGGCTACCCTACATAAGGCCGGGCACATGATCTGCTACTGACTACTTATCTTCTAGTAATTTTAAGAAACATTAGTGTGTTGAAAATGCCTAGCCACTTGTATTTGCATACACTTCAAAATACACCAGACACGCCACTATGGGTTTCTTCACGGTACCCAAACCAAATAGAGATTTAATGCATTGCTTAGTTATGTATAGAGTCACGTCATCATGGAATGCGCTGCCACCAGAGGTTACTCAGGCAAAAAGCAAGTTTAGCAAAAAAAAACGGATTAAAAAACATACTGTATCACAGCGCCTCTCCTCTTTCTAAAGATCTAATTTAACTGGACTGTATATAAGAATATGAAAATGTATGTATAAATAGTGCATAAATAGTATTTTTTGTAGTCTCTTGGTGTCTTTCCTTTACATAACTCTTATTTTTAATTTTAATTTTATGTAATATAGTTTACCAAGCTACCAATTACTTCCCACTGGAAGAAGTTAAGCTACACTAAAGCTACCCTTAAGAAACATACAGTTTACTGAACTAAAGATACACTTAAGAAACATATAGTTTACTGAACTAAAGCTACCCTTTAGAAACATATAGTTTACTGAACTAAAGCTACCCTTAATAAACATACAGTTTACTGAACTAAAGCTACACTTAAGAAACATAGTTTACTGAACTAAAGCTACCCTTTAGGAACATATAGTTTACTGAACTAAAGCTCCCTTAAGAAACATACAGTTTACTGAACTAAAGCTACCCTTAAGAAACATATAGTTTACTGAACTAAAGCTCCCTTAAGAAACGTATAGTTTACTGAACTAAAGCTACCCTTAAGAAACATATAGTTTACTGAACTAAAGCTACCCTTAAGAAACATATAGTTTACTGAACTAAACTACTTTGTGATAAATACTAATATCTAAATCTGAAATATCAGAGACTACAAATTTGCAAGAACAGATCACTCTGGAGTCAACTGTTAACATAATGTTTGAATTCAAGTGTAAATTAGGAAGGTGTGATGTCAAAAATGTATGAAACTTCTTGCCTACTTTTTTTGCAAAAAAAAGTGTAGTTGCAGTAGTTAGTTTCACCGCTACATGGCAAAATAGTAATTAACTACTAAAAACACTACCCATATTTGAATTTAATTACATTACCAACAAGCTACTGCAAACTGTAGTTAAATTACTAGTTTAACTACATGTATTTCACTATTTCACGGTCTATTGGCACTGTACTAAGGTATCTGGCACTATGTGTGGTGGCCAGCAGAGGCAGAAATTGGAGGACGGACTCATTGTAATGGCTGGAATAGAATCATATTAATGGTATCAAACACATCAAACTCATGGACCTCCAGCTACTGGTGCAGTGTTAGCAGTGGAATGGTATTTACTCTTCTGTGTGAATTATGAATGGTTTATGAACAAAAGGGAGTGAAGCCATTGTCCACTAATCAAATCTAACCAAGTTTTATTCCCAGTGTCTCACATATTGTCCATTGCTTAAATAAACAACCTTTAAAACTTTCTCACTGAAATGAGAGATGAGCCTGCTGTGCCAGTGGAGGCTGGTGTCACTTTAAATCAAATGATGCGCTCATTGTTAAGGCTGGATTGGAACGATATCAAAAACATTAAACATGGTTCCCAAGTGTTTGATACCATTACATTAATTGCCATTACTCTGTGCTCATTCTTCCTTCACTATCCTCCAACATGCTGTATGTACCCGGTTTAAATCAGACAGTTGGTTCAGTTGTTACTCTTTGTTTGTTTTAACCATGCTAAACGTGTGTGTTTTGTGCTAAATGTGTGTGTGTGTGTATGTATGTGTTTACCTGGTTGGATGGAGGTGACGTGTGCTCCAGTGGAGTCCCACTCTGTCTGGAAGCCAAAGTCTCGACTGCTGTTGGGCTTCTGGTTGAGACTGATCCGCATGTCAGCGTAGCTCTCCTACACAACACACACACACATTAAGAATGCCAGGTTGTGTTCCAAAGCCAGGGAAAGAATAAAATTTGTTCTTCACTATGAATTATTAGTTGCTCTCTGACAATGGGGAGCATCGATCCTACTGTATCTCCTACTGTATGTAGCACTAGCTGCATGGTATAGTATGCACATAGTATAGTATGCTCGCTCACTCGCTCCAGTGCAGTGACTGCTACTTATATTCCAACATTTCTTTAACAAATTGTTTTTTACATGTGATGTCCTTATTACTATGTGCTATTTTTGGCTTCAGCTCTGGAATACTGCAAATGTGCCCTTAAAAAGTCTAATCTGCCTAATAACCAAAATCTAAACCTACCTGGTTAGTGTCTTTTGTAGGTAACGGACTGACTGGGGCTGTGTAGGCCACTTTTGGGGTCTGGAGGGCGGGTGAAGGACTCCTGGCCTGAGAAGGGACAGGAGAAGGGGCCAGGGTAGGGACAAGTGTTGTGGCAAGTGTTTTTTCTTCTTCTTCTTCTTCTTTTCCACTGCTGTGGGCAGAGCTGGAGAGGGAGTGCGCCTTATCCTCAGAGGTCATGACCTGGATATAGCGGCTGGGGGCCGACAGCTTCTTGGTGAAATCCGTCTCTCCGTTCACACTTTTCTGAGAGTCAGCCATCAGAGGAGCCTACAGTGCATTCGGAAAGTATTCAGACCCTTTCACTTTTTCCACATTTTGTAACAGCGTTATTCTAAAATTGATTAAATAGTTTCCCCCCCATCAATCTACATACAATACTCCATAATGAAATGTTTACAAATTGTCCTGTTGGAAGGTGAACCTTCATCCCAGTTTGAGGTCCTGAGCGTTCTGGAACAGGTTTTCATCAAGTATCTCTCTGTACTTTGCTTTGTTCATCTTTCCCTCAATCCTGACTAGTCTCCCAGTCTCTGTCATTGAAAAACATCCCCACAGCATGATGCTGCCACCACCATGCTTTGCCGTAGGGATGGTATTGGCCAGGTGATGAGCGGTGCCTCCAGACGTGATGCCTGGCATTCAGGTCAAAGAGTTAAATCTTGGTTTTATCAGACCAGATAATCTTGTTTCTCATTGTCTGAGAGACCTTTAGGTGCCTTTTGGAAAACTCCAAGCAGGCTGTCACATGCCTTTTTATGAGGAGTGGCTTCCGTCTGGCCACTCTAGTATAAAGGCCTGATTGGTGGAGTGCTGCAGAGGTGGTTGTCCTTCTGGAAGGTTCTCCCATTTCCACAGAGGAACTCAAGAGCTCTGTCAGAGTGACCATCGGGTTCATGGTCACCTCCCTGAGCAAGGCCCTTCTCCCCCAATTGCTCATTTTGGCCGGGCGGCCAGCTCTAGGAAGAGTCTTGGTGGTCTCAAACGTCTTCCATTTAAGAATGACGGAGGCCACTTTGTTCTTGGGGACCTTCAATGCCAATGTTTTGGTACCCTTTCCCGATACAATCCTGTCTCGGAGCTCTACGGACAATTCCTTCAACCTCATGGCTTGGTTTTTATTCTGACATACACTGTCAACTGTGGGACCTTATATAGACAGGTGTGCCTTTCCAAATCATGTCCAATCAATTGAATTTACATGAGGTGGACTCCAATCAAGTTGTTGAAACATCTCAAGGATGATCAATGGAAACAGGATGCACCTGAGCTCAATTTTGAGTCTCTAGCAAAGGGTCTGAATACTTAGGTAAATAAGGTATATTATTTATTTTATTGTAATTTTTTTTTGTAAACATTTCTAAAAACCTATTTTTGCTTTGTCTTTATGGGGTATTGTGTGTAGATTGATGATTAATTGTTTTTATTTAATCCAATTTAGATTAAGGCTCTAATGTAACAAAATGTGGAAAAAGTTAAGGGGTCTGAATACTTTCCGAATGCACTGTATATATATGGTTAAAAGGTAGCCTATTTTTACATTGTTAAATGTACTTTACATCCGGTGGACTCCAATCAAGTTGTTGAAATATCTCAAGGATGATCAATGGAAACAGGATGCACCTGAGCTCAATTTTGGAAACAGGATGCACCTGAGCTCAATTTAGTATAATTAAAAGTTGTGAACAAATAATAATCAAAGTCATAACAAGCCAACAGTAAACATGTCATCCCGCACGAATGACGCAGCGCCAATCAAGGAGCTCTACGGCAAAATGCATCATTCACCAATGTTTCGTCAAAATCTGGCCAGTGGTGTCAGAGATATCGCATGGGTTAGTAAGAGTCATATCCCTGAGCATGTGTCATTTCATGACTGAGTCAAACAGATCAAGAGAAATAAACATGTGCCAGTTATAGTGCCACAGTGTGGTTGATAGGAATGTTCTTGTACATTCTGAGTCTTTATAGTGTTTGCAACATGTGTGCCACATCTTGTCACAATACAAATATCCTTGACTAATTTATTTACATTTATGTACCAGACTACACCCAAGTAAAATGTTTATTGGTCAATAGCGTTGTTGTTTTAGGTACTAGCCTGAAACATATTGCTTGAGAGACCTTTGTTCCCAGATCCCACATATCAAGTTTTGTGCAGATCGGTCATTCGGTGCCAGAGGAATAACTTTCATTCTAAATGACTTTAGGTCTAACGGGGTCAGACGCTTGGCCTTTCAAACGCTTGTTATAGCGGCACAATCTGGCCAGTCAGTGTAATTTTGAAAATGCAGGATCTCTATGGCAAGACACATCATTTCATCAAAATCAGGCCAGTGGTGTCTGAGATATCATGTGTGATGTACGTACAAAGGACACAGATCCATAGTCCCCTCACCGATTTCATCGCGAGGGACAATTATAAAATGATCAAAGTCGTGAGCCAATAGTTTTTTCATTATTACTATTGTATCAAACTCAATAGAGACTGAGAGATGTAAAGTAACTATTTGGACAACACTGTCTGGAATTCTCTCAAGCTTAATGTACAATATACTAATACTAGTTAGAATTGTTGCTAGCTCCAATGTGTTGATGCTAAACAACTTAAAGAGATCTTGCCTGAACAAGTTCATGACACAAGTTATTCGCTGGTGGACAGATGCACGTAACATAGGATGGTATCCCACAAACTGTGGGATGCAAAGACTAATGAGGAACTTCGTTCCAGTGTGCAGATTTCTTCGTCACTGATTATTTGGACAAATCACGATTTCACAGGTGTTTGCATCTTTGATGATATCTCGTTGATATCTCGCATCTTCCATCTCCCCCTAGAACCTAATCGAGCATCTGCCTCTATGTTCTGGGTTACCGAGAATACTAACACTCAAATAATCACCCAAACTGTTTATATCAAAATGCCCTACTAATGATATTCTTCTGATGCTATACTACACGCCTTCGTAAAAGCTGTACGAATATTTTAAGATAAATACACAACGCAGAGGATGAAAGGTAAAGAGGGAATTAACGATCAATGTTTTTCTGTAATATGGAATTGAAGATTAATGGGACAGAGACACAGGGGAATTTCAGTCTAGGACTCATAGCTACGTGGCAAGTTCTCATTGGTCCGAATTGTCTATACATTAGGCCTGAAACAGGATACTTGGCACAGTTTTATTGCGAGGAATTCTAATTGGTCAACCACAGGCTAGAGTTGGGTTATAAATTAGATCCTGTCGCTTTGTTCTGAGGAGAAGATATTGAGAACAGGGAAGAATGACCATCTACTTCCCAGCATAACAACTATTATTTATTATTTTTGAATAAATATATTTTTCTCCCCTTGATTTACTTTGGGGTCTGTGTTATTGAAGAATAACATCAACTGTTAACACAGCGAAATTGAAGGTAATAGAGTGACAAGGCTGGAAACAGCAGCTTTGCTAAGTAAATGGTCACATAGTTCAAAAAAGCCTCATTCATTATTCACTGACAGATAAAACAAATAAGGCGTGTGAGCAACTACTACATTGGAAATAGACTACGTTGCGACCGACACAATACAACATTCCTACCGGTCTTAGGTCCTGTTCATTATGTAACAAATAGAGGAAAATGGACTGGAACAGGTAGCGATTCTCTGGACTTGTCTATTAAGAAACATTAATTTAAATGTTTTGTTGCAAAAACGTTGCGTGCCCTAATGAACATAACCCACAGCCATTGAAGTACCTCACCCAAATCCTCCAGTCTACTAAAAGCAGTTTCTGCAGAAAGCAGTCCTGAGGTAACTACACACACAGACAGAACTGGAAAGTGTGGTGATATTACTGTATACTACGGTACTCACGGTGTAGGCGGGTGGCAGTGATGCGACGCTTGTAGACTGGCTCCCAAAGGGCCTTGGCATGACGACAGAGTTGAGCCGAGCGCTGTCCGATCTCATGTAGCTCCTGGGGAGAGAGGCAGAAACCCGAGACACACCAGGAGGCACGGGCTGTGGGTCCATCACCACCGAGTTGTACTGTGGCTGTTGTATGTACAGAGAGCCACCACCAGTGGATGGGGTCACTTCTTCAGACACCTTCCCCACCCATGGGCGACTGGGCTCATGAGCTTTGGGTAGTAGGCTGGGGGTGGTGGTGGTGCTGAAGGTCTCCTCCGTCTTGGCTGCACTGGTGTACCGTGAGGCCAGGCTTGGGGCTCTTTCTGAAGGATTCGGGGCTGGAACGTAGGGGTTGTAGTTGGGGGTGCGACCCACAGTGGTAGTGATGTCGCTACCAGAATCGAAGGGACTGTCGATACTGTCACTCATGTTGCCCCTAGAAGGCGGGACAGCCCTGTTGGTTGCCGTGGTGGCAGCGCACGCCTCCTCCCTTGGGGGGAGCACGGAGGAGCTAGTGGGTCTGAGGTGGTCAAGAGGGGTGTAGGGGTTGTCGAAGGTGTAGCTCCTCGGAGGGAGGGTGCGGAGGACCGGGGCGGCGTCTTCAAACACGTCCTGGTCCAGAGAGGCGAGGGAGTTGAGGCGACTGCCGATGGAGCTGTGGGGATGGAGAAGAGAGGGAGGGTGGTGAAGTAGAGAGAGAGAGGGAGGGAGAGAGAGGAGGGTGAGGGGAGAGAGGGATGGAAGGGAAGGGAGGTGAAAGAGAGAGGGGAAAGGGATTAAAAGGTGTTATGTAAGCGATTGAAAGAGATAAAGACAGAGAGAGAGAGAGAGAGAGAGAGAGCGAGAGAGAGAGAGAGGAGGGCAGGGGAAAAGTAAGATAGGATGGGTGAAAGAGAGAAAGGAGCCGAGGAAAGGAGGTGAAGTGGCAAGGGAGGATGGGAAAACCAGAGGAAAAAGTGAAAGGTGGAGGGGGATAAAAGGAGAGGGCAGAATGAGAAAAGGATTGAGGAAAGGTGAAAGGGGGAGGGAAAGAGAAGTTTGAAAGAACAAAAAAAAAGAGGTGAGGTAGGATTTAAGCCACGATTAGATTACACTTTCACACAACGCTTTGCAGAGAGACAATTACTGTTCATTCATTAACACAGTCTCAGGTCACTTTCTCTCAGGGCAAACGTTTCAACAAAAGTCTGTAAAAACACAAAAGTTTGCATGGCCCTGTATTTGTGCCTGAGTTGTCATCGACCGGAGTTTGTTGGTGTAGTAAGTACTTGTACAGTAACAGGACAGCTTTGAGTGACAGTGAAAACACATCTAAAAATACTGATTAGAATTCTGATGATGAAATACTTTAAAACAGGGTAAAATATATTCAACCAATAAAGGATTATTCAATGCCTTCAGAAACTATTCAGACCCCTTGACTTTTTCCACATTTTGTTACAGATTTTAAAAAATCCTTAGCAATCTACACACAAAACCCCATAATGACAAAGAATAAGGCTGTAATGCAACAAAATGTGGGAAAAAAATCAAGGGGTCTGAATACTTTCTGAAGGCACTGTATGTTTCTAATTGTCTGTACAAAAATGGCATGGCTAGCCCAAATGCCCTTTGGTAACTGTATAGAATATAGAGAACATAATAACTCGAACACATGTAGGATTTGTATTTGAGGATGTCTAGTCTCTAGTCTAGCAGATACAGTACTTTCATCAATCCATCAATCATAGATTCCTTTTTTAAATCTTACATTCAATCAGACCATATTTCATGAGCTCATCCCCTCATGTTCATCGGGCACCAAACGGAAGAACAGGCAGGGACTACGTGGACATGTAGGGATCAACTGGACATGTCCAGTAAGAAAGCCCCATTATAATTTCCCCTTGCAAATTGTTTTCCGTAGAGTGCCCAAATTAAATCATTGGCCCTGGTGTCTACCTGTCACTCTATTACCTCCAATTGGAATTCTGGAAACCGCGGCTCCCTATTCCGCTGCTCGCTGTGGTCTGCTCCCTCTCCTCTTTCTTCTTCACAATATCAGAGTTGAAGCTCTTGCGACGGTTTTTCCACTTGGTGAGATCCTGCAGAGAAGAAACGCAAGTAACAGTTAAATCCCCTAACGGATGTTGAGGGTGGCTAATGTGATAGGTGTTAGCCGCATAGGAGGGGAAGAGGAGGAGGAGGAGGAGGAGGAGGAAGAGAGAGAGAGAGAGAGAGAGAGAGAGAGAGAGAGAGAGAGACTTTCCTATTTGTGTCAGTTTAGCTCCTCCCACCTCATGTCCCATGTGTATTGGGGCCCGTGAATGACTTAAATCTATGCTAAGACACCATACTATACTGCTGGACAATGTTACAACTGATAGACATATAACCCAGTAACAGGTAAGAATGAGGCCTTTAATATATTCATATTTCGTGGAATAATTATATGAACTGAGTTGGACATGGTGAAACATTGTGAATATACCTAACTTTTGCTTCCTGCACCTCTTTTTATTCTCTCTCTCTCTTTCTTTTTCTGTGCACTCTCTACCCTCTCTCTCTGTTCTCTTCAGATTTCCATTCTCCCCATTTCAAATACGAACTAGACTGATCTATCATACAGTATGTTGTTACCTGTAGACAGCTGGGATGGCTTTGACTTGAGTGTACACATTTAGACAAGGACACAATAACCATGGCTTATATAATGATATGGTCGATGGCTGTTTAATCAGTGATGATTAAACAGGCCTAGTTCCCTAGATATTAAACACGACTAGATTGTGTAAAGCATGGGTTGGACAGGTTTTACATTCTAATTTTAACGGCAAAGCCAGGGGAACATACATTTTGTGATTCACAAACTAGTACAGTTTTCACCCTCACAGATCATTTCAGATCCTGGAGGATGTTATACAATAGTTAGTGGCACCCTCTTCCAGAACTCTGTAGTAAGACTCCAACCCTCTTTTACGCTGCTGCTACTCTCTGTTTATCATATACGCATAGTCACTTTAACTATACATTCATGTACATACTACCTCAATTGGGCCGACCAACCAGCGCCCCCGCACATTGGCTAACCGGGCTATCTGCATTGTGTCACGCCCACCCCCTGTACCTATCACTAATCAAGGTAAGACCCAAGTGCAGGCTTTGTTAAGTAACAATGTTTATTGTAACAACAAGAGCAGGCAAATGACAGGTCAAGGCAGGTTGGGGTCGATAAATCCAGAGTAGAGGCCAAAGTACAGGATGGCAGGCAAGCTCAGGTCAGGCAGAGTTCAGTAATCCAGAGGTGGAACAAAGGTACAGGACAGCAGGCAGGCTCAGGGACAGGCAGAGTGGTCAGACAGGCAGGTACAGGGTCAAGACAGGCAAGTGTCAAAAACCAGGAGGATGAGTTGGGACTTGGGAAAAAGGAGCAGAAACAACCACTGGTTGACTTGAACAAACAAGATGAACTGGCACACAGAAAACACAGGTATAAATACCCAGAGGATAAGTGGGGAAGATGGGTGACAACTGGAGGGGGTGGAAACAAACACAAGGACAGGTGAAACAGATCAGAGCGTGACAGTACCGGTAACGAGTCAATATGCGGAGGTACATGTTAGTTGAGTTATTTTGTACATGTAGTTAAGGGTAAAGTTAAACGCCAGTCAGCATCTCATCTTATCTCTCAGGTACATGACTCTTCCTGTAATCTTACAAGTGATTCCTCTAATATTAATTCAATGTTTGTGTCGTTGTATTCTAACCTCTACAAATCCGAACCCCGATGAGATAATACGGCTATGGACAACTTTTTAGATAACTTGGATACCCCATCCATTGACAGGGACATGAGTAAAGTTCTGGACAACCCTCTGCATCAGGGTAGGCAGGGTAGCCTAGTGGTTAGAGCGTTGGAGTAGTAACCAAAAGGTTGCAAGTTCGAATCCCCGAGCTGACAAGGTTCTTTCCCACCGACGCTAACACAAGACTCTATCTCACTTATACTCAAAAAAATCTGTCGTTTTGCCCCTGAACAGCCACTGTTCCTAGGCCGTCATTGAAAATAAGAATTTGTTCTTAACTGACTTGCCTAGTAAAATAAAAAAATCTAGATGAGATAACAAAGGGTCTGAAGTTAATGCAAAGTGGCAAGGCACCAGACCCTGATGGCTTCCCAGTCGATTTTCTTAACTCTCCCCATCACTATTAGATATGTTCACCGACTCGTTATCACAGGGCTCTTTCCCACCGACGCTAACACAAGACTCTATCTCACTTATACTCAAAAAAGATAAAGATCTGTCAGAATGTGGTGGATATCGTCCCATTTCATTCCCCGCTCATTTTTACACTTTTCGATAGAACCGCTTTCCTTGGCCTTAAAATTAGCATCATTATTCAATGGAATCCACCAAGCTGGTGAAGAACACAAAGTGTCACTGTATGCAGCTGATTTACTATTATATATCACTAACCATGTGAACTCTGTCAGGAAACATACTGCATGTTTTAAACACAACTGGATCATTCTCAGGTAACAAATTGAACATTTAGAAAATGTTTTCCGATCAAGCAAATTCCCCCTGCAGTCCTGCCTTTCCATCTATTGCCCTCTGGTTTTTCGTATTTAGGTGTGAAAATAACTCAGGCTACCCTCCATAAAACTATCTTTGCGAGTCTAGTCACACGATTTAAAGCAGACTTACAATGCTGGGATAGTCTGCCTCTCTCCTTAGCTGGAAGAATCCAATCGGTTTGAATGTGACTCATTTCAGAAAACTAGGCGTATGATGCACATCAGTACTTCACAGGAGAGCCATTTGAACATCAACTCAAAATAAATAATCTAAATGCGTTTTTTTTGTGATCTTTCATGTGCTTTAATAACAAACGTGTATGTCATCTGTAAATACAAATGAAATTGTGAAATTACGAGCCTAGTTGGTTCAGCCACAGAAAAATAACCTTCCAGCTAGCCATGATTGGCTGAGATAATGGATGGGCTGGACATGCCGAGAGATGAGTTTGGATTGGTCTGCCATGTAGCGCGCTTCTGTCTATAATATGAGCTGGACAATATGTGTAGGTAATCCTTTCTAACGAGGCATTTTTGAAAAATATCACGTAATAGAACTGCAAAGGTGTTGCTCTCCACTTTCTGGAGGACCTAGTTTGGAAATCAGTGGAATGCACGGTGGAATTAGAGTATGATAGCTAAGGAGATGAAGAAAATTCTGCCGTTTGATTGCAAATATGCAGATGGCTATAAAAAGAGAACACACAGAAGGCTGTTGTATAAAACACCTGTCTATCCGGATTACATCTTCAAACTAAGGCAACCATGGCATCCGTGACAGAGGGGGAAGCGTCCATCCATGTAAGATAGTCTAGCTAGCTAATATTATTCATATCTCAGAGACATTTGCATTGCTAGTTATAGTCTAATGTTACAGTAGCTAGCTAACATTGAACCTGGTTGGTTAGCTACCTGCAGATTCATGCAGGGTAGTAACGTTATACATTTTTTGTTTAGCTTGCTAGCTAGCTACATATCTAAACAAAAGACTCCACTATGCAAGAAACCATTTCAATAGAATGTTCTTGATGTTACTGTGACAACTGTCGATATACGTAGCTGGTAAATTCTCTCTGGCTATCTACTCCAATTTCCGAGCACTCGTCTGAGTGTGCCAGAGTGCTGAAAAACGGACAAATTTCTGAATGCTCAACACCCATGGAATGCAGCCGGTGTCAGTAAACGTTGGCAAAAAAGCATGATCAAATTGTTGCCAGCAGCACAGTTTCAGTCACCAACACTTGAGATAACATAAAAACAGCCTAACCAGCTCTGCTAGGATGAGTCAAATGGTCAGAGTGCGCTGTTCCCTCATTTTTGTATGGAAATAGCTAGCAAGCTAGCAACTTTAGCCAGTTATCTTGGGTGCTTGACTGCTGTTGTTAGGTCAGAATGCTCAGATCAACCCTACTCCTTGGCCATAGCATCCAGCGTGCGCTCTGAACGCTCCGAGACAGTCAGAGGTCACCAAGCACAAAATAGCTTCAGCGTGTAAATCAGCTAGAAATGTGTTGGCATCGAGTAATTGTCTCTGTTAGCCAGCCTGCCAGCTTAGTGGAGTCTGCCACTAGCACAGTCAGTGTAGTCAGCTCAGCTATCCCCATTGGGGTGGCAGGTAGCCTAGCGGTTAAAGCGTTGGGCCAGTAACCAAAAGGTTGCTAGATCGAATACCAGAGCTGACAAGGTAAAAATCTGTCATTCTACCCCTGAACAAGGCAGTTAACCCACTGCTCCTAGGCTGTCATTATAAATATAAATGTTCTGTTAACTGACTTGCCTAGTTAAATAAAGGTTAAACAAAGAAACTGTGTATGTGCCTTGATTTAGGTTGGGCAAAACTAAACATGGTGGTGTTTGCTTTAGCAATCTCACTGGAATTAAGACCTCTAGTCATTATTGAAAGAGATTGTGATAACTCACATCTCAAAATAGGGCTACTTAACATTAGATCCCTCACTTCCAAGGCAGTTATAGTCAATTAACTGATCATAATATTGATGTGATTGGCCTGACTGAAACATGGATTAAGACCTGATGAATTTAATGTGTTAAATGAGGCCTCTCCTCCTGGTTACACTACTGAACATATCCCCCACGTATCCTGCAAAGGTGGAGGTGATGCTAACATTTTCAATAGAAAAATTATATTTACAAAAGAAATTACTGCGTTAGGTAGGAGCACACACTTGGCATTCTCTCAAGAAACGTGTGCGATGGACATTAGACTGGTGGAAATCTGTCCTTTGGTCTGATTAGTCCAAATTTTAGATTTTTGGTTCCAACCACTGTGTCTTTGTGAGATGCAGAGTAGGTGAACGGATGATCTTCGCATGTGTGGTTCCCACCGTGAAACAATGGAGGAGGAGGTGTGATGGCGTGGAGGTGCTTTGCTGGTGACACTGTCTGTGATTTATATAGAATTCAAGTTATACTTAACCAGCATGGCTACCACAGCATTCTGCAGTGATACGCCATCCGATCTGGTTTGGGCTTAGTGGGACTATCATTTGTTTTTCAACAGGACAATGACCCAACACACCTCCAGGCTGTGTAAGGGCAATTTTACCAAGAAGGAGAGTGATGGGGTGTTGTATCAGATGACCTGGCCTCCACAATCACCCAACCTCAACCCAATTGAGATGGTTTGGTATGAGTTGGACTGCAGAGTGAAGGAAAAGCAGCCAACAAGTGCTCAGCATGTATGGGAACTCCTTCAAGACTGCTCAAAAAGCACTCCAGGTGAAGCTTGTTGAGAGAATGCCAAGAGTGTGCAAAGCTGTCATCAAGGAAAAGTGGGGCTACATTGAAGAATCTCAAATATAAAATATATTTTGATTTGTTTTAACACTTTTTTTTTGGTTACTATAGTTGAAGTTGGAAGTTTGTATACACCTAGCAAAATACATTTAATCTCAGATTTTCTAAATTCCTGACATTTAATTCTAGTAAAAATGCCCTGTTTTAGGTTAGTCAGGATCACCACTTTATTTTAAGAATGTGAAATGTCAGAATAACAGTAGAGATAATTATTTATTTCAGCTTTTATTTCTTTCATAACATTCCCAGTGGGTCAGAAGTTTACATACAGTCAATTCGTATTTGCTATTATTGCCTTTAAATTGTCAAATGTTTCAGGTAGCCTTCCACAAGCTTCCCACCATAAGGTGGGTTAAACATTGGCCCATTCCTCCTGACAGAGCCGATGTAACTGAGTCAGGTTTGTAGGCCTCCTTGCTCGCACACACTTTTTCAGTTCTGCCCACACATTTTCCATAGCATGAGGTCAGGGCTTTGTGATGGCCTATCTAATACCTTGACTTTGTTGTCCTTAAGCCATTTTCCACAACTTTGGAAGTATGCTTGGGGTCATTGTCCATTTGGAAGACCCATTTGCGACCAAGATGTCTTGAGATGTTGCTTCAACATATCCACATAATTTTTCTACCTCAAGATGCCATCTATTGTGTGAATTGCACCAGTCCCTCCTGCAGCAAAGCACCCCCACAACATGATGCTGCCACCCCCATGCTTCACGGTTGGGATGGTGTTCTTCGGCTTGCAAGCCTCCCTGTTTTTCCTCCTAACGTAACGATGGTCATTATGGCCAAACAGTTCTATGTTGGTTTCATCAGACGAGAGGACATTTCTCAAAAATGTACGATCTTTGTCCCCATGTGCAGTTACATACCGTAGTCTGGCTTTTTTATGGCGGTTTTGGAGCAGTGGCTTGTTCCATGTTGAGCGGCCTTTCAGGTTATGTTGATATAGGACTCGTTTTACTGTGGATATAGATACTTTTGTACCTGTTTCCTCCAGTATCTTCACAAGGTCCTTTGCTGTAGTTCTGGGATTGATTAGCACTTTTCGCACCAAACTCTAGGAGACAGAACGGGTCTCCTTCCTGAGTGGTATGACGGCTGAGTGGTCCCATGGTGTTAATACTTGCGTACTATTGTTTGTACAGATGAATGTGGTACATTTGGAAATTGCTCGAAAGGACGAACCAGACTTGTGGAGGTCTACAATTATTTTTCTGAGGTCTTGGCTGATTTCTTTTGATTTTCCCATGATGTCAAGCAAAAGTGCACTGAGTTTGAAGGTAGGCATTGAAATACATCCACAGGTACACCTCCAATTAACTCAAATTATGTCAATTAGCCTATCAGAAGCTTCTAAAGCCATGACATCATCTTCTGGAATTTTCCAAGCTGTTTAAAGGCACAGTCAACTTAGTGTATGTAAACTTCTGACCCACTGGAATTGTGATACAGTGAATTATAAGTGAAATAATCTGTCTGTAAACAATTGTTGGAAAATTTACTTCTGCCATGCACAAAGTAACCGACTTGCCAAAACTATAGTTTAACAAGAAATTTGTGGAGTGGTTGAAAAACAAGTTTTAATGACTCCAACATAAGTGTATGTAAACTTCCGACTTCAACTGTACATGGTTCCATGTGTTGTTTCATTGTTGTGATGTCTTCACTATTAATCCAACAATGTAAAAAATAGTAGAAATAAAGAAAACCCCTTGAATGAGTAGGTGTGTCCAAACTTTTGACTGGTACTGTATATGTGTGTATGTATGTCTGTAGTATGTACTCCTACATCGCTGTCGTTGGTTGCTACAGACCACGCTCGAACGTTCTAATGTCCTGCAACAAGCTAAATGAATCTGAATTCATTATTTTAGGAGATTTGAACTGCGACATGCTTACATCTGTATCCGACTCTTTTAAAGAAAGAACTGTGTGACTCTGAATCTCGCTCAATTAATTAGAGCACCAGAGCACTTAACAAATCAACTCTATTGGACATTATTCTAACGAAAACCCTCACAAATACACATCGACTGGGATATTTTGTAATGATGTCAGTGATCACTGTGCAATTGCTTGTGTTAGAAATACAAAAATGACCAAAGCCTAACCCGCATTATATTTTTAAAATACATTTCAGACAGTTTGATGAGCAAGCATTCTTACATGATCTGTACCATAATATTGACAGAGTAAGTCTGATTCCCGATGTTGACACTGCCTGGGAATATGTTTATATGAAATTCGTGTCCATTTGTGATAAGCATGCCCCTGTGAAGAAATTTAGAATCAGTGGAAGGGACAATCCCTGGTTTTCAGATAACTTGGCAGAATTATTAGAAAGATAAATATATCTTGGCCTCAAGCTAGACATACAAATGGGCCTCCTTCAGAGTGCTAAGAAACAAATGCACAGGTTTGATCAGGAAGTCCAAATCAGATTACGATTTCAATGCAGTCATAGAGAACCTAAACAACCCTACCAGGTTCAGGAAGCTAATCAAATCAGTGTCAGGTTCTAATGTATCCTCTGGCCTTCCTGACCATTTAATGATGGATTCTAATGAAGTGAAAGATAAAGCTCATATTGTAGGGGGATTTAACAAGCACTTCATATCTGTTCAGTTTTTAATAATGGTGGGGCCCAGGCCCATAGTCCCTCATGTGAACCATTTTAACTTTGAGCCTGTTTCTTATACTGAGATCTATAAAGCACTAAAGGCAATGGACACTAAAAAGTCTGCAGGTACAGACAACCGGGACCCCTACAGTGGTTCCTCCTTTAAAAGTTGCGTCACACTGAGGCACAACCTGCGTGCTGCCGCAGCATTCTGTGGCACGTCATTTGATTCTGAGCCATTTTTTCTGTTACAGCAAGTTATTGCTAGTTTGACCACCAGAGGGAATCTTTGAGAAGCATTTGATAGTATTCCATATTGGCATTACCAGAGAATGTAAAACCTTTTTTGTAATAACACAGTATATGGGATTGAGTTTAAGAAATTTGGCTTGATTAATTTGATTAATATTATGGTGTTTCCTTTCAGAGAAAAATTGTCAGTTTGTAAATTCAGACCGTTTCACTGTCGGAGCGCAGTAGTCTTTTCCTGGTTAAATAAACAAAATGTATGTGTACATACTGTATATTTATATTTTATTATTTCCAATTGTATGTTTTAATTTATTTTTGTATGTATGCTGCTTTTGTTGTTAAGGGGAGGGAGGTGTTTCAATAAGTATAGCTATCCCCAAACTGGGGAAGGGGTATGCCCAATGCCATTGGGGGTACGCCAAAAAGAATGTGATTCACATTTAAAAAAATGTTTTAACCAAAAACATTTCTTCACATTTTCAAACAGTCCATTTATATTTTCCAAAGGGGCTATACATTTGGGTGAGATTTGTTTCTCGCCTGAGCAGCCTCGTTTCACTGCCCAAAATAAAATGAAACCATCTAGTGTTCAGCAAAATAACAACACAATGTCAAATACAGCTAGTCTGGTCAAGTAATTAACATCCAATCACATTAACCATTACTCTCTCACAGGAATTCCATTAACGGTCACATGTAGCCAAACGCAGCTGCTGCTCATTCCGTTTGCTCGAAAATGAATCAATGGTTCAAAAAAGTAAGGCCTGCGTCCATAGAGACACATACCAGCTCTACTGGTAGTACTGCTACTACCAGCAGTACTACACTTGCACCTGTCAACGACACAAGTTGTTCTGCTTCCACGACCACATCCAATGCTAGCATCAGTAATTCTACATTTGTTGTTAGCCCAGCTAGCATGGACCCTGTCAGTTGTGAATTTGATGCAGCTCCAGAGCTACTGCCCCGTTACCCAGGAAAGCCCCTGAACAACAGACAGGGTCGTTGGACCATTGAAGTGGCGCAAAAATGATGACTACTACATTGATTTGGGGTTCACTTATATTGGGTGTAGTGCCTTTGCTCAGCTACATTGTGTTATATGTGCAAAAGTACTGTCTCACAACTCAATGAAACCACTCTTAGAAACAAAACATGCCAATTTGAAAAGTCAGCCACTTGAGTTTTTTGAGCGAGAAGTAAGACGACTTACGAGTAGTAAAACATATTTAAAAGCAACAGATACCATTAATAAGAAGGGGCTAGAAGTGTCTTATATTGTGAGCTACCGAGTGGGTAGGACAGGCAAGGCCCATACTATTGTGGAGGACTTAATTCTTTCTGCTGCCGCAGATATGGCTGGGACAATGCTGGGGGAAAAGGCCAAAAAAACTGTACAGACAATGCCTTCATCAAACAACACTTTTTCACGGCGCATCAGTGATGGCAGGAGATGTTTTGAGACAATTACTGCTTTGCATACAAGCCAATGTATTCTATGCGTTACAGCTGGATGAATCAACAGACGTGGCGGGCCTGGCACAGCTCCTTGTATACGTTTGTTACGTTTATGGAGGGTCAATTAACCTCTTTCAGCTAGGGGGCACTATTTTTATGTTTGGAAAAATAACGTTCCCAATGTAAACGGCCTATTTCTCAGGCCCATATGCCAGAATATGCATATAATTGACAGATTAGGATAGAAAACCCTTGAGCGAGAAAGATAACATCGCGTCAGGTGTTCGCATGAGTTTTGCTTGCGCAACAGAGCTTGGGCAGCCATCGTCTCTCCCTCTCCTACTGAAAAAGAGACAGTGCCGGTTGATATATTATCGATTATATATTTTAACAACAACCTGGGGATTGATTATAAAAAACTTTGACATGTTTCTGAGGACATTACGGATACTATTTGGAATTTTTGTCTGCATTGTTGTGACCGCTCGAGCCTATGGATCTCTGAACATAACGCGTCAAACAAACGGATGTATTTTGGATATAAAAATAATCTTTATGGAACAAAAGGAACATTTATTGTGTAACTGGGAGTCTCGTGAGTGAAAACATCTGAAGATCATCAAAGGTAAGCGATTAATTTGATTGCTTTTCTGATTTTCGTGACCAAGCTACTTTGATGCTAGGTTTTCATACTGTTTTGCCTAGTGATTGATAAACTTACACAAACGCTTGGATTGCTTTTGCTGTAAAGCATATTTTCAAAATCTAAAGCATATTTTCAAAATCTGACACGACAGGGGGGAGGGAGTATTTTCATTTTTGGCTAAAAAACGTACCCATTTGAAACGGCCTATTTTTCAGCCCCAGAATATGCATATAATTGTCAGATTAGGATAGAAAACACTCTAAAGTTTCCAAAACTGTAAAAATAATGTCTGTGAGTATAACAGAACTGATATTGCAGGCGAACGCCTGAGGAAAATCCAATCAGGAAGTGCCTCTTATTTTGAAACCTCTGTGTTCCTATGCATGCCTATCCTCCATTTAAAGGGATATCAACCAGATTCCTTTTTCTATGGCTTCCCTAAGGTGTCAACAGTCTTTAGACATAGAAAATCAGAAAAGCAATCAAATTAATCGCTTACCTTTGATGATCTTCAGATGTTTTCACTCACGAGACTCCCAGTTACACAATAAATGTTCCTTTTGTTCCATAAAGATTATTTTTATATCCAAAATACATCCGTTTGTTTGGCGCGTTATGTTCAGAGATCCATAGGCTCGAGCGGTCACAACAATGCAGACGAAAATTCCAAATAGTATCCGTAATGTCCTCAGAAACATGTCAAAATGTTTTTTTATAATCAATCCTCAGGTTGTTGTTAAAATATATAATCGATAATATATCAACTGGCACCGTCTCTTTTTCAGTAGGAGAAGGAGAGACGATGGCTGCCCAAGCTCTGTTGCGCAAGCAAAACTCATGCGAGCACCTGGCGCGATGTTATCTTTCTTGCTCATTTTTCTAAATAAAAGCCTGAAACTATGTCTAAAGACTGTTGACACCTTGAGGAAGCGATAGGAAAATCTGGTTGATATCCCTTTAAATGGAGTGAAGGCAGGTTATGGAACATGGAGCTTTCAAAATAGAAGCCACTTCCTGGTTTGATTTTCCTCAGGTTTTCGCCTGCAATATCCGTTCTGTTATACTCACAGACAATATTTTGACAGTTTTGGAAACTTTATAGTGTTTTCTATCCTAATCTGTCAATTGTAGTATATGCATATTCTCGCATATGGGCCTGAGAAATAGGCTGTTTACTTTGGGAACGTTATTTTTCCAAACATAAAAATAGTGCCCCCTAGGTGAAAGAGGTTAACAAGGACAACACACAGGTCTTTCCATCATTATATATTTTTTTGTGTGCAAAAGAACTCAAGCTTACTGGACAATGTCAAATGTCATATAGCGAAGCACCTGAGTGAGTTGGGTGCGCAATTACGCAGGTACTTTCCCAAAATGGATTACACAAACAACTGGATTCGTTATCTCTTTCTTGCCCTGCCTCCAGTCCACTTACGGATATCTGAACAAGAGAGCCTCATCGAAACTGTGAACGGTTAATCAGAAGAGTATCCTGCCTTGGCAAATCGAGCTGTTAAGACACTGATGCCCTTTGCAACCACGTACCTATGTGAGAGTGAATTCTCGGCCCTCACTAGCATGAAAACTAAATACAGGCACAGACTGTGTTTGGAATTAAAAAATAAATGTTTCATATAGTGTGTATGTGGCAGACTTACAAAGATGGCAAAAAACAACATTTGAGAGTGCGCTGACCCTGGTGCTAGAGGGTTACGCAGCTGGAGGTTGAATGTTTGAAGGTGTACGGGACTATAAAAAGTTGGGAACCACTGGTATAGGGAGCTAAAAGGATGTATGTGTTCAATTTGTAATTCTTTATATGTGCAATAAAAATATACATATATACTTTTTTTAAGCAATCTCTCATGTCATGATTATTACGTTAATGTAGCCCTCATAAGGGAGGGTTCAAGTCAAGTGTAATAACAGTCTTTTGGGTTGAATGTGTGCGACCCCTGGTAAGTTGGAGACCGTTAGTGTTGAACGGCTATGTGGGGCATGCAGGGTTTATTGCCACCAAACCAAACCTAACCAAAGGACTGACACAGGGTGAGAATACCAGGGGTATACTCATTAGTGCAGACAGTAGAAAAATGTTTTGCAATGCAAACTACAGTTTCTATTGGACAAATTCAGGTATGTCCTTACCAGTTTCGTCCTGTTTGCTTCCATTTGGTTCTTAGTGAATACACCCTAATCCACCTGATCCAATAACAAACACTAATTTTCATTTAGCGTTTCTAAATATTTTGTCACACTGAACACAGCCCACGTGTGTGGTCGTCGCCAGTTCATCTACTCACATCCTGCCACTGGTCTTCGTTCTCCCTGACCTGCTCTCTGATCTTCTGTAGCTCCTCGTAGCGCACCTGCTTTAGGGCCTCCTGGTCCACCGCAAGGTCTGTCATTGATTTGCTCCTACACATCACAAGAGAAGAGGAAGACGGCTTAAAGACGGGGTTGAGATCATTGTCAACTCAGTTACAGGCATTGGACCATCAGTTAGGAGCATAAACCTACAGTACACAAGACGGTATTTACAAGACGTTCATAAAGTAGGCTACAGATGTATGTATCAAAAGACACTACAAATCCACTATAATCACAGATGCGACACACATGCCAATCATAAATGCACTCAAAATGTGGAGCAAAAGTGCTTGTTAAAGTAAATCTCAATTAAATAAACTGAAACGTACTTTTACACATACATTTATTGTAAGAACACAGAAAACAAAAACAAGATTCAACATTCATTGAAGATGAAACAATAATTTTCATCTACATTACACCATTAAGACTAAAAGTACAAACAAAACATGTTCCCCATTTTTCACATTTCTTAGTTAGGTATTAGTAAGCAAACAAAATAAGCAACAGTTGAGTCACGCTAAACACAAGCTTGATGCGGTTTTAGCCTAATTGGGTTAGACAAACCATGCAGTATATCTCAGCCATCCCATTCTGCAAAATACGCTTGTTTACTCAAAGCTTTCAAAGTTGTCTATGGTCAAAAACATTCACTGCATTTTACTTACCTGTAAACTTCTGAATCATACCGCTATCAATGTCTCTCTATCTTGTCTGTCTGTTACACAAAACCAACCATCACGGTAGCCTACAACCTGTGCTTCAAACATTTTCTAACTCTCAGCTGTACATAACAAACAGTATGTTTGGTTGGATGACCCAGCATATTGGTATCGTGTGTACAATCCCCTCACTCCACTTTGTTGCCTTATCAAACGTTGTGTCCCACCCCCCTTGGTTTGGCCCTGCGCCATTCAATCCCCAACAATGTGTCAGTGTCATCGTATAGCAGTCAGTCAGCGAGTGAGGAAACTAGTAAATGAGCAGCAACACAAAGGCAAAAGGAGGAAGGAGGCAGGAAGTGCTCTGTGATTGCATTGTGGGGGGAGGCCGTGGAGAGAACACGACCATGCCACATTCCTGGGAACCAACATAATCAACTCACCCATCGTTAGCAACGTCATACATTTCGAGCAGTCTAGGAGAACCAGAAAAGAGAACCACACAGACAAAAAAGTCACATTTGGGCCAGAATTTATTTTCCTACTCTGGGAATAAGTATAGGTATAAGTGATCCCTAACCAGTGTCTGGAGTTTTTCTCTCCCTCTAATGGCTAAATTCAGGATTGGGAATCTAATCCTAGACCTGTGGTAAGGGATTGCTACCTCCAGCCTCTGTCTTCCTTTTTGGAAGGGGAAAAGGTAAAGTGCATGGATGGACACATAATGGTTCATTGCAATGCATAGTCAAGTGCCACTCCACTTCAGCTTCCTCCTCCTGAGGTTTCACTGTCCTTTTTATTGAAGGTGGGTGTGTATCACAGCTAGAGTAACACCTTCCTTTCATCTCTTTGAGACCACAGCTACGGTGATGTCACTGGAAACTCTACAGGAGTTTTCCATGTGTGAGGGAAATACATCCAGATGCTTCAGACCCATGTTTGAATGGCCTGTCTTGTGAGTGAGTCACACAGAGAAATAGAAAGAGTGTGAGTGTGATTGTGAATTTGTTAGAGGAAAGTGTGTATGCTTCATATTTACACTCACCTCCATATGTATTTGGACAGTGAAGCTACATTTTTAAAATTTAGTCCCCTCATTTGAAGAAATCACAAGTATTTGCACTTATAGTGTATTAAAGCAGTCAAAAGTGTAGTGTTTGGTCCCATATTCCTTGCACGCAATGACTACATCAAGCTTGTGACTCTTGTTTTGGTTGTGTTTTGGATTAAGTAATGCCTAATAGGTATTGCGTGCAAGGAATACTTTAAATACTTTAAATTAATACACTAAGTGAACTTAGTCCAAATACTTAGGACTTCATCACATGGGGGGGGGGGGGGGGGGGGCTAGTTACATGAAGTGCTTTCATTTGTAATTGGTATGAAAATACCCTCAAATAAAAGGTGACATTCTGTACTGTCACCTAACATGAAAGACATGATCTCAAATCCAAAATGCTGGAGTATAGAGCCAAGTAAAAAAAATGTATCTTCACTGTCCAAATACATATGGAGGGGAGTGATGTCAGAGTGTGTGTGTGTAAACTGTGTATGTGTTTTCACGTTGCCAAGAGTGGCAGGTAACAGCTTTCATCCCCTCACACGACGATGGGGAATTTCAGTCTAGGTTTTCATGTCTGTCTTCGTTATTAAAAAACGTATGCTCTATGATCGTCATCTACCTCTGCTATGCAGACTTGAGTTGAAATACTATTAGAAATGTCTCAAATACTTTGAGAGTTTACTTCAGCCTGACTGCCAGTGCCTGGAGTGCCATGTGGGTGGGGTTTGCACTTTTGAGAATTCTCTATTGAATCCATTGCACCAGGCAAGCTCAATTGACCACAGCTAAAGTATTTTAAATGATTTCAAATAGTATTTCGAACCCAGGTTTGGTGCAGTGTCTAGGGGTAAGTATGGAGTTCATCTCAGAAACCCCAAACTAAAATATTGCATAATTGCGTAAGATGCTTGATTAGGTTCAGGAGGGAGATAATATACTGTATTTTATTAGAAAAGATACTAACAAAACTAGCGAAGTCTCCACCCCCCTAAACGGAAACTCTCAGCCAAAGCATGGGCCAAATGTTCCTTGTTAGTCGTCTCATCCCTGTCTGTTCGACGTTACCATCCTATGTTACGTGCGTCTGTCCATGAGAGTGAGTGTGGGGTCAATAGATCTTACTCATGTTCAAATCCCTTTTCATACCACTGCACTCATACTGCTCCCCCAAGTCAGTGTGAAGTCCTCTGATGTTGAGAGACACTGTGTTATTCCAAGGCAAATAGAGGTGCTAGGGTGATATCATGCTTCGCCATTCGTGAACCACCTCCGATTAATTCCATGACAAGTTTTCAGTCTGTTTTTGACTATTTTTATTAAGCATGGGACAAAGTATTTTTAAATTCACAGGCAAAGGCAATCCATGAGCAAAAAACAAAAAACAAAAAAACAAACAAATGTATAACAGAATGGGGTCTTGTTGTGTTAATTCTGATGGAGGTATACGTTTTTGGTCAATGCATTGACGACAGTACTCATGTGGTGGTGTCTATAATTAGCACTTAAAAAAAGGTTAGCAGCAGTTATACAAGTTGTACAGAAAGGTCATTTACTTAGAGTGTTGCGTTTTAGAGCTTCAGAATCGTATAGCTTGTATGGTTTCAGAAAATACCACAACCTGCGTAAAAAAAGTCATTTTTTGACCTAATCAATCAAACCACTTTCTCAAAAGCTGAGGTAACTTAACCGTGGGTTATTTTTCTACATTTCCACCACTGGGTTTATGTGTTAAAAATAAATTTACTGTAAAGTTGTCTTTTATCAATTTGTTGCAGTTAGTGTGAAAGGCACATGTTTGTTTTTGGTAGAGAAGTGCTTAATATAGTTAATTGAAATTTCCTTCTATGAGGTCCTTCTATAAGCACCACTCCGTATCAATGCATGTCCACATGCGATTTAGGGCACTTCAATAACAGACAGAAAAGGGTTTATTAGAAGTAAACAGCACCGGTGTGTGTGGGGGGGCAGGAGTTGTGGGGGTTAAAGAAGAAAACAACAATACACAACCTGGAGATTTGAGTCTCTGTCTCAAATGGCACCCTATTCCCTATATAGTGCACTACTTTTGACTAGAGCCTTATACGGTAGACCTATGTGGCTCCAGGTCAGTCAAAGTAGTACAGCGCCCCTGGAGCAAATTAGAGTTAAATACTTTGCTCAGGCGCACATTGACCAATTATTCACCTTGTATTTGAACCAGCAACAGTTACTGGCCCAAAGCTCTAACCGCTAAGCTACCTGTCGCCCATAGCAGTGCACTATATAGGGTTTGGGGTGCCATATGAGATTTGCCCTGAGAGCAACAGGCACTGTAGCGAAGTTGTTGTTTTCAGCAGCCATTTTAGTTCCTAACTCTTCAGAAAGGCTAACCTCTCAATCATCATCCTCTTCTTGTACCTCAGCCGACTCGCCTCCCTAATCGCCACCATCTTCTGCAGGTCACCCTCGCTACAGGAAGTGGGCAGCGACGAACCCATCTGATTGGCCGACATACCTAGATATGACCGCTGACCTTGGACACGCACTGCCCCCACCCCCACCCCTAGCACCATCCCAAACTTCCTCAGCAACATGTCGTCCGTTTTAGGGTGCCCATCACGATATCCTCTTTCCTCATGGTTCTCCCTGCCCTCAGCTTCAACCTCCTGGGTCAAAGGTGAGGGGGCGCAGAGCAGCCGCGCCTGGAGCTTGGCAGGCAGTGCCCAGGGCTCAGGGATGGTCATCGGGTTGTAGCTGTCGGCCGCACCCAACAGTGGTCTCTGCCGCCGACCATCCTGGGGCTGGTTGACCTTCCGAGAGATGAAGTCGTCCCTCTCGATGTCGGGGATGACGGTCTTGTGATCCTTGCCTGGTGTCTGCGGCTGGGTGGCGATGTTGAGCTGGGGGTTCGAGGCGTAGAGGTGGCCGGACAAGTGGTTTACGCACACCCGGGTTTTCAGCACAGCCAGCGCCGAGTTGGAGTGGAAGGCCTGGGTGCGTCGGGCGAACATGTCGTCATTCTCCAGGTCAGGGTAGATGCTTGCCAGGGACTCATCCAACTGTTCTGGTGGATCCAGGGGGTTGTCACGCCCCAGAAGGGGACGCTTCTCGCATTTGACCAGCCGGGGGCCGGAGGTGGGGTCGATCATAGGGAATACCACCGGGAAGCGCTCAAAGTATGGGATGTTGGTGGCTTGCTTTTTGGGGGGCTGGTAGAGGGCAGTGTGTTGTGGCTGAGTGTTGTAAGGACTGGAGGGGGGGGGGGGGGGGTGGAAGAGAGAGGAGAAGGAGAGACAGGACAGAGGGTTGATGAGTTGCATGCAAGTAGAATAAGAGGAAAGCAGAAAGAGCTAGGAAAAGGAGGTTTAAAAAATGGAAGGCTATTTGACTTAAAACAGGGCTGCATCAAACTGAGGACCTTGTATTCTGAAGCAGCTTATTCAAATCGTAAGTGCTTGGCAAACACAGTACAGTATCTTAACATATGTACTGATGCAAATTGGACTAAACAGCAAGACAGCAAAGTGATTATACCTCAGTTTAACTGGTATAACTCTCAAAACTGCTCTTCAAGGCATGTTAGGGCACAGTTACTAGCTAAGCTTTTTAGCACAGTATTGCTGTTAGGGAGGGCAGCTGTTAGGGAGGGCAGCCAATCAGAACTCCTGCCCTTTTAAGGCAATGCGTTAAAAGGGCAGCTGTATCGACCTTTGACCAGCAGGGAGGCTGGTGTGGGCGGAGCCTTCAGGTGCATGGGGGTGAGAGGAGGGGGAGGGGCCGGAAGGGGCTGAGGAGAGCCAGCGACTGACATCGCAGTCAGAGTCGTCAGAGGATGAGCCGCCAGACTTCTTTCGGCTATGGCCCCAGAGAGGAGTGGGTGCAGAAAAGAGAGAGAGACAGAACGAGAGAGGGGGGGGGGGGGGGGGGGAGAAGGATTGATGAGAGAAAGTGAGGGAAAATAGAATGGGGAAAAGGAGTGTAAGGCAAAGTGAGAAGAAAAGAGAGAAACGGAGAAGCAGAAGTCAGACAGGTGGAATCAATACAGTGAAGTCGTGTAAAAGTAGAGTAGAATAGTTCCCCACAGCAGTGCGGACCCAACTTATCAATCAAATGAAAGCTTTATGAATGATGTTAGAATCACATGCATTAAACAGACTATAGGGAATCACTGGAAAATGTTGTGATAGAAAGAGATAGAAACAGGAAACTGTGATAGAAAGATAATGAATATAGTTGGTGATAGAGTGATAAAGTATTGTTAGCAATAAGAATGGGATGTGCCATTAGAAATAGTGAATGTAAGAAAGAGTAAGGAAATTATGTGTGTGGTTTGTAAATGTTGGCATTGTATGTACTAATGTTTTATATAGTATTTTAAATGTACAGTATGAACATGTGAATGGAATGCAAGTGCTTTAAATTATGACGTTAAATCTGTGTTATTGGGTATGATGCTGTAAGTGTTTGTGCATGTGCGGTCTTTAACATTGGCCCTCTTTGCATCGTCCCCCCCTCACCCTGTATGTCCACAGACCTGAAGCCCTGGATCTTCTTGTACCAGGGTCTCCTCTGGGACCCCAGTTTGATCTTCTGCACGTGGGTGTCCTCCTCAGGCGTCCAGAACTTGGGCAGAAACCGGTCATATGACACGTCGACAGTTGACTTGGGCAACGCACCCACTTTGCGAGCGTACAGGTCGTCCTGAATGGGGTCTGCATACCCAACATCATCTTCCTCGTCTTCAGAATCGTCATACATCTGTCGGAGAAGGCTGTCAGTGGGGAGAGGACAGTGGTGGTCCACCCTGACTGAGCCCATCTGAGGCTGGGGGGAGCACATCGGCGTCATTGGCCCACTGCTGCTACTCGAGAGAGAGAGAAAGAGAGACCAGCCAATCGTATGAGGGGAAAGGGTTTATCAGGAAGGTACAAGCAATTAAAAGGCAGAGCAAGGAGCGTATGGTGTTGGAACATCCTTGGGTAAACGGCACACAATCTCCAATGAGAGCACACAAGGATAGAGGTAAAGGGCAAGGCAGAACCAAAATGAAAAACACATGATCAATGAAATCAAGTAAATTAAATGAAATCAAGTAAATGAAATCGAGTCAATGTGAAATTGGATATTTCGGATGGCAAGTCACTGCAAATCCAACTGCAAGAGGAACGAGCAAATACAACTAAAGAAAACAATAAAACAAAACAATCAAACACACAAACAAAATAAACGTATTCAATCAATCAGTTAGAAGAGCCGGCAAGTTAAGACCAAGGTGGCCTGGTTCTAGAAAACCATGCAAATTGAAGCGTTCTCTCATTCTTTTTTTCTCCCACACTCGTTCATCCGGCAGGCATAACAGAAGAAGCACTCTCTCTTTCTCTCTCGCTCTGGTCAGATCCCACAGCATCAGGCTTTCTGACCTGAGGCAGGTCACCGTCTGCCGCGGTGGGGCGTTTGTGTTTGTGGTCATTGTGACCATTGGCCAGGTCCCTCCTTTCGCCACTGAAACCACTCCTCCCCCTCCTCCTAATCCCACAGCATTCCCGGCCTCCACAGGGCTGATTGGTAGTGCGAAGTTGGTAGGCAGGGCAGGGGAGGGACTGTGGAAGCGCCGGCTGGCCAGGTCGTCCAGAACGAGGTCGGGGTCCGGCCGCTCGGGGTCAGAATCATCGCCACTGCCACTCTCATACTCGTACGCCCACTGCAGTTGGACGGCGGGCAGGGAATCCTGGGATATGCATCTGTTGTTGGAGGATTCGGACCTGGTCTCACAGAGGTCAGTGTTCCGAGGTTAGTCGCAACATATGATGGTACAGTGCACACACACAACCATAAACATGGGACAGCCATACACAACCATGGGAGAACCAACCAGCAGACAGACAGAAAGACAGTGGAGATTATAGGAGAGGAGTGTGTAAAGACAAGGGCAAGTATCAGGGTATGGCATACAGTAGATTTAAACCACATAGAGTCAGATCCATGTCTTATACAGTATTCACCAGTGCAAAGCAATAGTTTTATTTGGTGTGAAAGAAAAAAAGCTGGCTTATAGAGCTAGCTTACTGTAGCTTGTGTTGCAATGGAGTTTCATAACGATCAAAGAAACTGGGTGGCAAGGTTTGACTCGATACCATTACCATTTAACAGAAGGACACCAATTCACCTGAATTATACTGAATTAAAATGGAATGGAGCCCCACCCTTCTGGATGATTTAAACATTGACAGACGAGTGAACAGACCGGAATGAACATTTTACACTTCTATAGCCCCTTCGTATATCCGAAAGGATTTGCTAGAGCAGTACCTGTGGATAAAGACTTGAGGTAGCTGATTTCTGGTGTATAAGCTACATGTGTGTGTATGACTCTGCTACCTTGTGAAGGTGCCATCCTCCTCAGTGTACTTGGGGCTGGCCCAGCTTCGGCGGCTGTCCTCGTGGCGCTCGGCCCGCTTCTTGCGGAGAGGTGCTGGCACGTAGGCCGCTGGCTTGTCCTTGGTGGGCAGGAACTGGTTGAACTGTGTGGTCGTTTTGGGTGCGATGACCAACGAGCGGCGGTAGTGCAGCGAATCCTTGTTACTGTCCACCGCCATCCTGAAGACTGAGTCCACCTCCGCGTCACTCCCACAACCTGGGGGAGTGAGAAGATATAGAGAAGGAAGAGGTGAGAATTTAACGAGGAAGGGGAAGGACACGGCAAATGAAAAGGGGAGGGAAGTGTAAGAGGAGAGAAAAAGTAGAAAGAGGGAGAAGTCTAATGAGGGTTGTGGAGGGGAAGATAAGAATAGCCGAGTGGAGATTGGAAAGGGAAGGTGGGAAGAGGGACGGGGGACGAGAAGGGGGAGGAGAGAAGAGGAATGGGAAAGGGTAGAGTTGAGAGGTCCAGTAAGGAAGAAAAGTAGAGAAAAGGAAAGGGCGGAGTAAAGGTCTATTTAGTGTTGTGTATAATATGATTGTCCGTTATAATATGATAGAACAGTTAGTCCCAAACTGAGGTACCCCCAGGGGTAAGCGCAATGTTTCACATTTAAAAAAACATACATCTTCACATTTTCAAACAGTCCATTTATATTTTCCAATGGGGCTATACATTTGAGTGAGATGTTTTTCTCGCCTGAGCAGCCTCGTTTCACTGCCAAAAATAAAATGAAACCATCTAGTGTTCAGCAAAGTAACAACACAATGTCAAATACAGCTAGTCTAGTCAAGTAATTAACATCCAATCACATTAACCGTTACTCTCTCATGGGAATTCCACTAATGGTCACATGTAGCCAAATGTAGCTGCTGCTCATTCCGTTTGCTCGAAAATGGATCAATGGTTAAAAAAAGTAAGATCTGCGTCCATAGAGACACATACCAGCTCTACTGGTAGTACTGCTACTACCAGCAGTACGACACCTGCAATCAAGTTGTTCTGCTTCCACGACCACATCCAATGCTAGCATCAGTAATTCTACATTTGTTGTTAGCCCAGCTAGCATGGACACTGACAGTTGTAATTCTGATGCAGCCGAAGAGCTACTGCCCCCTTACCCTGGAAAGCACCGAACAACAGACAGCGTCGTTGGACCATCCAAGTGGTGCAAATATGTTGATTTGGGGTTCACTTATATTGGAAGTAGTGCCTTTCCTCAGCCACAGCCAATTTAAAAAATGAGTCACTGGAGTTTTTTGAGCGAGAATTAAGATGACTTTCGAGTAGTAAGACATGTTTAAAAGCAACAGATACCATTAATAAGAAGGGGCTAGAATCGTTTTATATGGTGAGCTACCGAGTGGCTAGGACAAATAAGCCCCATACTATTGTGGAGGACTTAATTCTTCCTGCTTCCGCGGATATGGCTGGGACAATGCTGGGGGAAAAGGCCAAAAAAACTATAGACAATGTCTTCATCAAACAACACTGTTTCACGACACATCAGTGACATGGCAGGAGATGATTTGAAACAATTACTGCTTCACATACAAGACAGGGAATTCTATGCATTACAGCTGGATGAGTTAACAGACGTGGCAGGCCTGGCACAGCTCCTGGTTTATATTCGTTACATCTATGGGGGGGTCAATTAAGGAAGACATACTCTTCTGCAAACCGCTGGAAAGTCTCTCTCTCTAATTAATGACCTGCTCTCCTGGCCTTAAACACCACGAACCAAAACAAAACCTATTTGACTTAATTGAAATAACTATTATTAAATAGAAGTAGAAAAAAAGCTGTTTGTGTAATATATTTGTCTTCTTACAGTGAGTTTGATAAGTTTCGACGAGAAAATATAGTTTTATTTATCAACCACTAGAGGGCGGTATGTGTTTCTTATTATAAGTAGCTCTCTTCAACTGATGCTACATGTTTTTGTATCCCAAAACATTATTTGTTTTACAGTGAGACTAAGACATTGTATTATGAAACTATCCAATTTTAGTGTCGGCTGAGAGACTTTTAACCGATAAAATAGTCCACACATTGTCAAATGTCAACAAAGATCCGGTATCGGTAAAATCAACATGCTCAGTGTGAATTTATTGACTTTGTCAGGGTACTGACACAGAACCCCTCCACTGGTTTCTTGGGCTCAGTGCTAGGAAATGACACTCAACCTGTCTTCATCATAAGAGAGGTTTCTGAGTCAAAGGTGAACAAGGTGATTAGTTCACTAAAGAACTCTAAAGCCAAATATGTGTTTGGGCTGGACTGAAAGAGTCACTCATTGGTCCCATTACTAAGGTCACCAACACATCTATTAGTCTGGGGGTGTTTCCAAGGTTATGGAAGTCGGCCTTAATAACGGCCATCTTTAAATCAGGCGACCCTGCTGACGTGAGTAACTACAGGCCCATTAGTACCTGTGGTGTCGAAGGTTGTTGAAAAGTGTGCAGCAGAACAACTGCTTGCCCACCTCAACAACAGCCCCTTCACATTACACTCCATGCAGTTTGGCTTCAGAGCGAAACACTTCACAGAAATGGCCAACTGCTTTCTTCAGGAAAATGTGACGTCCAAGATGGACAAAGAGGGTGTTGTTGGGGCTGTGTTTCTGGACCTAAGGATGGCTTTTGATACTATTAACCATGAGGTTCTCATCACAAAATTATCCAAGTCAACTTTTTCCCCGATGCCTTGAGATGGATGAAATCATACCTTGAAGGCAGAACTCAGTGTGTCAGAGTGCGCAATGAGCTGTCGCCCACTCTTAACTATGATGTGGGCGTGTCCCAAGAGTACGGGTCAATGCTGCCTTCTGTCTGTACTGGGTCTGAAGTTCAAATGTATGCAGATGATACAGAGATATATGTGCATGCAAAGAGCAAACAACAAGCTGCACAAGAACTCACTACTGTAATGGTCCAGGTTACAAAGTGGCTCTGTGACTCGTGTTTGCATCTCAATGTGAAAAAAACTGTCTGCATGTTCTTCACAAAGAGGGCAACAGATGCTACTGAGCCAGTCTATGTGTCAGGGGAGAAGCTCCAGGTGGTATCTGATTTTAAGTAACTTGGCATCATACTTAATTCCAACCTCTCTTAAAAAGCAGGTGGAAAAGGTCATTCAAATAACCAAATTCAACCTAGCTCATTTCCAATTTATACGAAAGTGTTTGACTACAGAGGTAGCAAAACTGTATTTCAAATCTATGATACTCCCCCACTTAACATACTGCTTGACTAGTTGGGCCCAAGCTTGCTGTACAACATTAAAACCCATTCAGTCTGTCTACAAAAAGGCTCTCAAAGTGCTTGATAGGAAGCCCAATAGCCATCACCACTGTTACATCCTCAGAAAGCATGAGCTCCTGAGTTGGGAAAATCTTGTGCAATACACCGACGCATGTCTTCTATTCAAGATCCTAAATGGCCTGGCTCCCCCTCTACTCAGTACTTTTGTTAAACAGAAAACCCAAACATATCGCAGTAGATCCACAAGGTCTGCCATGAGAGGTGACTGTATAGTTCCCTTAAGGAAAAGCATCCTCTAGTCAATCGCTTTTTCTGTGAGAGCTTCCCATGTCTAGAATACACTGCCATCAGACACACATAACTGCACCACCTATCACACTTTTACAAAAAACGTGAAGACATGGCTAAAGGTCAATCAGATTTGTGAAATAATCCCTAGCTTGTACTGCCGGTTTCCATGTTGTCTGTTGTCTGTAGCTTGTGAGCAGTGGAAACACTTTGTTGCTTTTATGGATTTTGCCCTGTTGCTTTTTGTGCTATGTTGCTCTGTCTAATGCTATGTCTTGCTTGTCCAATGATGCTCTGCGTGTGCTCACTACTTGATACTTGATTGTCTGTATTGTAATTGTTTTTAATAACCTGCCCAGGGACTGCGGTTGAAAATTGGCCGGCTGGCTAAAACCGGCACTTTAACTGAAATGTTGATTAATATGCACTGTCCCTTTAAAAAATAAACTCAAACTAAACTCAAGTTTCAAGAACATTTCCCAGGACATAGACATATCTGATATGGGCAGAACGCTTAAATTATTGTTAATCTAACTTCACTGTCCAATTTACAGTAGCTTTTACAGTTAAAGAATACCATGCTATTGTTTGAGTAGAGTGCACAGTTATGAACTTGATAATGTATTAGTAAACCAATTAGGTACATTTGGGCAGTCTTGATACAACATTTTGAGCAGAAATACAATGGTTCATTGGATCAGTCTAAAACTTTGTACATTCACTGATGCCATCTAGTGGCCAAAATATAAATTGTGGCTAGACTCCTAAGTAATATAATGGCACTTCTCTTGCATTTCAAAGACGCATGTTTTGTTCTTTGTATTATCTTTCACCAGATCTAATGTGTTATATTCTCCTATATTAATTTCACATTTCCACAAACTTCAAAGTGTTTCTTTTCAAATGGTATCAGGAATATGCATATCCTTGCTTCAGGTCCTGAGTTACAGGCAGTTAGATTTGGGTATGTCATTTTAGGTGAAAATTGAAAAAAAGGGCCAGATCTTTAAAAGGTTCGCAAGGCTGCCTGCCCAGACGGTATCCCTAGCCGCTTCCGCAGAGCATGCGCAAACCAGCTGGCCGGAGTGTTTACTGACATATTCAATCTCTCCCTATCCCAGTCTGCTGTCCCCACTTGCATCAAGATGTCCACCATTGTTCCTGTACCAAAGAAACCAAAGATAAATGAACTAAATGACTATCACCCGTAGCACTCACTTCTGTCATCATAAAGTGCTTTGAGAGCCTAGTTAAGGATCATATCACCTCCACCTTACCTGACACCCTAGACACACTTCAATTTGTCTCCGCCCCAATATATCCACAGACAATGCAATCTCCATCAGACTGAACACTGCCCTATCCCACCTGGCATGAGGAAGACCACATTGACTATAGCTCAGCATTCTACATCACAGTACCTTCCAAGCTCATCATTAAGCTCGGGGCCCTGGGTTTGAAACCCTCCCTGTGCAACTGGGTCCTGCACTTCCTGATGGGCCGCCCCCCAGGTGGTGAAGGTAGGAAACAACACCTCCACCTCGTTGTTCACCCATGTCTGCATGGCCACACATGCCTCCAACTCAATCATCAAGTTTGCAGAAGACACAACACTAGTAGGCTTGATTACCAACAATGACGAGACAGCCTACAGGGAGGAGGTGAGGGCCCTGGGAGAGTGGTGACAGGAAAATAATCTCTCACTCAACGTCAACGAAACAAAGGAGCTGATCTTGGACTTCAGGAAACAGCAGAGGGAACACGCCCCTATTAACATCGATGGGAACACAATGGAGAAGGTGGAAAGCTTCAAGTTCCTCTGCATACACATCATGACGATCTGACGATCTGAAATGGTCTGCCCACTCAGACAGTGGGGTGAAGGAGAAACAGCACCTCTTCAACCTCAACCTCAGAACCTGAAGAAATTTGGCTTGGCCCCTAAAACCCTTACAAACTTTTACAGATGCACAATTGAGAGCATCCTGTCGGTCTGTTTCACCACCTGGTATGGCAACTGCACCGCCCTCAACTGCAGGGCTCTCCAGATGGTGGTGAAGTCTGCCCAACGCATCACCGGGGCAAACTACCTGCCCTCCAGTACACCTACACCACCCGATGTTACAGGAAGCCAAAAAGATGATCAAGGACATCAACCATCCAAGCCACTGCCTGTTCATCCCGCTATCATCCAGAAGGCGAGGTCAGTACAGGTGCATCAAAGCTGGGACCGAGAGCAATGCACAGTGATATGGTTGCCAGGTGTCGGGTCTTTCCTCCGACACATTGGTGCGACTGGCTTCCGGATTTAGCGAGCATTGCATCAAGAAGCAGTGCAGCTTGGCGGTGTCGTTTTTTGGCGGATGCCGAAACCAAGATTGTAACAACCAATTGGAAATCAAGAAATTGGGGAGAAAAAGGGGTAAAAAATAAAGATAAGCTGAAACTGAGAGACTGAAAAACAGCTTCTATTTCAAGGCCACCAGACTGTTAAATAGCCATCACTATCCGGCTACCACCGGGTTACGCAGCCCTGCTTCTTAGAAGCTTCTGCCCTATATACAGTGCTATCAGAAAGTATTCAGACCCCTTGCTTTCCTCCACATTTTGTTAGGTTACAGCCTTATTCTAAAATGTAGTTTTTTTAAAAATCCTCATCAATCTACACACAATACCCCATAAGGAGATAACAACAACAGGATTTGAGAAATGTTTGCTAATTTATTAAAAAAAAAAAAAAACTGAAATATCACATTTACATAACCATTCAGACCCTTTCCTCAGTACTTTGCTAAATAACTTTGGCAGTGACTACAGGCTCGAGACTTCTTGGGTATAATGCTACAAGCTTGGCACACCTGTATTTTGGGGAGTTTCTCCCATTCTTCTCTGCAGATCCTCTCAAGCTCTGTTTGGTTGGATTGGGAGCATTGCTGTACAGCTATTTTCAGGTCTCTCCAGAGATGTTTGATCGGGTTCTGGCTCTGGCTGGGCCATTCAAGGACATTCAGAGACTTGTCCCGAAGCCTGTGTTGTCTTGGCAGTGTGCTTAGGGTCGTTGTTCTGTTGGAAGGTGAACCTTTGTCCCAGTCTGAGGTCCTGAGCACTCTGGAGCAGGTTTTCATCAAGGATCTCACTGTACTTTGCAACGTTGATCTTTGACTCGATCCTGATTAGTCTCCCAGTCCCTGTCACTGAAAAACATCTCCACTGCATGATGCTGCCAACACCATGCTTCACAGTAGGGATGGTGCCAAATTTCCTCCAGAAGTGACGCTTAGCATTCAGGCGAAAGAGTTCAATCTTGTTTCTCATGATCTGAGAGTTTTTAGGTGCCTTTTGGTAAACTCCAAGCGGGCTTTCATGTGCCTGTTACTGAGGAGTGGCGTACGTCGGGCCACTCTACCATAAAGGCCTAATTGTTGGAGTGCTGCAGAGATGGTTGTCCTTCTGGAAGTTTCTCCCATCTCCACAAAGGAACTCTAGAGCTCTTTCAGATTGGTCACCTCTCTGACCAAGGCTATTCTCCCCCGATTGCTCAGTTTGGCCGAGGCGGCCAGCTCTAGGAAGAGTCTTTCCAAAGTACATAGACTTGTAATCGCTGGCCATTTTAATAATGGAACACTAGTCACTTTAATAATGTTTACATACTGCTTTACTCATCGCATACTCATCTCATATACTGATATACATATACTGATTGGCTATGAAAAGCCAACTGACATTTACTCCTGAGGTGCTGACCTGTTGCACCCTCTATAACCACTGTGATTATTATTATTTGACCCTGTTGGTCATCTGTGAACATTTGAACATCTTGGCCATGTTCTGTTATAATCTCCACCCAGCACAGCCAGAAGAGGACTGGCCACCCCTCATAGTCTGGTTCCTCTCTAGGTTTCTTCCTAGGTTTGGGCCTTTCTAGGTAGGTTTTCCTAGCCACTGTGCTTCTACACCTGCATTGCTTGCTGTTTGGGGTTTTAGGCTGTGTTTCTGTACAGCACTTTGTGACATCAGCTGATGTAAGGGCTTAATAAATACATTTGATTTATTGATTGATTGATACTGTATTCCTTTCTATTGTATTTTAGTCAATGCCACTCCGACATTGCTCAATCTAATATTTATATATTTCTTAATTCCATTCTTAATTCCAACTTCTAGATTTGTTTGTATTGTTGTGAATTGTTAGATACTAATGCACTGTTGGCGCTAGGAACTAGCATTTCGCTACACCCACAATAACAGATAAATATGCTAAATATATGTGTGTGACCAATAACATTTAATGTAATTTTTATTTTATTTGAAGACAGAGTGATGTGTCTCTTAGTCATTTAGCTCTTTAGGGTTATCCTCACTGGTACATGACAACTCACGCACACACACCTCCCCCACACACAAACTTCCGAGTGTTTTCCACTCTGCCTCATGCAAGCACAACCCAGTTAGCCATGCGTTGTGTGACGGTGACAACCATGAAAAATGTTGACAGTCTAAAGACTGGCTTATAGCGTAAGCACTCAAACTGGACAGTTTTATATCCATCTACACATTCAAATACTTAATCATGGACACTCTTACTGACACTTGTGGCTGCTTCGCAGTATTCTTTTCTCAACCTTTTTTCCCTTCGTACGGTTGTCTGTGCCTAACAATGTTTGTACCATGTTGTGTTGCTACCACGTTGTGTTGTTGTCATGTTGTGTTGCTACCATGTTATGTTGTTGTCATGTTGTCTTGCTACCAAGTTGTGTTATCATGTTGTGTTGCTACCATGTTGTGTTGTTTTCATGTTGTGTTGCTACCATGTTGTGTTATCATGTTGTGTTGCTACCATGTTGTGTTGTTGTCATGTTGTGTTGCTACCATTTTGTGTTATCATGTTGTGTTGCTACCATGTTGTGTTGTTGTCATGTTGTGTTGCTACCATTTTGTGTTACCATGTTGTGTTGCTGCCATGTTGTATTGTTGTCTTTAGGTATCTCTTTATGTAGTGTTGTGGTGTCTCTCTTGTCGTGATGTGTGTTTTGTCCTACTTTCTTTTTTATCCCATGTCCACACAGGAGGCCTTTTGCCTCTTGGTAGGCCGTGATTGTAAATAAGAATTTGTTCTATGGACTTGCCTAGTTAAATAAATGTTAAAATAAAAAAAATAAAAAAAATAAAAAAATGGCCTGGAGCCTCTCTAACCAGCCTGCTTCCCAACAAGCAACAACTTGTCAGCCGCTCTTTATGAAACAATAACTGCCTCTGTTCCCAACTGGCACCCATTTCCCTACATAATGTAATACTTTTGAACACATCCCCGTGGGCCCTGGTCAAATGTAGTGCAATATGTAGGAAATAGGGTGCCATATCGGACACAGACAATGTCCGATCAAAAATGTACTTTGAATCCAGGACTAAACAATGCTATTCTATGCTATTCCCTACTGAGCTTGGCTTAACATCGCTTCACTGAGCTCGGACTGGAACAGATAAACGCATGGAACATGTTGTAACTAACCATCACTTTAACTAATCATCACTTTTGCCTGTTTTTAATCATATAACATCCCATGGTATTGAGTGTAATCGTAGGGCTTGAATGTGCTTGGTAAATCTAACTACAAACAGACCAAACTGTAAAACTCAGTTATGTCACGACACACACAAACACACATGTGCAAAGAACGACACACACACACACACACACACACACACCGAAACACACTTTTATGCATGTACCAAGTGACCTATGGGCTTCTGAAGTAAACAAGATTAAAATAGCTGCGTCAGGAGATTGGATCAGTTATGACTTAACTTTGCTATGGTTTTAATACAGACTGTCAAGTATTCTGAGCCTGAAGCCCCTCGGCCAATGGGCTGGCTTCCTCAACACATAGCTAAAATACCGGGAAGGATGTAGAGATGTGATGGGGTATGAGTGTAAAAGAGGATTTCATTAATACGATTTGATTCCTACTGTAGCTATGCTGATTACTCAAACCTTTACATGGTAGCACACAACACAAAAACTGTAGTTTGAATAACAATGTACAGGTACATCAGGGTTGAGGTCCATTCCAATTTATTTCAGTTTCATGAAGTGAAATTCCAAATAAAGTGTTGAAAAATCCTAACTGAAACTAAGACATCTATCCATCTTGAATTGCAATTTCAATTCACTTCCCGAATTGACCAAATTAAAATGGAATGTCCATCAATTGATGGACCCCAAACTTAACTAGCCCACTGAAGTACAGTGAGGCAGCTTTACTTTGAATACTGCTAATACCGTAGCCTGTCTTCGTCGTGCAAACTCCTGTGGTTAAACACATTGGCAAGACAGTACAAACAAATCTGGGACCAGGCTACTAATACAGTACACATATAAATATAATTACTAAAAGGGGCAAACATTTAAAAGAATGGGTTATATAGAGTATAATAGAGTGAATAACGAAAGAATAATAAAGTGTTAACCTAGCCTAGCACAGCGTACAGTATGTACAGTAAGGTTATATATTTACCTTGGATATTGCTGCTATGCCCAGTAGTCGTTCGAAGGCCTTGAGGTTTAGGTTAGGTCTATTATAGAAAGTTTCGCTTTGTGCCTTCCTACCCAGCCAGTATTTGGAGATCAGCACCTGGGAGAAAGAGGACATGAGTTATTACAAAAATCATGATTATAATGTATGCATAAGTACTTTACAGGAGCAATGCCAATGTCTCTAAATAAAGCAACTGGGTGGGTGCATATGCTTTTTGACAGACATTTTTCTACTCTTCTTTTCTATTGAACATCTATTAAACAGCTATTAAACAGAACAAACATGCAGACCTGGGTTCAAATAGTACTTGATTTCTTTCAAATACTTTGAGTGTTTGAGGAGTGCCAGATGGGCAGGGTTTGCACATGTGGGACTATACAATTGGTTAAAAGCCAGGCACCCTCAATCAAGTGTGGCTAAAGTATTTGAATGAAAACAAATCCTGTTTGAACCCAGGTAAACAGTAGAAAACAGTGGAAAACAGTAGGACATAGTTATATATTGATAAGGACACACTTACAGTACATTAGAGCAGAACACTACGTAGCCTACATATAGTATGGACTGTTAGGATGGCTCATGTTTAGATTTCTGTATTGTTATTGTATAGTAATGCTCATACATAGTTGTCATAAGGTTATACTGGCCTCTGTGGCTCCTGTGGCCACTAGTGTCCAGCTCTTTGCTTTCCTGCCTCATCCAGAACCGTCTGATACATCACTATTTGTTTGTGTGCACTGATCTGACCTATACCTCTTGTAAACATGTAGGTCTTTGAATCATGTTTTAGAAAAGTAATGCAGCTCTCAATAATGTCATTCCATGAGCACTACAGATATCACAGAACTCAAGTGCTGTTTGCATGTAAATAATGTGGAGGGATGCATTTACTCCATTTAGTACGTTTTTGTCGGTGTCCCACTCTTTGATGGTAGTTCCCCTTTATGTTCAGTTTTCTGCATATTACATGGTAATTACATGTTGTATTGGCAGCACAGGGTAATACTAACTACAGTGCATATTTACAAGCCTTTCCTGCAAAAACATTGCTCAAGAGTCTTTAGACTAAAGCGGATACCTAGTCAGTTGCACAACTGAATGCATTTAACCAAAATGTGTCTTCCACATTTAACCTAAGGTACAGGGGGCTGCCTTATTCGACATCATATTCACCTGGGGAGCAGTTAATTACCTTGCTCAACAGCAGAACGGCAGATTTTTCCACTTTGCTGGCTCAGGGATTTGAACCAGCAACTTTTTGGTTACCGCTCCAACACTCTTAACCACTAGACTACCTGCCACCCCCTAGCCTAAGATTCTTGCTGCCCCAGAAAGTGATTTGGGTATGGTATTATGGAAATCACTTCTATTGAAGCGGTCTGATAGTTAAAAAATGACTACATACTGTATACAGTAGATTGGAATGTAGCAATAGGATGGATAAAGACATACTGTAAGCACAAAACCCTAAAATCACCCTACTGTTCCATTGGATTCTACAGTAGTGGGCAAAGCCAATCTCCGCCATCTCCTCAAACCTTCCCAAGTAAAATAAAAACATTTCCACTCACATGTTTCAGTCCCCTGTTGGTCTCTTGATAGGTGTGTGTGTGAGAGAAGTGTATGTGGGAGTGTGTGTGTGGTTTATCACTCACAGCCTGCTAAAATGACAATAAAAGAATAGTGTGTTTAGGTCTATGTGCTTCCCCCACTGAAAGAGCTGGAAAGAGAGAGTACAATCCATGCGACTGCCAGCCCTTGAATCACCCCTGCCCCCCTTACACAACAACAGAACAAGACAAAGGCTGGGGATGGGATGGAGTGGAGGCCACACACACAAGCACATAAATGGGCACACTAAGCACACAAACAATTTGTGTCAATGGCCATATGCACACAGACTCACACACATACATACAGTGCCTTCGGGAAGTCTGACCTATAGACTTTTTCCAAATTTTGTTAGGTTACAGCCTCATTCTAACATGGATTAAAATGCCCCCCCCCCCCCCCCCCCATCAATCTACACACAATACCCCATGACGACAAAGCAAAAACAGGTTTTTAGAAATGTTTGCTAATTTCTTAAAAATAAAACACAGAAATATTACATTTCCTTAAGTATTCAGACCTTTTACTCAGTACTTTGTTGAAGCACCTTTGGTAGAGATTACAGACTTGAGTCTTCTTGGGTATGACACTTCAAGCTTGGCACACCTGTATTTGGGGAGTTTCTCCCATTTTTCTCTGCAGATCCTCTCAATCTCTGTCAGGTTGGATGGGGAGCGTCACTGCACAGCTATTTTCAGGTCTCTCCAGAGATGTTCGATTGGTTTCAAGTCCGGACTCTGGCTGGGCAATATAAGGACATTCAGAGACTTGTCCCGAAGCCACTCCTGAGTTGTCTTGGCAGTGTGCTTAGGGTCGTTATCCTGTTGGAAGGTGAACCTTCGGCCCAGTCTGAGGCCCTGTGCCCTCTGAAGCAGGTTTTTTATCAAGGATCTCTCTGTACTTTGTTCCATTCGTCTATCCCTCAATCCTGACTCGTCTCCCAGTCCCTGCCGCTGAAAAACACCCCCACAGCATGATTCACAGTAGGGATGGTGCCAAGTTTCCTCCAGACGTGACACTTGACATTTAGGCCAAAGAGTTTAGTCTTGATTTCATCAGACCAGAAAATCTTGTTTCTCATGGTCAGAGAGTCTTTTTGGCAAACTCCAAGCGTGCTGTCACGTGCCTGATACTGAGGAGTGGCTTACGTCGGGCCACTCTACCACAAAGGCCTGATTGGTGGAGTGTTGCATAGATGGTTGTTCTTCTCGAAGGTTCTCCCATCTCCACTCTAGAGCTCTGTCAGAGTGACCATCGGGTTCTTGGTCACCTCCCTGACCAAGGCCCTTCTCCCCCAATTGCTTTGTTTGGCAGAGCGGACAACTCTAGGAAGAGTCTTGGTGGTTCCAAACTTCTTCCATTTAAGAATGATGGAGGTCCCTGTGTTCTTGGGGACCTTCAATGCTGCAAAAAAATGTGGTACCCTTCCCCAGATCTATGCTTTGACACAATCATATCTCGGAAATCTACATACAATTCCTTTGGCCTCATGGCTTGGTTTTAGCTCTGACATGCACTGTCAACTGTGGGACACATAAACCGGTGTGTGTCTTTCCAAATAATTGTCTAATCAATTGAATTTCAAGTTCCAATCAAGTTGTAGAAACATCTCAAGGATGATCAATGGAAACAGAATGCACCTGAGCTCAATTTCGAGTCTCATAGCAAAGGGTCTTAATGTCAATATGGTAATTCTGTTTTTTATGTTTTATAAATTTGCAAACATTTCTAGAAACCTGTTTTTGCTTTGTCATTATGGGGTATTGTGTGTAGATTGCTGAGGATTTAAATTGTATTTGATTCAACTTAGAATAAAGCTTTAACGTAACAAATTGTGGAAAAGGTCAAGGGGTCTGAATTTTTTTTGAAGGCACTGTATTTGGCAATAATACATGGCTTCATTGGCTAAATGGGTTATATCAAATAGATTTTCTGATCTCTTTAATAAGAAGTGTATGTTTTAAAATCGAACATAAGTTTGATTCCAGAACAATCTTCTATGTGAGCATGTTTTGGAGGTGGGCGGTCATGGCTTTATTGATAATTTATTGTTATCAAAGAAGATGCATTCATACATAGTTGGCAATAAAACTGGCTTAATTATGTACATTGATTGTATCAATCTCTTTTAGAAGTTTATGTTCTCATAAACCTTTTCTCAAGTTTGAATTGAGAACCTTCTGTGTGTGCATAGATGGTTCAGCTTTTGGTCCATATTTGCTTGGTTATTTACGACAGTCACTAAATACCACACAGCCATAAAAATAATTGGACTTTGAAGGGTAAAACGCAGAGGTAAGAAAACTATTTGAGGTCCTGACACAGGCCTATTGATTTATATGAATTTAAACCTCCCAAATACAGTAACATACATCCTGCACATATACGTATGTTCACAGACTGTCAGAGATATATACCCCCCAGAAGTTCAGTCATATTTTTGGTTCTTGTGTATACTGACCCCCAAATGTCAGTAAATCACGCTAGTAGTAGAAGTATTGAGTCTCAATGGGTCGATTTGCAAGTGCAACCAAACTACACCGAAAAACAAAGCACATTCTAACCTTCCTGAACTTACACTCTGCCTCCAATTAGTCTCCATATGTCACCTGTGAAGAGGACAGTAGTACGTACGTATGTCATGTGTGCTTCAACAGGGGACCAATAGTGCTGTAAAGTAGCACTAACGTGATAACCACAGTGACAGAGGGATATACTGTATACAACCATTCTCCGTCTCTCCGTGCTCCGCATTTCTCCCGTCATACGACGGTAATACAATACTCACACCACACTGAGCGTGTGTGTGGTGTCCTGTGGCCCTTGCTTTTATCCCGCATGCAATGGGGCTGGTGCGGTTTGGAGCACTTGCTGAGTATACTGGGTGTGAACATTCTGCTGCTGCGACGACGACCATCTGACTTTCTCTCAAAATTCTACTACTGCTTTGGTTTAGCATGAAAAGCGACAACAAAAAAACATATAGGTATTAGAAAGGTTCAATTCAGTTTGAAGATAAATTATTTGTGTTGTTTTCCCAATATTACTTTTTAGATGATCTTTCAACTTTATTTGGTATATGAAAGTACAATATAGTCTGATCTACACAACACAAGACCACTGGCAAATTTAGATTTTTGGGGTGATCTCTTTAAATGCCACCAATATGGTTGATGAAAACAAGCTAGCTAATGAAGTCAACATGGGTTGACACAACACCACAGTATGTGATATCACCACGGCTGGCTCTCAAGGACCTGCATCATTTCAAATGCAAGCGATCCTTACACCCCAACAAACCTGTGAACCAAAGTGAAAATTAAACCAGGCGTTCACCGATTCCACGTCTCCCGGATTTATGGGGCCAATAAAACATCTCTGGTGTGGCCTGGAACAAAGTCTACATTATTCTTAATATTTATGGTACTGCGAGGACTGGAGGGGTGGGTGGGTGGGGGGGTTCAGGCCAAACTACCACAGGCCTGGTTACCTAATGCTAATTTATGAGGGGTGGTAGGCCTTGTTAGGAGAACATGGGATAAAAACCTATTCTCTGTGCCCCTCGGGTCTGTACTGACGCCTCACCACCAGATCAGCTGAGAGAGAGCTATCAACAGCACCAGGCATTGTGACTAGTGTCGTCATTGAAACTGAGGCATTATGCCGCCTAGTTTCATCCTGTAGATATAGAACAGTTATTAACTCTCATACTAAAACGTATACCGAACTAGTCATCATAGTTCAGTCACCTTCAAAACGATTATGTTGAACAAAATTCCTGTGGGATTGGGATTCAGCTGAGATATGGGACTTATATAAAAGAGGCTGGGAGAAGACCTGGGAAGGAAAGGACGACGACCATCTGACTTTCTCTCAAAATTCTACTACTGCTTTGGTTTAGCATGAAAAGCGACAACAAAAAAACATATAGGTATTAGAAAGGTTCAATTCAGTTTGAAGATAAATTATTGGAGTTGTTTTCCCAATATTACTTTTTAGATGATCTTTCAACTTTATTTGGTATATGAAAGTACAATATAGTCTGATCTACACAACACAAGACCACTGGCAAATTTAGATTTGCCTCTTTGCCGTTGACGTTGAGACTGGTGTTTTGCGGGTACTATTTAATGATGCTGCCAGTTGAGTACTTGTGAGGCATTTGTTTCTCAAACTAGACACTCTAATGTACTTGCCATCTTGCTCAGTTGTGCACCAAGGCCTCCCACTCCTCTTTCTATTCTGGTTAGAGCCCGTTTTCATTGTTCTGTGAAGGGAGTAGTAAACAGCGTTGTAAGAGATCTTCAGTTTCTTGGCAATTTCTCGCATGGATAAGCCTTCATTTCTCAGAACAAGAATAGACTGACGAGTTTCAGAAGAAAACTCGTTGTTTCTGACCATTTTGAGCCTGTAATCGAACTCACAAATGCTGACGCTCCAGAAACTCAATTAGTCTAAAGAAGACCAATTTTGGGTTTTCTAATGATCAATTAGCCTTTCAAAATAATAAACTTGGATTAGCTAACACAACGTGACATTGGAACACAGGAGTGATGGTTGCTGATAATGGGCGTAAGCCTATGTAGATGTTCCATAAAAAAATCAACCATTTCCAGCTACAATAGTAATTTACAACATTAACAATGTCTACACTGTATTTCTGATCAATTTGTTATTTTAATGGTCAAACAATGTGCTTTTCTTGAAAAAACAAGGACATTTCTAAGTGACCCTACACTTTTTCCTTTTTGGCATAGCAGTCAGATGTCTTTTGTCCTTGTCTTGTCGTGTCCCGTATAGATATATATTTACAACTTTCTTCGCATACCTTTTTATATATATTTTTTATTTTCCATAAACTAATCTTCAAAACACTCTCCTGCAACCTGCCTCACCAATTTATATTAAAAAAGAAAGTATTATTTACCTCAAATCTGTAATCCTCCATAGAAGCTAACCAGAAGCTAGCCAGAAGCTAACCAGAAGCTAGCCAGAAGCTAGCCAGAAGCTATCCAGAAGCTAACCAGAAGCTAGCCAGAAGCTAACCAGAAGCTAGCCTGAAGCTAGCCTGAAGCTAACCAGAAGCTAATCCAGACCCGTTTTACTGCCAACGCGGAGCCCCAACGGGCCTTCACAACTGGACTACCGACGTTATCTGCCCGAGGGAGTTATCCAGCTGGCTCCTCCGTCGCGACTTTACCTGAACGCCCATCTGCGGTCCGCTAATCGTTAGCTGTCTTATCGGCTGCTATCTGAATAGATCTATTGGACAATTATTATTATTATTTATTTTTTCTTGGGCCTTTTTCTTGGGCCTCTATAACTTTGCGAATTGGATTGATCCCCTCTACCACACGGAACCCCACTAATCCTACCGACGGAAACGCACGAGGTGGCTAAAAACAGACCTCCATCCTATGCTTGCTACCGATGGCCGGGATAGCTGTCTGAATCGCCGTGACCCCAACCAACCTCATTACTCACTGGACCCTTTTGATCACTCGACTAAGCAAGCCTCTCCTTATTGTCAATATGCCTTGTCCATTGCTGTTCTGGCTATCATCACTCAATACCTAGGTTTACCTCCACTGTATTCACATCCTACCATACCTTTGTCTGTACATTATACCTTGAAGCTATTTTATCGCCCCCCAGAAACCACCTTTTACTATCTGTTCCAGACGTTCTAGATGACCAATTCTCATTGCTTTTAGCCGTACTCTTATCCTACTCCTCCTCTTTTCCAGGCCCTGCAGTGCCTAGCTCCACTCCTATTCCCCAGGCGCTCTCTTTTGATGCCTTGGTTTCATGCATGTTAACATACCTTAAGGGAACATTTTGACATTTTGTGTATGGTTAGTGAGAAAGTCCATATTGGAAGTGTACGGTCCCTTACTAGACGTCCGAAAACTTTTGTAAAATTCGCGGTCGGCGTCGGGCCGTGCGGTAGGGCCGGACCTACCGGGAAGTCATCAAATTAACTTTGTCGGACATTCGGTTTCCGTTTTATAAAATAAACAAGTTTTGGTCCATTTTTCCGCCATCCCGGAAATTCCCACAAGAGGGCATAAGGAATCATATGGCAATTGTACTAAACATAATGAATCACGACGGGGCCTTATCTCAAAAACTGAAAATATTTCGAAGCCGAAACTTGGTGAGCGTAGGTTTGGCATAATGGGCAGTTGGCCCCGAACAAGATGGCGTCTAGGCCTCAACGGTTTTTGAATTATGGCCATTTTTCTGGGATTAAAGGTCCAAAATGGAAATAGAGAAATTATTTTTCCACTTCACGTCAAAGTCAAGGAGCCTCCGGTGTGTCAATAAAAAAAGAACCAGCCATTTATCTATTGTCATTTAAGAGAAATCGTACAATGACAAATTGGTGATGTTCACAAATAGGCGTTTTTTTTTCTCAACAGTTACAGATCCAGTTGCAGGGTGTTCATACGAATCTTTTTAAAGTGTGCTGCGGAGCTCTGCGAGATTTCTGTGATTTTCTATGATTTTCTGAAATAACACACACTCACTAAACCCTCCGTAAATAACTCAGTTCTTAACGTAAAGACTTATAACTCAGGATTCTGTAAAGGCATACCCGAATCAGGATATGAGTTTATTTATAGCTTCCTGTGCCAACCGGAAGTGCCTTAAATGGTGTCATAGTGGCAGTTCCCAAGGGTTAAAAAGGTCAGATCTTTTCAAAACTTCCTATGTGTGATTAGGCAACCCCCATAAACTGTAAGTCAGTCATTTCTCCCAACAGATGTCAAAGAAAAGCTCTCACACACACAAACAGCAAGGATGGAGTGACAAAGTGTGGTGCTTAAAGACACAGAGAGCAGGCAATGGCATTACCATAATCCCTAGGCCGTGCCGAGTTCAACGAGATATCCCGCTTGACCGTAACTCGCTCGGTCTAGGCGCAGCGACCATTAGAAAAGTAGGCCCAAAATGAAGCCTGCCCCACAATGTCATTTGCTTTTGGGTGATAGTGAGAGAACCGTTAGGGTGAGAAGAAAAATTCCACCACAGGAATGTTCCTAAGGTCCTCCCGATCTGTGCAAGCCTAACCTTGACCGTGTGGCATTAACCCTTAACAGTAAAAATAAGGTGTTTACATCAAACAGTTTGCATTTACTTCTCTCCCCATAGGAATACATTGCCTGCACCCCTAAATTCAACCTGAAGCCTATATGGGTTATGAATGCCGTATGAACCTGTCTTCGGTAACAGTCCATCAGGCCACTATGAGGTCTACCTGTGTTGATTCTAAGCTTCCTGAACCAACCGGAAGTGGTTAAAATCACCCTAAAAGTGTATATCCATACCCTGCCTGCAGTTTGATAGACATAGTGCATTCAACCCTGTGTAAATCAGTCAATTCTTAACGTAAAGACTTAAAACTCAGGATTCTGTAAAAGCATACCCCAATGAGGATGTGTTATGTTATGTTGACTTATAGCTTCCTGTGCCAACCGGAAGTGCCATAATTGGTGTCTCAGGGGCTGTTTCGAAGGGTTAAAAAAGTCAGATCTGTCCAAAACTTATCTGTCCAAAAAATATGTGTGATTAGGCAACCCCCATGAACTGTAAATCCGTCATTTTTCCCATAAAATTTCAAAGGAAAACTAAATCACTCACACACACAGCTTGGAAGGAGGGACCTATTGGGGTGCGCAGAGACATACACTGCCTGCATTAGTTAACCTTGTTGGAACTTTTAAAGAACCGTCAGACCTAGAGTTCCGAAACTTTAGAATCCTGTTCTAGACCTCATGTCGATAGTGCGTGGTGAGTTAGGTGGCTCTAGAAGGTTCTCGGACCGAGAAACAGCCTCGTACATTTGCAATACCTTAAATTCATTTTTGCTCACGAAAATGACGACATTTAGAAATGTCCCAGAGTCGCAAGACTAGGTGCATTGCGAACGCCTTGGCCCATATAGACAGACCCCAACGTTTCTGTCTGATAGCTCATTCAAGGACCCCGTAGCAAGTCATGGAAAAAAGGGGATTTTCAGCACCAATTCGGGTTTTGCTCGGACACCAAATGACCTATCGAGCCGAAACTTGGGATTTGGGGTCGCCTCAGCTAGGCCAACACATAACATAAGAAATGGACCCGCAGCTAGAGCGTAACTACGTGTTTTATGTTTTTTTATGGTTTGAACTGAAGGCGGTGTGAATTTTGGGCCAGCTCTGAAGTATGTAATAGTTGGCTACTAAACGAGTTGGAAAAAGTGGGTTTGGTGTCAGTTTGTATCAGTTTGGTCTCAGAATGATATCTAATTGTCTGATGGACTCTTGTCCACTTGACTCTTGTCCATTTGCAATATGTTTAAACAGTGAGGTACCATCACCAAAGTGACATTCTGAAATCTACCCTAACGAGCAATTGAGATGAACCAGAATCACTGCCCAGCCATCCCGAGTTCATCGGGCCAGTCAATTTCACATTCCTGCAGGATTTTTATAGCATGACAAATTCGTGATGGTACCTGCCCATTGAACGATATTGCAAATGCACAGTGACTTTGAAAAAGTAAGAAAACATAAACAAATGGACATAATGAAATCATGAAAACAATGCGTATCCATCAGAATATTTTAAACAGTCCATAAAGCACTCAGGACGGCCCCCACTGATAGACGGCCGTAGTAGGGTACTCCCATAGCGGGCATGGATGACAGGAGTACCGGTTAATGTATTTAAAACAGTATTTTAATTTTTGGGTTACCAGATGCACATTTCAGATCACCAGTTGCACGGAGGAAAATCACAATCTGCATCCATCGTCATATTTTAAACTGTCCATAAAGCACTCAGGACGGCCCCCATGGATAGAGGGCCGTAGTAGGGTACTGCCATAGCGGGCATGGACAATAGGAGTCCCGGTAAATGCATTTACAACCATATTTTTATTTTGGGGTTACCAGTTGCACAACAATGCACGCGCATTTGCAATATGATTCTATAGTGAAAAAACATCACCAAAGTGACATTCTGAAATCAATCCTAACGAGCGATTGAGATGAACCAGAATCACTGCCCAGCCATCCCGAGTTCATCGGGCCAGTCAATTTCACATTCCTGCAGGATTTTTATAGCATGACAAATTCGTGATGGTAAATGCCCATTGAAACATATTGCAAATGCACGTGCATTTGCAATATGATTCTATAGTGAAAAAACATCACCAAATGGACATGATGAAATCAACACAACGAGTGATGGAAATGAACAACTATCACTGCCCGGCCATCCCGAGTTCATCAGTTCAGTCAATTTTGTCCCCCAAAAAATTGACTTTTGACTTTTGACTTCCTATGAAATCATATTGCAAATGGACAAATCATATTCCTTATGCACAAGTAAAAAAAAAAAATTATGATAATAACATTTTACAAAAGTATATTCATACAGTTCTTACACATGATTAATTGACTTAAAATCTAAACAATTTCGAAAAACGGTCCAGAAAGCACTTTTTTTACGAGGGTGATAAGTTTTTAAAAAGAAGTTCACATTTTCGACTTTTGACTTCCTATTAAATCATATTGCAAATCGACAAAACATATGCCTTATGCACAAGTAAAAAAAATAATAAAAAAATAGTGATAATAAAATACGAATAAAGTATGTTGATACAGTTCTTATACGTGTGTAATTGACACAAAATTCGAAAGAATTTTGAAAAACGGTCCAGAAAGCACTTTTTTAAGGGTGTGTGAAGTTTTTTATAAAATGTTGACATTTTTTACTTTTGACATTTGACTTCCTATGAAATCATATTCCAAATGGAGAAAACATATGCCTTATGCACAAGTAAAAAAAAAAATTATGATAATAAATTATGACTAAAGTATGTTGATACAGTTCTTATACATGTGTAATTGACACAAAAATCGAAATAATGTTGAAAAACGGTCCAGAAAGCACTTTTTTAAGGATGTGTGAAGTTTTTTACCAAATTTTGACATTTTTGACTTTTGACTTTTGACTTCCTATGAAATCATATTGCAACTGGACAAAACATATGCCTTATGCGCATGTAATAAAAAAAAAAAACATATATGATAATACAATTGTACAAACGTATATTCATACAGTTCTTACACATGTGTAATTGACAAAAAAATCGAAAGAATTTCGAAAAACGGTCCAGAAAGCACTTTTTTAAGGGGTGTTAAGTTTTTGACAAAAAAAATCATTTTTTCAAAATTTTGCTTTTGGATGTTGACTTGGGTTGCATTTCCAATATGAAAAACCCCGGTGGAGCGCACTCGCCCCCTGTTGGATTTTTGAAGTGTTACAACTGGCACTTGCCATATGGCATTTGCCATCAACTTTGCACGAATCAACGCCACATTGGGTGGTATTGGACATCGTGTATATGGTTTGTCCAATGCCAATGTTTTGCCATTAATTTTTGTCCATTTCAGGGGGGTATTTCCTTACATTAGAAGCCTCCTCCCTAAGTTTGTTTTATTCACTGCTTTAGCACACTCTGCCAACACTCTGCCAATGTTCTAGCTGTGTCTGAATCCTGGCTTAGGAAGACCACCAAAAATTCAGAAATTTACATCCCTAACTAGACAAGATAGAACTGCCAAAGGGGGCGGTGATGCAATCTACTGCCTGCAGATTTCTGTCATCCTATCCAGGTCTGTACCCAAACAATTTGAACTTCTACTTTTAAAAATCCACCTCTCTAAAAACAAGTCTCTCACCGTTGCCGCCTGCTATAGACCACCCTCTGCCCCCAGCTGTGCTCTGGACACCATATGTGAACTGATTGCCCCCCATCTATCTTCAGAGCTCGTGCTGCTAGGCGACCTAAACTGGAACATGCTTAACACCCCAGCCATCCTACAATCTAAGCTTGATGCCCTCAATCTCACACAAATTATTAATGAACCTACCAGGTACCTCCCCAAAGCCATAAACACGGGCACCCTCATAGATATCATCCAAACCAACTTGTCCTCTAAATACACCTCTGCTGTTTTCAACCAAGATCTCAGCAATCACTGCCTCATTGCCTGCATCCATAATGGGTCAGCGGTCAAAGGACCTCCACTCATCACTGTCAAACGCTCCTTGAAACACTTCAGCGAGCAGGCCTTTCTAATCGACCTGGCCGGGGTATCCTGGAAGGATATTGATCTCAGTAGAGGATGCCTGGTTATTTTTTTTAAATGCTTTCCTAAACATCTTAAATAAGCATGCCCCATTCAAGAAATTTAGAACCAGGAACCGATATTGCCCTTGGTTCTCCCCAGACCTGACTGCCCTTAACCAACACAAAAACATCCTATGGCGTTCTGCATTAGCATCAAACAGCCCCCTTGATATGCAGCTTTTCAGGGAAGCTAGAAACCATCATACACAGGCAGTTAGAATAGCCAAGGCTAGCTTTTTCAAGCAGAAATTTGCATCCTGCAACACTAACTCAAAAAACTTCTGGGACACTGTAAAGTCCATGGAGAATAAGAACACCTCCTCCCAGCTGCCCACTGCACTGAAGATAGGAAACAATGTCACCACTGATAAATCCACTATCATTGAGAATTTCAATAAGCATTTTTCTGCGGCTGGCCATGCTTTCCACCTGGCTACCCCTACCCCGATCAACAGCACTGCACCCCGCACAGCAACTCGCCCAAGCCTTCCCTATTTCTCCTTCTCCCAAATCCAGTCAGCTGATGTTCTGAAATAGCTGCAAAATCTGGAAACATACAAATCAGCCGGGCTAGACAATCTGGACCCTTTCTTTCTAAAATGATCTGCCGAAATTGTTGCCACCCCTATTACTAGCCTGTTCAACCTCTCGTTCGTGTCGTCTGAGATTCCCAAAGATTGAAAAAAAGCTGCTGTCATCCCCATCTTCAAAGGGGAGGAACACTCTTGACCCAAACTGCTACAGACCGATATCTATCCCACCCTGCCTTTCTAAGGTCTTCGAAAGCCAAGTCAACAAACAGATTACCGACCATTTCGAATCTCACCTCTCTGCTATGCAATCTGGTTTCAGAGCTGGTCATGGGTGCAACTCAGCCACGCTCAAGGTCCTAAACGATATCTTAACCACCATCGATAAGAAACATTACTGTGCAGCCTTATTCATTGATCTGGCCAAGGCTTTCGACTCTGTCAATCACCACATCCTCATCGGCAGACTCTGACTTAGAATACATGGACAACTACAAATACCTAGGTGTCTGGTTAGACAGTAAACTCTCCGTCCAGACCCACATCAGACATCTCTAATCCAAAAATAAATCTAGAATTGGCTTCCTATTTCGCAACAAAGCATCCTTCACTCATGCTGCCAAACATACCCTTGTAAAACTGACTATGCTACCAATCCTCGACTTCGGCGATGTCCTTTACAAAATAGCCTCCAATACCCTACTCAACAAATTGGATGCAGTCTATCACAGTGCCATCCGTTTTGTCACCAAAGCCCCATATACTACCCACCATTGCGACCTGTACGCTCGCGTAGCACGCGCTCCAGCAGGTACAGTGGGGCAAAAAAGTATTTAGTCAGCCACCAATTGTGCAAGTTCTCCCACTTAAAAAGATGAGAGAGGCCTGTAATTTTCATCATAGGTACACTTCAACTATGACAGACAAAATGAAAAAAAAATCAATAACAAAAGTTTATCTCAATATTTTGTTATATACCCTTTGTTAATAAATATGAATTTCAGTTGGTGATGATTTTTATGTCATGGGAGTAGTTTAGAGTGTACTTTAGTTGCTAGTAAGTTGTGAATAATAAGTTTCACTCTTGCTTGTTTGTAGGTGACCAAATACTTATTTTCCACCATAATTTGCAAATAAATTCATAAAAAATCCTACAATTTGATTTTCTGGATTTTTTTTCTCATTTTGTCTGTCATAGTTGAAGTGTACCTATGATGAAAATGACAGGCCTATCTCATCTTTTTAAGTGGGAGAACTTGCACAATTGGTGGGTGACTAAATACTTTTTTGCCCCACTGTATATCTCTCTGGTCACCCCCAAAACCAATTTGTTCTTTGGCCGCCTCTCCTTCCAGTTCTCTGCTGCCAATGACTGGAACGAATTACAAAAATCTCTGAAACTGGAAACACTTATCTCCCTCACTAGCTTTAAGTACCAGCTGTCAGAGCAGCTCACAGAATACTGCACCTCTACATAGCCCACCTATAATTTAGCCCAAACAACTTTCCCTACTGTATATATTTTATTTTATTTATTTATTTTGCTCCTTTGCACCCCATTATTTTTATTTCTACTTTGCACATTCTTCCACTGCAAATCTACCATTCCAGTGTTTTACTTGCTATATTGTATTTACAGTGCCTTGCGAAAGTATTCGGCCCCCTTGAACTTTGCGACCTTTTGCCACATTTCAGGCTTCAAACAAAGATATAAAACTGTATTTTTTGGTGAAGAATCAACAACAAGTGGGACACAATCATGAAGTGGAACGACATTTATTGGATATTTCAAACTTTTTTAACAAATCAAAAACTGAAAAATTGGGCGTGCAAAATTATTCAGTCCCGTTAAGTTAATACTTTGTAGCGCCACCTTTTGCTGCGATTACAGCTGTAAGTCGCTTGGGGTATGTCTCTATCAGTTTTGCACATCGAGAGACTGAAATTCTTTCCCATTCCTCCTTGCAAAACAGCTCGAGCTCAGTGAGGTTGGATGGAGAGCGGCCAAGCCCTCTCTAACCCGGATGACGCTAGGCCAATTGTGCGTCGCCCCACGGACCTCCCGGTCGCGGTCGGTTACGACCCAGAGTCTCTGGTGGCACAGCTGGCACTGCAGTACAGCGCCCTTAACCACTGCGCCACCCGGGAAGCCCCCTGGTACTGTATGTTTGATGTATTTATGCAGGGCTCTTCTAAAAAAGAGACCCTAGTCTAGACCCTAGAAATTCTATGTATATAATAGTTTAGAATGTTTCAAATTTATTTAACACACTCCAGGCAGTATTCATAGAGAGAGGATCATTAATTTAAGGCAGTTTAAGCATTTAGATATAAATTATAAATATGTGTATATCCATATCAACCTACAATATTGTTCTATCCATTTCAAAGCAGGAGAATAAAACAAAGTACACTACACGACCACAAGTATCTGGACATTCATGTGGAGTTTGGCCCCCCCCTTTGCTGCTACAACAGCCTCCACTCTTCTGGGAAGGCTTTCCCCTAGATGTTGGAACATTGCTGAGTGGACTTGCTTCCATTCAGCCACAAGAGCATTCGTGAGGTCTGGCACTGATGTTGGGCGATTAGGCCTGGCTCACAGTCGACTTTCCAATTAATCTGAAAGATGTTCAGTGGGGTTGAGGTCAGGGCTCTGTGCAGGCCAGTTAAATTCTTCCACACCGATCTCGACAAACCATTTCTGTATGGACCTCGCTTTGTGCACTGGGGCATTGTCATGCTTAAACAGGAAAGGGCCTTCCCCAAACTGTTGCTACAAAGTTGAAGCACAGAATCATCTAGAATGTCATTGTATACTGTAGCATTAAGATTTCCCTTCACTTCAACTATGGGGCCTAGCCCGAACCATGAAAAACAGCCCCAGACCATTATTCCTCCTCCACCAAACTTTACAGTCGGCACTATGCATTGAAGCAGGTAGCGTTCTCCTGGCATCTGCCAAACCGAGATCAGTCCATCAGACTGCCAGATTGTGAAGCATGATTCATCACAGAGAATGCATTTCCATTGCTCCAGAGTCCAATGGACACGAGCGGTACACCACTCCAGGCAACCCTTGGCATTGCACATGGTGATGTAAGGCTTGTGTGCGTCTGCTCGGCCATGGAAACCCATATCATGAAGCTGCTGATGAACAGTTCTTGTGCTGACCTTGCTTCCAGAGACAGTTTGGAACTCAGTAGTGAGTGTTGAAACTGAGGACAGACCATTTTTATGCTCTACGCGCTTCAGCACTTGGCAGTCCCGTTCTTTGAGCTTGTGTGGCCTACCATTTCGCAGCTGAGCTGTTGTTGCTCCTAGACATTTTCACTTCACAATAACAGCACTTACAGTTGAACGGGGCAGCTCTAGCAGGGAAGAAATTTGACAAACTGACTTGTTGAAAAGGTGGCATCCTATGACGGTGCCAAATTGAATGTCACTGAGCTCTCCATTAATGCCATTCTACTGCCAATGTTTGTCTATGGCGATTGCAAGGCTGTGTGCTCAGTTTTATACACCTGGCAGCAACGGGTGTGGCTGAAATAGCCAAATCCACTCATTTGAAGGGGTGTCCACATACTTTTGTACACAGTTTATAGTGCACATGCTTTAGCCCTTTATACTCGTACTCGTTTACAGGTTGAAAATGGCAGATTTGGATGCTGAGTGCCTAAATTGGAATGCAGTGGCGCACAGTAACATGCTACAAATCAGATCACAGGGTCTCTGTTTCACAGCTTTGTATAGGTTTTGACTGACAGCCATTCTGTCAAACACCTGTGAGTCCAAAATGTTCACTACATTCACCAAAATTGTGATCGGATTTTCTGAATTGCCCTGTTAAAGCCTAACATCGTATTTTACAATTCAGCTAGTCATATAGCTTTCCATATTTTGTCTGTAAGAAACATTTCAATTTAACACTATCCATTTAGGCCAATTCCCAGCCCCTGTTGTTACCTCATATCCCACCTGAGAAGAAAACACTTCAATTTGCTCAACCATTGGCTCAACTTACCCAAAGACAAACATTTTTACTATATTAGCCCACACAGCTACAGGGATGCACTTTCATGCTAGGTTTATGACCTCATATTGAGGCTTACGGGTGTATGGAACAGTCTTAAAATTATCTACTTTGATTTAGATACAAGCATCATGAAACGTCTAACACATTAAATTAATTAGACTTTGTGAAAAACCGTTTTTTGGTTGCTTACCACTTTTTCCATGTGGTTTCTTTTTTCAGAGACTCAATGAAATGATTAAATTTTCCTAAATATTTGGTCAAATTATTAATGTTGTGTATGGTTTCCTAGAAACAAGGATGGCTCAACTTATCCCTTTGGCTCAACTTACGTACTATGTACTGATTTTATAAAACATTAAGAACACCTGCTATTTCCATGACACAAAGTGACTAGGTGAATCCGTGTGAAAGCTATGATCCCTTATTGATGTCACTTGTTATATCCACTTCAATCAGTGTAGATGAAGGGGAGAATGAGGATTGTTAAGCCTTGAGACATGGATAGTGTATGTGTGACATTCAGAGGGTAAACGGGCATGACAAACTATTGAAGTGCCTTTGAACCTGGTATAATAGTAGGTGCCAGGCACAACAGTTTGTGTCAAGAACTGCAACGCTGCTGGATTTTCAAAATCAACAATTTCCCTTGTGTATCAAGAATGGTCCACCACCCAAAGGACATCCAAACAACTTGACACAACTGTGGGAAGCATTGGAGTCAACACCTTGTAGAGTTCATGCCCCCGATGAATTGAGGCTGGACAAAGGGTGGTGGTGCAACTCAATATTAGGAAGGTATTCTTAAGATTTTGTGCACTCAGAACACATGATAACCAATTGTCTAACAACATCAACACATGGCTCTTTCACAAAGCAGTGTCAACGAGTGAACCAGCTAACATTTGAAATAAAAGATAATCCATTTGACTCTCTTGTTTATAAAGAACGATGGTGAGAGTATAACTGTCTTTCCTTGAAACTAAACTCTACTAAAATATTCAACTATAGCTTTTTTTAGAGGCAAGGAAATGAGGTCATACAAAATGTAATGTTAGATGATTAACTGATTGCTCCCACTTTGTGACTTAACTTACAACCTTGCTGAATCAGAAAGCATTCATCTTGCTGGTGTTGACAAACTGGGGACAAATATTTGACAATAACTCATCAACATTGACCTAGCGCCCTCCTGTGAGTCAAATAATGCAACCTCTGCTTGGTTACACAATGGGTGGGGTGGACCAAACCTCCAAATTCTGGGATAGGTCGAGCAACAAACCAAACAACCTGTCACATCCTTCCTGGTTCGACCGCCAATGTGAACAGAAGAGGAAGTCAGACAGTACATTCTTGTGCGGTACCGTCCCTGAGGCAGAAACAGAAACTGGAGCCTTCTGACGGAGGCCCTACCTGCACTGGTAAGGTATATGTCAGAGCCCAATACAGGTACACGTTGTAAATCTGCTAGGCTGACGGCTATGGGAGTAATAAGTTAAAGAGCTGATCTTTCAGAAACGTGTACATTAAGGATGTACTGTATATTACTGTTTTGTATGTGACTGTTTTGAGAGGCTCAATTGGATAATGGATAACTACAGTGCCTCTTTGTTAGCTATTCACTATGTTTCTTTAGGACACTAGTTTATTGTTTATCCATTTTAATTGCAGGTGGATTTCTGAAGACTTAGATACACATTCAGGCTAATCACAAACATACACATACATGCACGTTAATAACAAAATACAAACACACTAATTGCACACACAAACACTAATCACACACGCGCATGCTAATCACACACACACACTCAACAATAAAAGGATCTTGCACCTGCTATTGCTCCATGCCAAACTAACTACCTGTACACAATGGAACACCACTCAATGACCCATTGGTCCACCCCACCCATGCCAAGTCCTGCTGGGCGAGACAAGGCCATCACACACAATGGATGGGTAGGTCTGCGAGTCCTGATGAGTGATGCCTCAACACTAAAAACGACACACACTGAACTCACATACCTAAACACCACACCACGTTGTACCGAAAGTACACCGTCCAAAAATAAAAATACCAAAGCACAGTCACCAGCCTACCTGGGAAAATTAAGCTCATCAGTTCTTCTGCGTGATTGATTGATTCAGCCAGGGCATGGAATGTTCTTACTCTGCGTTCAGCATCAATAAATACCTCACATATATACCTACACATAACACCTTGTCACTAAGCATAAATCAGGTGTCATGAAAAATGAAAGGTGGGTTATAAAAAATGAAAAAAGCTCTTGAGGAAAAATGTCTAGGATCAGTCTCAGCTGAGCTCAGATGTCAAATATTGTTTTATTGGAGGCATCACACACACACAAATATTGAGAGAGGGATTGTGTCACGCTTATGAGACACTATAGCCACTGTTGTCGAGTGAAAGAACAAGTGGATGGGCAAACGGTTGGGCTGGCATTTCTCTCTCCAGCCAGGGAGCACAAATATAGCCTTTGAGCTGTGTTGCCCCGTCGCCATTTACAGCCAGGGCCGTAACCATGGAGGGGAGAGGACTTTATTGGCCGTTCACCATTATCGCTCCTCGTTCCGTTTCACAATCTCTTCACAGTTCAAACATGGCTGCGCAGAGGACGGATAGTTTGATCAGTACAGTAAGGGATGAAAGCAATTCAATACAGTGCAACTGTTGTGTCACAGACACATCCGAAATTCAAACAGAGAGCTCTTTTTTTCTGCTTTACTGAGGAAAAGGGACAGTTACAGACTTGTCCTTGTGAAGGTAAAACAAACAAATGTTGTTTCTTTACGGCTACCAAGGGCAAGCTGAAATTTCATAAAAAATATTTTTTTAATAAATCCTTGAATATGAGATTTCAAGGGGTTTTAATACTGTCATGAACATTTCTAATGAATAGATATGTTGATCACATATTTGTTCAGCATTCCTATTCAGCTTGATTTTATGTTTAGGTAAAGTAAACTTTCATATCCAGCCGTCAATCTGACAAAAAGGAACTCCACCCTGTAAATCAGACAGTTTGCTCGATCAACAGTTGCAGAGTGTTGCATAATCAAATGCTATCGTGCCACATTGCCACTCCTCTAGCTAATTGTCTGGTGATGGTCAGTTAAATTCCTCAGGAGCTGAAGATTATTGTACTCTACCTCATTCAGAAGCCTGTGTAAAGTTCTGTTTTTGGGCTGTAAAGTAATCTCCCCATGTCAATCATTTGTGTCAATAATTTACTAAATCGAAAGGCCATCAGCAGAGTGACTTTGGATCAGAAATACAGTCTGTGTCTCTCATAGACACAGAAAGGAAGCAGAAAGGTCTCAAAGTAAGACAAAGGCAGAGCTAAATACTGCATATTTAAGCTGCAAGGTAGAATTTGCCCGTAACCACAGATCTAGGATCAGATTACTCTACCCTCTACAACCCCAGCCATTAGAGAGGAAGTACAAATTATCTGACTAATGATTCTACCAACACTGTAAAATTAGCTGTGTAAGCATGCACATTTCTAACATCCTACTGTACAGTAGGTTCATGACTGTAAATTACTAGAACAATGCTGTTGGTACAGTCGTATCCATCCTATAAGCTAGAAAGCCCCTTTAGTCTGTAGATTTGGGAAGTAATATGACGTATTCTGAAGGTGTAGGTTCACATACTGTGACCTAATCAGCTGATTTCCAGGGTCAGCTGGTAAAGCCTGACACATATACATACATACCAGAGCTTTTTTTTCATAACAAATCAGAGACTGTAGTGCATTTTTCTGCATTCAACATTACATTACATTGTTGTGAGAGCCAGTTTTTCCTAACCAAGTGACCTGAACTCTAGAACTGAACAATGCTACATCATTGCTAGGGATGACCATCATTGGTAAGGCTAGTAGGTTTATCCTGTCCATGTGACCTGACCACTAATATCTCTTGAACTCTGTAGATAAAAACTATTGAAAAGTCTAGAACATGGCTAAGGGCACACTGCAAAGAATTTAAATATTTTTTTAACCTATTTTTCCTCCCCAATTTCATGATTACCATCTTGTCTCATTTCTGCAACTCCCCAACGGGCTCAGGAGAGGAGAAGGTTGAGTCCTCCGAAACATGACTAGCCAAGCCACGCTTCTTAACACCCACTCACTTATCCCAGAAGCCAGCTGCATCAATGTATCGGAAGAAACACTGTTCAACTGACAACCGATATCAGCCTATAGGTTCTCCTGCCACAAGGAGTCGCTAGAGCGCAATGAGCCGAGTAAATCCCAACCGATCGATTTTGCAACGCCCCATGGGACTCCCGGTTACTGGGATTGAACCCCAGGTCGTAATGACACTGCAACGCTGCGATGTAGTGCCACTTGGAAGGCCCCAAGAATTACAATCTTATCTAGGTTTTTAATCTTGCATTGAAATAAGTTAAAATACCAAGATACATTATATTACTTAACTGGCAGACAATTCTGTAAAGCCAATACTACAACAATGAGCTAGGGTTCAAAGGTCTTACCATATAGTTCCTTTTATGGTTGTCATGACAGCAGAGCCTACTTTGGAGTCAACTGTGATCTGAGAGAATAAACTATTTAGGTAATCTCAACCCCTCAATACTAGCCTGAAGCCTTGAACTAAATTATTATGCCTACCTACCTTCCGGCGCCTACCTACCTTCCGGCGCCGACAGAGATGGCCGCCTCGCTTCGCGTTCCTAGGAAACTATGCAGTTTTTTGTTTTTTTACGTGTTATTTCTTACATTAGTACCCCAGGTCATCTTAGGTTTCATTACATACAGTCAAGAAGAACTACTGAATATAAGATCAGCGTCAACTCACCATCAGTACGACCAAGAATATGTTTTTCGCGACGCGGATCCTGTGTTCTGCCTTACAAACAGGACAACGGAGTGGATCCCATGCAGCGACCCAAAAAAACGACTCTGAAAAAGAGGGAAACGAGGCGGTCTTCTGGTCAGACTCCGGAGACGGGCACACCGTGCACCATTCCCTAGCATTCTTCTTGCCAATGTCCAGTCTCTTGACAACAAGGTTGATGAAATCCGAGCAAGGGTAGCATTCCAGAGGGACATCAGAGACTGTAACGTTCTTTGCTTCACGGAAACGTGGCTCACTGGAGAGATGCTATCCGAGGCGGTGCAGCCAACGGGTTTCTCCACGCATCGCGCAGACAGAAACAAACATCTTTCTGGTAAGAAGAGGGGCGGGGGCGTATGCCTTATGACTAACGTGACATGGTGTGACGAAAGAAACATACAGGAACTCAAATCCTTCTGTTCACCTGATTTAGAATTCCTCACAATCAAATGTAGACCGCATTATCTACCAAGAGAATTCTCTTCGATTATAATCACAGCCGTATATATCCCCCCCCAAGCAGACACATCGATGGCTCTGAATGAACTTTATTTGACTCTTTGCAAACTGGAAACCATTTATCCGAAGGCTGCATTCATTGTAGCTGGGGATTTTAACAAGGCTAATCTGAAAACAAGACTCCCTAAATTTTATCAGCATATCGATTGCGCAACCAGGGGTGGAAAGACCTTGGATCATTGTTACTCTAACTTCCGCGACGCATATAAGGCCCTGCCCCACCCCCCTTTCGGAAAAGCTGACCACGACTCCATTTTGTTGATCCCTGCCTACAGACAGAAACTAAAACAAGAGGCTCCCACGCTGAGGTCTGTCCAACGCTGGTCCGACCAAGCTGACTCCACACTCCAAGACTGCTTCCATCACATGGACTGGGACATGTTTCGTATTGCGTCAGACAACAACATTGACGAATACGCTGATTCGGTGTGCGAGTTCATTAGAACGTGCGTTGAATATGCCGTTCCCATAGCAACGATTAAAACATTCCCTAACCAGAAACCATGGAGTGATGGCAGCATTTGCGTGAAACTGAAAGCGCGAACCACTGCTTTTAATCAGGGCAAGGTGTCTGGTAACATGACCGAATACAAACAGTGCAGCTATTCCCTCCGCAAGGCTATCAAACAAGCTAAGCGTCAGTACAGAGACAAAGTAGAATCTCAATTCAACGGCTCAGACACAAGAGGCATGTCGCAGGGTCTACAGTCAATCACGGACTACAGGAAGAAATCCAGCCCAGTCACGGACCAGGATGTCCTGCTCCCAGGCAGACTAAATAACTTTTTTGCCCGCTTTGAGGACAATACAGTGCCACTGACACGGCCTGCAACGAAAACATGAGGTCTCTCCTTCACTGCAGCCGAGGTGAGTAAGACATTTAAACGTGTTAACCCTCGCAAGGCTGCAGGCCCAGACGGCATCCCCAGCCGCGCCCTCAGAGCATGCGCAGACCAGCTGGCCGGTGTGTTTACGGACATATTCAATCAATCCCTATACCAGTCTGCTGTTCCCACATGCTTCAAGAGGGCCACCATTGTTCCTGTTCCCAAGAAAGCTAAGGTAACTGAGCTAAACGACTACCGCCCCGTAGCACTCACTTCCGTCATCATGAAGTGCTTTGAGAGACTAGTCAAGGACCATATCACCTCCACCCTACCTGACACCCTAGACCCACTCCAATTTGCTTACCGCCCAAATAGGTCCACAGACGATACAATCTCAACCACACTGCACACTACCCTAACCCATCTGGACAAGAGGAATACCTATGTGAGAATGCTGTTCATTGACTACAGCTCGGCATTCAACACCATAGTACCCTCCAAGCTCGTCATCAAGCTCGAGACCCTGGGTCTCGACCCCGCCCTGTGCAACTGGGTACTGGACTTCCTGACGGGCCGCCCCCAGGTGGTGAGGGTAGGCAACAACATCTCCTCCCCGCTGATCCTCAACACTGGGGCCCCACAAGGGTGCGTTCTGAGCCCTCTCCTGTACTCCCTGTTCACCCACGACTGCGTGGCCACGCACGCCTCCAACTCAATCATCAAGTTTGCGGACAACAGTGGTAGGCTTGATTACCAACAACGACGAGACGGCCTACAGGGAGGAGGTGAGGGCCCTCGGAGTGTGGTGTCAGGAAAATAACCTCACACTCAACGTCAACAAAACTAAGGAGATGATTGTGGACTTCAGGAAACAGCAGAGGGAACACCCCCCTATCCACATCGATGGAACAGTAGTGGAGAGGGTAGCAAGTTTTAAGTTCCTCGGCATACACATCACAGACAAACTGAATTGGTCCACTCACACAGACAGCATTGTGAAGAAGGCGCAGCAGCGCCTCTTCAACCTCAGGAGGCTGAAGAAATTCGGCTTGTCACCAAAAGCACTCACAAACTTCTACAGATGCACAATCGAGAGCATCCTGGCGGGCTGTATCACCGCCTGGTACGGCAACTGCTCCGCCCTCAACCGTAAGGCTCTCCAGAGGGTAGTGAGGTCTGCACAACGCATCACCGGGGGCAAACTGCCTGCCCTCCAGGACACCTACACCACCCGATGTCACAGGAAGGCCATAAAGATCATCAAGGACATCAACCACCCGAGCCACTGCCTGTTCACCCCGCTATCATCCAGAAGGCGAGGTCAGTACAGGTGCATCAAAGCTGGGACCGAGAGACTGAAAAACAGCTTCTATCTCAAGGCCATCAGACTGTTAAACAGCCACCACTAACATTGAGTGGCTGCTGCCAACACACTGACACTGACTCAACTCCAGCCACTTTAATAATGGGAATTGATGGGAAATGATGTAAATATATCACTAGCCACTTTAAACAATGCTACCTTATATAATGTTACTTACCCTACATTATTCATCTCATATGCATACGTATATACTGTACTCTATATCATCGACTGTATCCTTATGTAATACATGTATCACTAGCCACTTTAACTATGCCACTTTGTTTACATACTCATCTCATATGTACATACTGTACTCGATACCATCTACTGTATCTTGCCTATGCTGCTCTGTACCATCACTCATTCATATATCCTTATGTACATATTCTTTATCCCCTTACACTGTGTACAAGACAGTAGTTTTGGAATTGTTAGTTAGATTACTTGTTGGTTATTACTGCATTGTCGGATCTAGAAGCACAAGCATTTCGCTACACTCGCATTAACATCTGCTAACCATGTGTATGTGACAAATAAAATTTGATTTGATTTGATTTGCTCTGTCATTGGCCACAGATTTTAGTCTGAATCTGCCATTATTGAAAGTTGCTTGGGTGATGTCGTTTGTGGTGAAAACAAAATTAACATGCAAGCAGTCAGACAAGTGAAAATTATGGTCAGTGTAGAAAACTTTAAGCTTGTCAAAAAAAACGTGTCAATACTTTGCCCCTTGATAACCAGCGCACTTCTGTATGTTGTAAAAGTGTTACATGGTCACTGTCCATATCATTGCATAGTACAGACAATCCACAAGAGTTCAGGGGCCTTGCTTTAACAAAGTTAACTATTTTTACTACAGTGTCCAAAATCTCTTTCAAGCGCTCAGGCATTCCTTTGGCAGCAAGAGTCTCGCAGTGAATGCTGCAGTGTAACCAAGTGGCGTCGGGAGCAACTGCTTGCACGCTTGTTACCACTCCACCTGTCATGGCTTTTGCGCCATCAGTACAGATACCAACACATCTTGACCACCAAAGTCCATTTTGATGTCACAAAGCGGTCCAGTACTTTAAAAATATCCTCTCCTGTTGTCCTGGCTTCCAGTGGTTTGCAGAAGAGGATGTCTTCCTTAATTGACCCCCCATAAAAGTAATGGACATATACCAGGAGCTGTGCCAGGCCCAGGAGCTGTTGACTCCAGCTGTAACGCATAAAATTCACTGGCTTGTATGCAAAGCAGTAATTGTTTCAAAACATCTCCTGCCATGTCACTGATACGTCGTGAAACAGTGTTTTTGGCCTTTTCCCCAGCATTGTCCCAGCCATATCCGCGGCAGCAGGAAGAATTAAGTCCTCCACAATAGTATGGGGCTTGCCTGTCCTACCCACTTGGTAGCTCACCATATAAGGCTTCTTATTAATGGTTTCTGTTGCTTTTATACATGTCTTACTAATCGAAAGTCGTCTTTATTCTCGCACCAAAAACTCCCTTGGCTTATTTTTCAAATTGTCATGTTTTGTTTCTAAATGTCTTCGCAAGAGTGGTTTCATCGAGTTGTGAGATAGTACTTTTGCACATGCAGTGCCTTGCGAAAGTATTCGGCCCCTTGAACTTTGCGACCTTTTGCCACATTTCAGGCTTCAAACATAAAGATATAAAACTGTATTTTTTGTGAAGAATCAACAACAAGTGGGACACAATCATGAAGTGAAACGACATTTATTGGATATTTCAAACTTTTTTAACAAATCAAAAACTGAAAAATTGGGCGTGCAAAATTATTCAGCCCCCTTAAGTTAATACTTTGTAGCGCCACCTTTTGCTGCGATTACAGCTGTAAGTCGCTTGGGGTATGTCTCTATCAGTTTTGCACATCGAGAGACTGAAATTTTTTCCCATTCCCCCTTGCAAAACAGCTCGAGCTCAGTGAGGTTGGATGGAGAGCATTTGTGAACAGCAGTTTTCAGTTCTTTCCACAGATTCTCGATTGGATTCAGGTTTGGACTTTGACTTGGCCATTCTAACACCTGGATATGTTTATTTTTGAACCATTCCATTGTAGATGTTGCTTTATGTTTTGGATCATTGTCTTGTTGGAAGACAAATCTCCGTCCCAGTCTCAGGTCTTTTGCAGACTCCATCAGGTTTTCTTCCAGAATGGTCCTGTATTTGGCTCCATCCATCTTCCCATCAATTGTAACCATCTTCCCTGTCCCTGCTGAAGAAAAGCAGGCCCAAACCATGATGCTGCCACCACCATGTTTGACAGTGGGGATGGTGTGTTCAGCTGTGTTGCTTTTACGCCAAACATAACGTTTTGCATTGTTGCCAAAAAGTTCAATTTTGGTTTCATCTGACCAGAGCACCTTCTTCCACATGTTTGGTGTGTCTCCCAGGTGGCTTGTGGCAAACTTTAAACAACACTTTTTATGGATATCTTTAAGAAATGGCTTTCTTCTTGCCACTCTTCCATAAAGGCCAGATTTGTGCAATATACGACTGATTGTTGTCCTATGGACAGAGTCTCCCACCTCAGCTGTAGATCTCTGCAGTTCATCCAGAGTGATCATGGGCCTCTTGGCTGCATCTCTGATCAGTCTTCTCCTTGTATGAGCTGAAAGTTTAGAGGGACGGCCAGGTCTTGGTAGATTTGCTCCTTGGGATGTTTAAAGCTTGGGAAATCTTTTTGTATCCAAATCCGGCTTTAAACTTCTTCACAACAGTATCTCGGACCTGCCTGGTGTGTTCCTTGTTCTTCATGATGCTCTCTGCGCTTTTAACGGACCTCTGAGACTATCACAGTGCAGGTGCATTTATACGGAGACTTGATTACACACAGGTGGATTGTATTTATCATCATTAGTCATTTAGGTCAACATTGGATCATTCAGAGATCCTCACTGAACTTCTGGAGAGAGTTTGCTGCACTGAAAGTAAAGGGGCTGAATAATTTTGCACGCCCAATTTTTCAGTTTTTGGTTTGTTAAAAAAGTTTGAAATATCCAATAAATGTCGTTCCACTTCATGATTGTGTCCCACTTGTTGTTGATTCTTCACAAAAAAATACAGTTTTATATCTTTATGTTTGAAGCCTGAAATGTGGCAAAAGGTCGCAAAGTTCAAGGGGGCCGAATACTTTCGCAAGGCACTGTATAACCCACTGTGGCTGAGGAAAGGCACTACTCCCAATATAAGTGAACCCCAAATCAAAGTAGTTCTAATCATATTAGCGCCTCTTCGATGTTCCAACGTCCCGGTCTGTTGTTAGATGCTTTCCCGGGAATCGGGGCAGGAGCTCTTTGGCTGCATCAGATTCACAACAGTCACTGTCCATGCTAGATGGGAAAACAATAAATGTAGAATTACTGATGCTAGCATTGGATGTGCTCGTGGAAGCAGAACAACTTGTGTCGTCGACAGGTGCAGGTGTAGAGCTGCTTTGTGTCTCTATGGACGCGGACCTTACTTTTTTTTTTACCATTTATCCATTTTAGAGCAAACGGAATGAGCAGCAGCAAGGTTACATGTGACCGTTAATGGAATTCCCGCGAGAGAGTAACGGTTAATGTGATTGGATGTTATTTGATTAGGCTACCTGTATTTGACATTGTGCGCTGAACACAAGATGGTTTAATTTTATTTTTGGCAGTGAAATGAGGCTACTCAGGCATGAAAAAAAACTCTGTTTATCCCCGTTGGAAAATCTAAATGGACTGTTTGAAAATGTGAAAGAAATATATATTATTTTTTGGCATACCCCCAACATCATTGCGTGTAATAACAGTTTGGGAATACCTGGCCTAGAACATCAAGTCAACAGGCCCAACATCAGAACAACATACCAACCCAATGATAACAGGAGTGATATTGCTGCTGATGTATGAGATAATGACTGGTGTATGAGAACACACAGACATGGAGCAGCACACCTGTCAGACTGGGTTTGAGGGAGTGGAGACTTGGACACACACCAGGAACACAACAGCTGATGTGGCATTCTTAACGTGTGTGTGTGCGCTCGTGTGCCCATGTGCGTGTATGAATGTGTGTATGTTTGTTTGGCCAACAACAGCTCCAGGAAGACAGGAAACATGGCCCAGGGTCTATATTGGTAGACATTCCAGTTTGTGCATGCAAAACATCCACATACCTCCTCACCCTCAACACGCAACTCAAGGTTTACAAGAAAACATACACGTAAACACACAGACACACACACAAGGACTAATCGAGGGGAGAATGCCAAGCGGGGGAGAAAACATACACGTAAACACACAGTCACACACACACAAGGACTAATCGAGGGGAGAAAACATACACGGAAACACACAGTCACACACACACACAAGGACTAATCGAGGGGAGAATGCCAAGCGGGGGAGAAAACATACACGTAAACACAGTCACACACACACAAGGACTAATCGAGGGGAGAAAACATACACGTAAACACACAGTCACACACACACAAGGACTATTCGAGGGGAGAAAACATACACGTAAACACACACACGGACTAATCGAGGGGAGAATGCCAAGTGGGGGAGAAAACACAAGCTAAAAAAAGCTCCATTCCCAAGAGTGCTCTCATCATTCCACTTAATCCAATGTCAAAATGTGATCCTCCAAGTCCTAAATTTAGCCAAGCTAGCCCCCCATATCGTTCCCCCCACTTGGATACCTGAGATGGGGGGAACAGAGAGAAACATTGCCCCTAGAGAGAACCAGCACTCAGCCTGGTATTAACTCTGTGTTTACTGCCCCTAAGGGTGTATTAGCCTCTTGGACATTCAATACAATTTTTTTTACATACAGTACCAGTCAAAGGTTTGGACATTCAAGGGTTTTTCTTCTTCTTCTTTTTATAAAAATAACTTTCTACATTGTAGAAAAGTAGTGAAGACATCAAAACTATGGAATAACACATATGGAATAATGTAATAACCAAAAAAGTGTTTAATGACAAATCAAAATATATTTAATATTTGAGATTCTTCAAAGTAGCCACCTTTGCCTTGATGACAGCTTTGCACACTGTTGGCATTCTCTCAACCAGCTTCATGAGGTAGTCACCTGAAATATCTTGAAGCCACTCAATGTTAGTGGTGGCTGTTTAACAATCTGATGGCCTTGAGATAGAAGCTGTTTTTCAGTCTCTCGGTCCCAGCTTTGGTCATGGTGTGATGTGGGGTGGGCATTCTGTTTTGTTTTTCTATGATTTTGTATTTCTATGTTTTGGCCGGGTATGGTTATCAATCAGGGTCTATCGTTGTCTCTGATTGGGAACCATACTTAGGTAGCCCTTTTCCCTCCTTTCTTTGTGGGAAGTTAACTTTGGTTGTGGCACATAACCTTTAATTAAGCTTCACGGTTGTGTTTGTTGTTTTTGTCGGCGTCATCCTAATATAAATGAATATGTACGCTCACCACGCTGAGCTTTGGTCCAGTTCTTTCGTCGGCCATGAAAGGGGGACCACGTGTGGGTGTTTCAGGACCACGTGTGGGTGTTTAATTTTTGCCCAGTTTTGCTCAGTTTTGCAGACCTTCTACACAATATGACACGTGTTACACAAGATGGGGATTTAGAAAGAGAGAGAGAGAGAGAGAGTGCACGAGAGAAAAGCACACTTGGATACATTTGTAAACTATGCTTAGCTTAGCCCTAGCACCTTGCCTCGAGCTGCCACTCTTATGGGTCAGAATTATAACGATGTAATTACTTGTTGAAAGTCTCTTCGTGGACCGAGTTCTGCTTACTGGGCGGTTTGACGAGGACTATTCCTTCAATGGAGGTCTCCTTCGTTATCGGGTGTAAGTCTTTGATTGTCCACACCATGTCAGTGTCCTTTCTCTTAGTGGTCTGTTCCCTTGCACTCGTTTGTGAGAGTGGACTTCTGAGGAGGCTAATCAGCTGTGTCGACGCTGCCAGCATGGGCAGGATCGCCATGTAGACAACTAATGATTTGAAGAGAATAGCCGGTTGGGTCCTTCTTTAATTGACCTTCGTAGACCTAGTACTCACCCGTAGCCTTGATTGTTAAGAGTTTATTTTGTCCTCTTCCTCGTGCTGCATTTGTGGGGTTGCTGCTATCTTAGATCATGTGTGCTCCGTTTTAGTCTGATATGTAAATTCTTAACTCACATGTTTTATACCCCAGTGTAGAAAGGGGCATTTCTGTCTTTATGACAAGTTTTACTCTGATCTAGTTAAGACAACTTAAATCACAGTTCATCATTTCAAAGATATTCTCCTTTATCTGTATAATGAACAGTATGTAAACATCATGTACATATTTTGAAAACTCTTGAAGTTACAATGTTTTTGTTATAACGTCGTCATTTAACTTTTAATAACATAACAAAAACAACATTAATTTTCATATTCCAACTATCACTGTTGACACGATTTTGGCTGATGAAATATATTGTCCTGAAGTCCATTTATTGCATGTTACCGTTCTGAGGTAGATTCTCCATAGGCCCACCATACATTCCAATCCTCCACACTGAGAGGACAAAGGATTCATGTACTGCTTTAAGATTTACAATTGGCATGAGGTGTCATAAACCCCCCCCATCAATCCCTCTATACCTCTCCCCCTCTGCAGAAGTGAGAGATGTCTCTGTAGGACTGTGATCCACGGTAACCTGACCTGAACAGGCCAGTCATTATAGGATGAATCACAATAATTGTTTGCTAAAATTATAATCGCAAGCCGAGAATCCACTCTCACATACAGTAGGGTGAACAAGTATTTGATATACTGCAGGTTTTCCTACTTACAAAGCATGTAGAGGTCTGTATTTTTTTTAATCATAGGTAGACTTCAACTGTTAGAAACAGAATCTAAAACGAAAATCACATTGTATGATTTTTAAGTATTACATTTGCATTTTATTGCATGACATAAGCATTTGATCACCTACCAACCAGTAAGAATTCCGGCTCTCACAGACAGTTTTTCTTTAAGAAGCCCTCCTGTTCTCCACTCATTACCTGTATTAACTGCACCTGTTTGAACTCGTTACCTGTATAAAAGACACCTGTTCACACACTCAATCAAACAGCCAATGACCATCTGAATGATCCAGAGGAGGAATGGGAGAAGGTCATGAGACAAAAATAGAGCTTTTTTGGTCTAAACTCCACTTGCCGTGTTTGGAGGATGAAGAAGGATGAGTACAACCCCAAGAACACCATCCCAACCGTGAAGCATGGAGGTGGAAACATCATTCTTTGGGGATGCTTTTCTGCAAAGGGGACAGGACGACTGCACCGTATTGATGGGAGGATGGATGGGCCATGTATCGCGAGATCTTGGCCAACAACATCCTTCCCTCAGAAAGAGCATTGATGGGTTGTGGCTGGGTCTTCCTGCATGACACAGCTAGGGCAACTAAGGAGTGGTTCCGTAAGAAGCATGTCAAGGTCCTGGAGTGGCCTAGCCAGTCTCTAGACCTGAACCCAATAGAAAATCTTTGGAGGGAGCTGAAAGTCCATCTTGCCCAGCGACAGCCCCGAAACCTGAAGGATCTGGAGAGGGTTTGTATGGAGGAGTGGGCCAAAATCCCTGCTGCTGTGTGTGCAAACCTGGTCAAGAACTACAGGAAACGTAAGATCTCTATAACTGCAAACAAAGGTTTCTGTACCAAATATTAAGTTCTGCTTTTCTGATGTATCAAATACTTATGTCATGCAATAAAAAAAACAAACAAATTAATTACTTAGAAATCATACAAAGCGATTTTCTGGATTTTTGTTTTAGATTCCGTCTCTCACAGTTGAAGTGTACCTATGATAAAAATTACAGACCTCTACATGCTTTGTAAGTAGGAAAACCTGCAAAATCTGCAGTGTGTCAAATACTTGTTCTCCCCACTGCAGGTACGTGGTTGCAAAGGGCATCAGTGTCTTAACAGCTCAATTTGCCAAGGCAAGAAACTCTGAGCACAGCCAAATCCAGAAATCTGTCAGCGGCTTCTGATTAAATTACATTTTCACAAAACAGATTGTTGCAATTTCGATGAGGCTCTTTTGTTCAGATATCATAAGTGGACTGGAGGCACGGCATGAAAGGGATAACTAATCCAGTTGTTTGTGTTGTACATTTCGCACCCAAGTCACTCAGGTGCTTTGCTATATGACATTTGACATTGTCCGTAAGCTTGAGTTCATTTGCACACAAAAAAATCATAAAATGATGGAAAGACCTGTTTGTTGTCCTTATTGATGCAAACAAAGAAGCGCTCCAACTTCTTATTAATAGCCTCAATGTTGTTGTATAGTTGCATATAGTCCCTGTAATCCTAGATTCAGATCATTCAGGAAAGAAAAAACATAACCCAAATAGACCAGTCGTGTGAGAAACTCGTCATCATGCAAGCTGTCAGACAAGTGAAACTTATGGTCAGTAAAGAGAACTTTAAACTCGTTTCTCTATTTTTAAAAACGTGTCAATACTTTCCCCCTTGATAACCAGTGCACTTCTGTATGTTGTAAAAGAATTACATGGTCGCTGCCCATATCATTGCACAATGTAGAAAATACACAAGAGTTCAGGGGCCTTGCTTTAACAAAAGTTAACCATTTTCACTGTAGTGTCCAAAACGTATTTCAAGCTGTCAGGCATTCCCTTGTCAGCAAGAGCCTTTTGGTGGATGCTGCAGTGCACCCAAGTGGCGTCGGGAGCAACTGCTTGCACGCGTTACCACTTTACTATGTCTTCCTGTCTTGGCTTTTGTGCAATCAGCATCATCAGTACACTGGTTCCCAGTGGTTTGCAGAAGAGGAAGTCTTCCTTAATTGAACCCCCCCCATAAATGTAATGAATATATACCAGGATCTGTGCCAGGCCCACCATGTCTGTTGACTCATCCAGGTGTAACAACATATAATTCACTGGCTTGTATGCAAGCAGTAATTGTTTCAAAACATCTCCTGCCATGTCACTGATGCGTCATGAAACAGTGTTGTTTGATGAAGACAAAGTCTATATAGTTTATTGGGCCTTTTTCCCCAGCATTGTCCCAGCCATGGCAACGTCAGCAGGAAGAATTAAGTCCTCCAGAATAGTATGGGGCTTGCCTGTCCTAGCCACTCGGTAGCTCACCATATCAGACGCTTCTAGCCCCTTCTTAATAATGATTTCTGTTGCTTTTATACATGTGTTACTACTTGAAAGTCATCTTTATTCTCGCTCAAAAAACTCCCTTGGCTTATATTTCAAATTGTCTTGTTTCGTTTCTAAATGTCTGTGCAAGAGTGAAGGTTTACCGTGAGAGAGTAACGGTTAATGTGAATGGATGTTAATTATTTGACTTGTATTTGACATTGTGTTGTTATTTTGCTGAACGCTAGATGGTTTATTTTGATTTTTTGCAGTGAAACGAGGCTACTTAGGCGAGAAAAAAAACTCACCCAAATGTATAGCCCTGTTGGAAAATAGAAATGCACTGTTTGAAAATGTAAAAAAAAAATGTGAATCACATTTTTATTTGGCGTACCCCTGAAAGCATTGCGTACCCCAGTTTGGGACTACCTGATCTAGAGCTTCCATTATGTCCATCCAGTTCCATTCACTTTTACTGCGGTGCAGTAGCTGAATTCATAGTTCTCCGTTGCATAAGCGCAATAGTCTGGCCCATTATTATTTACAAGCATTATTTATCTCCATGTTTACAACTTCTGCATACTGCAGAATCTGTCCATTCATGACATCATGACCCTTTCCTGTTTCATCTGTATTTCAGATTCTGTCTGTCTGTGCTGACCGTGTTGTTAGGGTCAGGAAGGTGTGGTGTGGTTAGTTACCAACAGGCAGAGTTAGCTTTGTTTGATGTGTTTGTGGGCTGGTTAGTGTGGGTGCTATTTGGTGTGTGTGTTGTTGTTGTGTGTCAACCTATGTGTGTTCACCAGCCACGCCTTTGACAGATTGGTGGATGACACAGCCATTGTGGATCCTGGGAAAAATTAACCTGCTGACTTGTACCACTCCACCTTATCAACGGAGTGGCTAATTTAAGCATAGCTGGATTAAGCATTGAAGCAAAGTTCATTGTGAGCATAATAATGTTTGTGTCTCATGGTTTTTGGACCACTATAGGCAGCCAGGCACTATAGACATTCTTATAAGCAAAGTCTATTGATATTTGCTTGTGGTTTTCTCCATGCTGCGTCTTCTGCCATGGTGAACATGTCTGAGTGTATGGTCTCTACATCCCCCCACCTCACCTTTCTGCCTCCCTGTCTCCCTAAGACACATCTGTGTCAAAACTGAACAGGTTGTTCGACATACCGCATGCAACTCCGCCCAGTGCGCAGGTTGGAGCTAAGAGAAGTAGAGCAACACACACACACACACACACACACACACACACACACACACACACACACACACACACACACACACACACACACACACACACACACACACACACACACACACACACACACACACACACACAATATTTCTCATTCTTTCTGCTGTCTACCTCTCTCTTTGTCTCTAGCTCTCTCTCTTTCTCTGCTCACTTTGTTTTTGGTTTCACTAGGTGAATACCAGCGTAGCATTGTATATTAAAGAGACATAACTCAACCACAGCTGATGTCAAATTCGAACACCTGGGTGGTATTCATTATGGAGCAGACACAATAACAAAAATGTGCGTTTATTATTGGACAAGTTGGAACTTCAATATCCTTAACAGTATTTACAGCTGCTTTTATTACAATAAATTTATAGTTAACACATACACACACTTTGAAAACATTGCTTAAGCCATGTGCGTTCTGGCTCTGGCCCAGGGTCAGGGAGTATGGTCTGATTAAGACTCCTTGCAGAGTAAGAAAAGTCCGTAGGCATTGCGTAGGGTTTGAACGGAGCAATTATTCTGGGTAGCCCGGCAATCTCAAAATCATTTATGCTCAGAATCATATTCCTGTACAGTTTAGAGAGGATCTCATGTCAAATGCTTAAATTATATTTTTGGCAAAAAGACCAAGGCAAAACACCAAGTCCATATTAAGGCAAGAACAGCTCAAATAAGCTAAGAGAAACGACTGTCCATCATTACTTAAAGACATTGTCAGTCAAGAACTTTCTCAAGAAAGTTTCTTCAAGTGCAGTCGCAAAAAACATCAAGCACTATGATGAAACTGGCTCTCATGACTACCGCCACAGGAAAGGAAGGTTCAGAGTTACCTCTGCTGCAGAGGATAAGTTAATTAGAGTTACCAGCCTCAGAAATTGCAGCCCAAATAAATGCTTCACACAGTTAACACACATCTCAACATCAACTGTTCAGAGGAGACTACGTGAATCATGCCTTCGTGGTCGAATAAATAAACCACTACTAAAGGACACCAATAAAGAACAGACTTTATTGGGCAAAGAACACAATCAATGGATATTAGACTGGTGGAAATCTGTCGTTTGGTCTGATGAGTTCCAATTTTAGATTTTTGGTTCCAACTGCCTTGTCTTTGTGAGATGCAGAGTAGGTGAACGGATGATCTCCACATGTGTGGTTCCCCCTGTGAGGCATGAAGGAGGAGGTGTGATGGTGTGGGGGTGCTTTGCTGGTGACACTGTTGATGATTTATTTAGAATTCAAGGAACACTTAACCAGCATGGCTACCACAGCAACCTGCAGTGATATGCCATCCCATCTATTTGGCACTTAGTGGGACAATCATTTGTTTTTCAACAGGACAATGATCCAACACACCTCCAGGCTGTGTAAGGGCTATTTGACCAAGAAGGATAGTGATGGAGTACTGCATCAAATGACTTCACAATCACCCAACCTCAGCCCAATGTAGATGGTTTGGGATGAGTTGGACCGCAGAGTGAAGGAAAAGCAGCCAACAAGTGTTAGCATATATGGGAACTCCTTCAAGACTGCTCGAAAAGCACTCCAGGTGAAGCTGGTTGAGAGAATGCCAATAGTGTGCAAAGCTGTCATCAAGGCAAATGGGTGGCTACTTTGAAGAATCTAAAATCTAATTTGATTTATTTGATCTTTTTGTTTAACACCTTTTTGGTTACTACATGATTCCATATGTGTTATTCTTCACTATTATTCTTCAATGTAAACAATGGTAAAAATAAAGAAAAACCCTTGAATGAGTAGGTGCGTCCAAATTGTTGACTGGTACTGTGTATATATATATATATATATATATAGTATATATATTCGTAGACCTTCCAGTTTGTACATACAAAACATCCACGTACCCCCTCACTGTGGCAACACACACACCTTATATCCTAAACACAACCTCTCTTTCTCACACACACACACACACACACACACACACACACACACACACACACACACACACACACACACACACACACACACACACACACACACACACACACACAGAGAGAGAGAGAGAGAGTATTGATTGATGGCAGGTATCTATTCTATTGTACTCTACAGCAAACAGTAGAGACAATAGCAAATTAAATGCAGAATAGCCCCAGAGATTTACACTTTGAATAGCACCTTTTTGTTGACCCCTTCTCAACCTCTCAATATGAAAGAAATTTCACATTGAGAGCCGCTTGTTCGAGAAAACAGTCCACATAGTTACATTTAAACCTGGGGTCATCTACAAACACGTTCACAAGTTCACCCCAATCACGTACACACTTGGCAACTGCACACACGCACCCACACCCTTAAACACACACAAAAGCCTGCACACACACGCACTATCTGTAATAGTTTAGTCTTGTCTTGTTAGAAAGAGAAAGGTGAGTCTCTCACACTGTTCAAACTTAGTCTCATAAAATAACCGATCTCAGGGTATGTGAGCGGAGCAAAGAGCGGTGTGCCCAATTTGACTGGAGCACAGAGCCAGATGCCCAAAGGCTGGAGTGTGGTCCTTCTCGCCCTCTCCAATTTTACTCTAGTAGTGCTCAAAGTAGCACTCACTTCACAAGCTCAGGGCATGCCCAGCCCAGCATACATTTGTAGTCTACTTGTGAGCTGCTATAGCCCCTTGCTTTAGCTACTGTCATGGAGTTTGATAGATATGTTCATAAAGAAACTGATAAAATACACAGGTGCAAAATCAAGGTGACTAACAAAGATGAGGACAAATAGCAAGAGAAGAAGTGGTGATGTAATGTCCACAACTAAAGTATCATCGTGGAATCTGAAAAGACACATATCACGAAAGCATGATGGTGTACTTACTACATGCACATGCTAAAAGAAAGGAACAAGGTGGGTAGATAACTAAATGTGTCATTGTAGCAAAGTATTTCTAGACAAAAAATCTGATCTCTTAAACATTTCATTCATTTTTGTTCTATTATTGATACAATAGGACTTAATTGATTTTGGCACAATAGGCCTGGCATATTTCCATGTTCAAGAGGCTTGCCCTTTTGATTGGGTTATTTTGCCTAAAAACATTTTGGCCTACTTATATAAAAATAAAAAAACAACTCTGCATCTCTGCCCAGCCTGGCAAGAGTGGCCAAAAGGGTGTTAAGCATCCCCAGTGGCTCTGCAAGTGTGGAGAGGATATTCTCAGCTGCTGGCCTGCTCTCCAGGCACCATCACATGAGCCCGAAGCCACATACTGGCCAAACTACTGTTTCTAAAAATGAATTCTAAAAATGAATTAAAAGGCACTAATAAGTCATTTTTCGGTTAATTTGTATTTAATTCTAAGTAAGTCACAGCCTATATGCACAATTTATAGACAATAATGATTTAATACAACAAAATGTTGTTTAAATGCTGAGCGCTTTATATCCCTACCAGCCTATTGTGTCACACTCGCAAATGCTTCACAATGCATTTCTTTGTAGGCAATAGCCTTAAAATCATTTAAATAATATAGCCATTTTTTTAAAGTTCCTTCTTAGTCTGGCTCCTGACCTATTTAGAGTGTGTATATGCTGTTTAATATGACATGTAGTCTATTTGATATGATGTGCGAATGGAGCGAATTTGGAGCTGCAGTTTCTTCTCCTGTGTGCATGGAGTGGTTTTTAGCAGAGCGGTTTGAAAGGATGAGTGGTGCACATCTCTGAGTTGGATTTCCAACTGCTCAACTCCGCTCACATAATCTGCCCAGTATGTTCCAGTCACAGATCAGACAATGCATACAAAAGTAATCAATATCTTGTCATCTGTATGTAAATACAGCACCAGTCAAAAGTTTGGACACACCTACTCATTCGCTTTTCATGTAGTAACCAAACACTTTTTTGATTACTACATGATTCTATATGTGTTATTTCATAGTTTTGATGTCTTCACTATTATTCTACAATATAGAAAACAGTAAAAACAAAGAAAAACCCTTAAATGAGTAGGTGTGTCCAAACATTTGACTGGTACTGTATGTGCATCCTAATATGTAGCAGTACTTACTTGACAGTGGCTTTAGTGGATGTGTCTTGGAGGTCTCCTGCGTGAAAGAGCTGTGCCTCCTTTAGTCCAAGCTTCCCACGGGAAGGAAGACGTTGAAGTTGTCCTATGGAGAGACAGATAGTCAAACAGACTGACTGAGAGACAGACAGGGAGAGAGAAGGTTTTCCAACTTTAGAGTCACCGTCAATAATGACTCAGGCATTCTCTGGCAGACTTGACAAGCAACAGTTCCACACTTCACTGCTGCATATCCAAAGTGCATACCACCGGGGATAACTGAGAAAGGGGCGGGTAGGAGCATGTGTGTGTGTAGCAAATAGAGAGTGACACAATGCAGAACACACACAAGCAGGGGCAGGGCAGCATGACCGGCAAATTGACAGCTCTAAAACTACCTGTGAGAGTGTGTGGGCCGGCTAAGGGGGCGGGGTATTTGGAACTAGGAGAGGTGAGTGAAGTTTACAGTCTGTAACACTTTCTCTCTCACACACACTCTCACGCACACCCTTAATAAACTGGCCCCTACCCTCCCTGCACTGTAGAACACCTGCGGTTGTAACAAGAGGTTGGGTGACTGAAACAGCGACGGCAGGTATCCTAGCAGTTAAGAGCGTTGGGCCAGTAACTAAAAGTTTGCTAGTTTGAATCCCCGAGCAGACTAGGTGAAACATCTGTTGATTTTCAGCAACGCTCTTAACCCTAATTGCTCCTGTAAGTCGCTCTGGATAAGAGCGTCTGCTAAATGACTAAAATGTAAATAAAACTACCATGCAAATATTGCTAGTGACTAGAAAGGAGTGGAGCAAATATTCTCTCTTCAATGCAATAATGTTTTGTGTGAGTGTGTGCTCATGCATGCACTGTGTGTGAGAGAGAGTGTTACAGGCTGTATATGTCACCTGTCCTGACATAACACCCTGCATATTTGAACCCTGTATTACAATCCAAAAACAGATCCCTAGCGCGTGCGTGTACTGTGTACAATCGGTCAATTCCTTCTTCCTAGAACAGTAAAGCTTTAATGTTTCATGCTCTAACTCCCCAGTGCCTCCTTCTCCCTCCTCGTTTGTACATCTGCATAACCCTTAGTGATTTAGGACTACACACAACCCTACTCCATGTAATGACACATTGGATTCAAGCATTCAACATGGGGCTGAAAAAATAACAGGGGTAGCTGGGTCTATATTTAAACACTGAACATGCTTATTAGCAGATGGCAGGGGAGAGTTGACCTCTGCAGCTGCCGGCTTCGCATTACGGGAATTTTAGTGGGCCTCTAAGCTCACAGTAGTAGGACCTCAAAATGTGAAAGGTCAAAAGCCCCTCACTTCCTGCATGGGCGGTTAACAGTTGCACTGTTTACTTGTAATAGTGCTGTACATTGGGGGGTCTTGTTTTATCTGGGTCTATTTATGTTCGGGAAGGCTTATCTGATTACTGTTGGGTTGAACAGAACAGTGATACAGTAAGACCAATCCTGTGGGGTATATCACAAAGCAGGATAACCAAATTAGCCATCTAACTTTGATAATCATTCAGAAATAACTATTGATTTTCTGGTTCATTCAGAAAGCTAAGCTTGTTAGATTTTGAGTCAAATGATACCATGCCCATTTTTAGCCAGCTTCTTGCCATATCCCCCAGACTGGTGGCAGAAAAATATGAAATGCTGAATTAACTGGTTGGCTGACCTCGCATGCTGTTATAGCCACCTGAGGAAACAAACACTCATTTAAAAACAATCAGATATAATTCATATGGACATCCCATTGTGTGAACGGAATTCATAAAATTGTTACTCAATGCATACCATAGGTATAGTTTACTACAGTTAAAGGCCTTGATACATGAGGCCATTTTGTTTTTACTATTGCATTTATATCCCCTTCGATCAGTATGTGACCTATGTTGTGTCAAAGTTGATCTTATCTAACACGTTACAAAGCAAACTGACAAGACAGTGTGAGACAAACTAGACAGTGTGAGGTAAAATAACTAGAATCACATATATTATGCTCCCGTGAAATGGGAAAATATGCAGAGTTGTTGTTTCCTGTGTGTTGATTGTGATGCTGCAATGCACTAACTCTGCTTCTGTGCAAGCAATAGTGAAGACATCAAAACTATGAAATAACACATGTGGAATCGTGTAGTAACCAAAAAAGTGTTAAAAGAATCTAAATATATTTTACATTTGAGATTCTTCAAAGTTGCAACCCTGTGCCTTGATGACAGCTTTGCACACTCTTGACATTCTCTCAATCATTTTTTGGGTATCAAGAGTACCTGTGGCCTTAATTACCATCATTTTGGAATGTGATGTCCGACGAGCATGTGTCCACATACTTTTGGTCATGTAGTGTATTTTATGGCACCAAAGGAAATATATCCATGGGATAATCTAATTATACAGCCTTCCATTGAGACAGCTTTAAGTACTGCATTAATTAAGGACTGCCGCTCACCATTCTTATTTTGACCCTAAGGGAGGAAGAAAAAAATGTGCCTTTTGTACTTTCAGCTAAAATATAACAAAGAGTCAGATATAGTTATCAGGCCAGACATTCAAAATATCTCACTTAGTTACCTCGATACTTAAAAAAAAGCCCTATAAGCACATTACCATTTAACTGAAATCAATTAACTCAAAAACAAAAAAACATACCATTAGATGCTAGTGACACTATCTATGATTTATTTAGAATTTAAGGAAAACACAACCAGCATGGCTCCAACGGCATTCTGCAGCGTTACACCATCCCATCTGGTTTGCGCTTAGTGGAACTATCATTTATTTTTCAACATGACAATGACCTAACACACCTACAGGCTGTGTAAGGGCCATTTGACCAAGAAGGGGAGTGATGGACTGCTGCATCAGATGACCTGGCCCCCACAATCACCTGACCTCAACCCAAATGAGATGGTTTGGGATGAGTTGAACTGCAGAGTGAAGGAAAAGCAGCCAACAATTGCTCCGCATATGTGGGAACTCCTTCAAGACTGTTGGAAAAGCATTCCAGTTGAAACTGTTTGAGAGAACGCCAAGAGTGTGCAAAGCTGTCATCAAGGCAAAGGGTGGCAACTTTGAAAAAACTAAAATATATTTTCATTTGTTTAACACTTTTTTGGTTACTACATGATTTCATGTGTTATTTCATAGTTTTGATGTCTTCACCATTATTCTACAATGTAGAAAATAGTAAAAATTAAGAAAAACCCTTGAATGAGTAGGTGTGTCCAAACTTTTGACTGGTACTGTACGTTAGCATAGGAAACTAGCTAGTAGGGTTACCTAGTCACACATCGTACAGATTTGTTGGAATACATTTTACAAAGTAAGGAATTAAACTGTCCTGATCATTTATAACTTACCATATCAGCGTGCTCAATAAGCATATGACAACCATACTGCAGCAGGAGAAGATGTGTGTTGACCACCAATGGCACCAACTAGTTGTTGCTGCATCTCTTCAGCACGTGCACCCTTGGCATAACATTAATAAACTAATTCTGTCGCCATACTCTGTACACGCGGTCAAAACATTTACTTGTCAAGCAACACACTAACATACCTAGAGTAATGTTAGCCAAACTGAATTGCACAATATCTCACTATTATCTCACTAAAATCCTTAACAGTATTTGAAATTCCCTCGCTTTGAGATGCACCACGGTACAGAACGTTGTTCACGCACATGACGCCAGACAACGTCGGGCTGTAGAGTTAAAAATACGAGTTACAGTATTCAGATAAAATAGTTGAGTTCAGGAAAAGTAAATGCTACGTGCACATCAGGGTAACCCAATACTTTAGAGTCAGGATAACGGTTTGCCACGTAATGAGTTTACAACAAAAATGTGTTTAACTCCATGACACTGTTAGGGTTTACAGTGCGCAGGCTTTGGCAAGACAACACAAACACATCAGGGACCAGGCTACAGTGCTGTATAACACTGCAAATTGACATACTACAAACCAAAACAATCCATGTATTATGTGAGATAATTGCATTGTGTAGTAGTAATGAATACTTACTGAGGGAGGATGCAGCGAACTATCAAACCATTGCTTGTATATCCTAATCAACAATGGCACAATGTATAGGTGTCAGAAATGGTTCCTACTTGTAAATCTGTGTCCTTATCTGACTCATTACACCAGAGGGATAGTTTCTTTGTTTTTCGATGTCACACTGCAATGAATCATTCAATAACCTGATCACAAAGGTCAGTGTTTCACACTATACTAGATGATTAGTAGGAGCAAAGGTTAACACAGTTGTAAGCGCCATGTGTCTGCCAGCTCTCTTCTTTTTTATTGTCTTGTTTTGCCTCCTCTCATAACCTCTTTTAAACAATCAAACCAAACTTTATTTAAAAAGCACATTTCCTTAAAGGTAAGATGCAGTGCAAAGTGCTTCTCATAAAATATAAAAAGTGAGAAAGATAAAAACACAACCAGGTTGGGGTCAATTCCATTTAAATTCCAGTCAATTCAGAAGGTAAATCAAATTCCAATTCCAAATGTTCCTCATTGAAAAGCATTGGAATTGTTGTGTACTTCCTGAATTGACTGGAATTTAAATGGAATTGACCCCAACCCTGGACAAAGTACGTTTCTTTAGCTCGTCTCCTTTCTCCTCTACTTCTCATTCTCTACTCTATTTCTCTCCTCCCCCTTCCTCTCCTCCCCCTCTACCCTCTTCTCTCAGCACCCCCTTCCCTCCTCTTCTTTTCTCCCCTGCCATCCTCTCCTCTTGTCCCCTCCTCCCTTTCCCTCATGTTCTACTTAAAGAGCTGGATACATAGCGGAAATATGCAGGGAGGGATGGAATGTGCTTACCACTTCCTTCCCACCATTGTCTGCCCATTTGATTGGTTAAAACGGTTGCTGTTCATGTTTTGTCCATTATGTCATACTATATTATTGCATTAGAATTAATATGGAGTTGGTCCCCCTTTGCTGCTATAACAGCCTCCAATCTCCTGGCAAGACATTACACTAGATGTTGGAACATTTCTGTGAGGACTTGCTTCTATTCAGCCACAAGAGCATTAATGAGGTTGGGCACTGATGTTGGGCTATTAGACCTGGCTCGCAGTGGGTGTTCCAATTCATCCCAAAGGTGTTCGATGGGGTTGAGGTCAGGGCTCTGCGCAGGCCAGTCAAGTTCTTCCACACCGATCTCAACAAACCATTTCTGTATGGACCTCGCTTTTTGCACGGGGGCATTGTCATGCTGAAACAGGAAAGGGCCTTCCTCAAACTAGAATAGAGATTCCTTGAATGCATGAAAATTGACTGACTTTGAGTTGTGTGTACTAAGAATATAGTATGGTTTGTTACGTTTTGAGTTAATAGTACCTAACTAAATCGAGGTAGTCGTTTTCCATAAATGCTTGAAGGAAGGTCAAAGGCTTTGAGTAAAGTCAGTGTGTCTATGTATGCAGATGACTCAACACTATACACATCAGCTATCACAGTGACTAAAATGACTGCAACACTTAACAAAGAAATGTATTTATTTTCAGAATTGGTGGCAAGTAATAAGTTAGTAAAAAAAAAAAAACTAAAAGCATTGTATTTGGGACAAAACCCTAAACCTCAACTAAATATTGTAATGAATAATGTGGAAATTGAGCAAGTTGAGGAGATTCAACTGCTTGGAGTAACCCTGGATTGTGAACTGTCATGGTCAAAACACATTGTTCCAACAGTAGCTAGGATGGGGAGAAGTCTGTCCATAATAAAGCTCTGCTCTGCATTCTTAACAGCTCTCAACAAGGAAGGTCCTACAGGCCCTAGTTTTGTCTTACCTGGACTACTGTTTAGTCACGTGGTCAGGTGCCACAAAGTGGGACTTTTTGTGGCACCTTACCACAAAATTGCAATTGGCTCAGAACAGGGCAGCACGACTGGTTCTTGGATGTACACAGAGAGCTAACATTAAAAATATACATGTCAATCTCTCCTGGCTCAAAGTGGAGGAGAGATTGACTTCATCACTACTTACTACTGTGAGAGGTATTGGCATGTTGAATGCACCGGGCTGTCTGTTTAAACTACTGGCACACAGCTCGGACACCCATGCATCTCGGTAGGACCTCGTCCTTTTGGGCTCACAAGTGGTGCAGAGGTCTAAGGCACAGTATCTTAGTGCTAGAGGCGTCACTACAGACACACTGGTTTGATTCCAGGCTGTATCACAACCGGCCGTGATTGGGAGTCCCATAGGGCGGCGCACAATTGGCACATTGTCGTCCGAGTTTGGCCGGTGTAGGCCGTCATTGTAAATTAGAATTTGTTCTTAACTGATTTGTCTAGTTAAATAAAATAAAATAAAAAGTACCCCACAAGACATGCCACCAGAAGTCTCTTCACAGTCCCCATGTCCAGAACAGGCTATGGGAGGCGCACAGTACTACATAGAGCCATGACTACATGAAACTCTATTCCACATCAAGTAACTCACGCAAGCAGTAAATTCCGATATAAACATTTATAAAAATACACAAACACAGGCACAGACACATGCATACAAACACATGATAACAAACGCACTATACACACACACACGTACACATGGATTTTGTGTTGTGAATATATGGTAGTAGAGCAGGGGCCTGTGGGCACACACTTAATCTGTTGTATATGTATTGTAATATTTTTTCTTTTTAAGTATAACTTTTGTATGCATTTTGCTGGACCCCAGGAAAAGTAGCTGCTGCCTTGGCATCAGCTAATACAGTGCCTTGCGAAAGTATTCGCCCCCCTCGAACTTTGCAACCTTTTGCCACATTTCAGGCTTCAAACGTAAAGATATAAAACTGTATTTTTTTGTGAAGAATCAACAACAAGTGGGACACAATCATGAAGTGGAACGACATTTATTGGATATTTCAAACTTTTTTAACAAATCAAAAACTGAAAAATTGGGCGTGCAAAATTATTCAGCCCCTTAACTTTCAGTGCAGCAAACTCTCTCCAGAAGTTCAGTGAGGATATCTGAATGATCCAATGTTGACCTAAATGACTAATGATGATAAATACAATCCACCTGTGTGTAATCAAGTCTCCGTATAAATGCACCTGCACTGTGATAGTCTCAGAGGTCCGTTAAAAGCGCAGAGAGCATCATGAAGAACAAGGAACACACCAGGCAGGTCCGAGATACTGTTGTGAAGAAGTTTAAAGCCGGATTTGGATACAAAAATATTTCCCAAGCTTTAAACATCCCAAGGAGCACTGTGCAAGCGATAATATTGAAATGGAAGGAGTATCAGACCACTGCAAATCTACCAAGACCTGGCCGTCCCTCTAAACTTTCAGCTCATACAAGGAGAAGACTGATCAGAGATGCAGCCAAGAGGCCCATGATCACTCTGGATGAACTGCAGAGATCTACAGCTGAGGTGGGAGACTTTGTCCTTAGGACAACAATCAGTCGTATATTGCACAAATCTGGCCTTTATGGAAGAGTGGCAAGAAGAAAGCCATTTCTTCAAGATATCCATAAAAAGTGTTGTTTAAAGTTTGCCACAAGCCACCTGGGAGACACACCAAACATGTGGAAGAAGGTGCTCTGGTCAGATGAAACCAAAATTGAACTTTTTGGCAACAATGCAAGACGTTATGTTTGGCGTAAAAGCAACACAGCTCATCACCCTGAACACACCATCCCCACTGTCAAACATGGTGGTGGCAGCATCATGGTTTGGGCCTGCTTTTCTTCAGCAGGGACAGGGAAGATGGTTAAAATTGATGGGAAGATGGATGGAGCCAAATACAGGACCATTCTGGAAGAAAACCTGATGGAGTCTGCAAAAGACCTGAGACTGGGACGGAGATTTGTCTTCCAACAAGACAATGATCCAAAACATAAAGCAAAATCTACAATGGAATGGTTCAAAAATAAACATATCCAGGTGTTAGAATGGCCAAGTCAAAGTCCAGACCTGAATCCAATCGAGAATCTGTGGAAAGAATTGAAAACTGCTGTTCACAAATGCTCTCCATCCAACCTCACTGAGCTCGAGCTGTTTTGCAAGGAGGAATGGGAAAAAATGTCAGTCTCTCGATGTGCAAAACTGATAGAGACATACCCCAAGCGACTTACAGCTGTAATCGCAGCAAAAGGTGGCGCTACAAAGTATTAACTTAAGGGGGCTGAATAATTTTGCACGGCCCAATTTTTCAGTTTTTGATTTGTTAAAAAAGTTTGAAATATCCAATAAATGTCATTCCACTTCATGATTGTGTCCCACTTGTTGTTGATTCTTCACAAAAAAATACAGTTTTATATTTTTATGTTTGAAGCGTGAAATGTGGCAAAAGGTCGCAAAGTTCAAGGGGGCCGAATACTTTCGCAAGGCACTGTAAATGCAAATACAAACTAAGTTGACTACAGCTAAAACATAGCTATTCAATATGCAGCAATCCAATGTATTAAACTAATTAACATTATTTTTTTAAGTAAAGTACAGTTTAATTTACATTTGCATAAAACCATTAGGTTAACTACAAGTAATTAAAAATAATTAGGTGTGCCTTAATTTGAACTTTTTAGTGTTTTGATTCACAATTAGTTCACGGAACTTATAGGGTTTTACAGTGAAGTTATTGTCATGAAAAACATGACAACGACCATAGGAGTCGTGATCTGTTTCACCTGTCATGCGCTTGTCTCCACCCCCCTCCAGGTGTCGCTCATTTTTCCCATTATGCCCTGTGCATTTATACCTGTGTTGACTGTTTGTCTGTTACCAGTTTGTCTTGTCTCGTCAAGCCTACCTGCATGTTTTTTCCCGTACTCCTGTTTTCTTTAGTCCCTATTATCTAGTTCTTCTGGTTTTGACCATACTGCCTGCCCTGACCCTGAGCCTGCCTGCCGTTCTGAACCTTCTGACACTGCCCTGGATTACTGACTGCTCCATGCCCTGGCCCTGAACCTTCCTGCCATTCTGTATTTTACGGACTCTGCTTTGGATTACTGACCTCTGCCAGCCCTTGACCTGTCGTTTTCCTGCCCCCTGTTTTGTAAATAAACCTCTGTGATTCGAACTGTTCTGAGTTCTGTTAAGGAGTTGACTATAAAGCACCAACAGATCTGGAACCAGGCTAACAGTACTGAAAACTACTTCCATAGACATTGAGAAAACATTGAGAATTCCCCTATGTCTGCCGTTATCCTGAGGGTGGTAAAAAGTGGAGTCAGGATGAGATCAGCAGAACGAGTGGTTGTCTGTCTGTGTCTGACTGTGCTTTACAGAGTGGATGGCCCGAGTGGTCAGGGAGATTTCGCAACGGCCTGTGGTAATTAAAGCCCTCTGCTGAGTCACTGAAACAACACCAGGGTGTCTGGGAGGCCCACGCGCACACTCACACACGCAAAGAACAGCAACACGCACACACGCTGAAGATACATGCACTCTTACACATGCATGCATCTCAATGTTATCATAATGTTATGCTAACATCTCCTTCCACATGAGTTGAGTGTTCTTAAATTCATTTAGGTCAATGCAACACTGCTTTGCTTTCCACTGTGGTTTCAGCTACAGCAATCCCAATTAACTCCACAGCCTATCACCCCTCTCATTAAAGAAGCCAAGATGGCAACCAGCCCGCTCCATCCCAATCACATCTGTTTCACAGGCAAAACCATCCCCATTTAAAATACATTACAAGACATCATAGCAAAATGAAATGGCACAGAGAACAAACAAACAAAAAATGTGTGGATTTTACTAGTAACATTCTTCGTTGGAAATGTTACTAGTAGGAAATGTCAGTAAAAAGACGTCATTGCGAAACAAGATTGAACAGAGGAGAATATGACAATCAAACACTAACATGGCATATATTTAAGTCCAAATGGGCTGTGTTTTCAATAAGGTGGTTTAACAACAAGGTCTAACAAACAAACATTCTATGCTACATTCAGTGCTGGGCAATCTCAGTAACACTTACGGAAGAAGTAGAGCTCTGGAGATAGGAGGGAGGGTCCTGAATGAATGGGAGGCTTGAAAGAGCGACAGCAAGATATATTTATAGAGAGAGAGAGAGAGAGAGAGAGAGAGAGAGAGAGAGAGAGAGAGACCCGCCTGTAAACGTGATGAAAAGACAGATACAGTGTGAAAGGGAGTGTGAGAGACAGAGAGAGAGAGAGGGAGAGGGAAAGGGTGAGAGGGTGAGTTAGTGGTTTAACCTAGAGAAGAAAGGTAGGATGTATAGAACAGTAGAGGAAGCTCTGTGTTGTTTTTTTCTTTTCAATCTTCTCCAATCTTCCACTGTAAGTTCCTGCAGAGTGAAAGTTAAGTTCCTTCAGTTCCTTAAGTTTCTGTGTTGGCTCCTATAAGGTCCCCGGTAAACAGAAAAGGGGAGTGCTATAAACTGTTCTGGAGCCAGCCAAGCAGACCACAGAGGCAAGCATCTGGAGTAGAGGGGGAAACACACACACACACACACACACACACACACACACACACACACACACACACACACACACACACACACACACACACACACACAAAGCCCCAGTGTTGTTACGGCCTTATGCCTTTCCCATGATCTCAAACCACTGCTGCAGGAACAGGGCAAGAGAAACAGGCCATTGTTGTTGTCAAAACACACACAGCAGAAACATACAAAAACACACAGACTCCGGGTTTGGTGTTTATACATGGGTGTGAAGTCAGTTGACATTGATCAGGCCTATCCCAATACAGTTAAATAAAAATGAATATTACTGTGCAGGACTAGCCATTGGGAAAAAGGTATTCTGACTTAATTGGAAATGTACAGTGCCTTGCGAAAGTATTCGGCCCCCTTGAACTTTACGACCTTTTGCCACATTTCAGGCTTCAAACATAAAGATATAAAACTGTATTTTTTTGTGAAGAATCAACAACAAGTGGGACACAATCATGAAGTGGAATGACATTTATTGGATATTTCAAACTTTTTTAACAAATCAAAAACTGAAAAATTGGCCGTGCAAAATTATTCAGCCCCTTTACTTTCAGTGCAGCAAACTCTCTCCAGAAGTTCAGTGAGGATATCTGAATGATCCAATGTTGACCTAAATGACTGATGATGATAAATACAATCCACCTGTGTGTAATTAAGTCTCCGTATAAATGCACCTGCATTTTGATAGTCTCAGAGGTCCGTTAAAAGCGCAGAGAGCATCATGAAGAACAAGGAACACACCAGGCAGGTCCGAGATACTGTTGTGAAGAAGTTTAAAGCCGGATTTGAATACAAAAGATTTCCCAAGCTTTAAACATCCCAAGGAGCACTGTGCAAGCGATAATATTGAAATGGAAGGAGTATCAGACCACTGCAAATCTGCCAAGACCTGGATGTCCCTCTAAACTTTCAGCTCATACAAGGAGAAGACTGATCAGAGATGCAGCCAAGAGGCCCATGATCACTCTGGATGAACTGCAGAGATCTACAGCTGAGGTGGGAGACTCTGTCCATAGGACAACAATCAGTCGTATATTGCACAAATCTGGCCTTTATGGAAGAGTGGCAAGAAGAAAGCCATTTCTTAATAATATCCATAAAAAGTGTCGTTTAAAGTTTGCCACAAGCCACCTGGGAGACACACCAACCATGTGGAAGAAGGTGCTCTGGTCAGATGAAACCAAAATGGAACTTTTTGGCAGCAATGCAAAACGTTATGTTTGGCGTAAAAGCAACACAGCTGAACACACCATCCTCACTGTCAAACATGGTGGTGGCAGCATCATGGTTTGGGCCTGCTTTTCTTCAGCAGGGACAGGGAAGATGGTTAAAATTGATGGGAAGATGGATGGAGCCAAATACAGGACCATTCTGGAAGAAAACCTGATGGAGTCTGCAAAAGACTTGAGACTGGGACGGAGATTTGTCTTCCAACAAGACAATGATCCAAAACATAAAGCAAAATCTACAATGGAATGGTTCAAAAATAAACATATCCAGGTGTTAGAATGGCCAAGTCAAAGTCCAGACCTGAATCCAATCGAGAATCTGTGGAAAGAACTGAAAACTGCTATTCACAAATGCTCTCCATCCAACCTCACTGAGCTCGAGCTGTTTTGCAAGGAGGAATGGGAAAAATTTCAGTCTCTCGATGTGCAAAACTGATAGAGACATACCCCAAGCGACTTACAGCTGTAATCGCAGCAAAAGGTGGCGCTACAAAGTATTACCTTAAGGGGGCTGAATAATTTTGCACGCCCAATTTTTCAGTTTTTGATTTGTTAAAAAAGTTTGAAATATCCAATAAATGTCGTTTTTATCAAAATGCATTTTTCTTTGTCAGAAACATCTTCTGTAACGTGAAATTTCATGTGCCTTAATAACAAACTTGTATTCCATCCATGAATACGAATAAAATTGTTAAATTACGAGCCTAGTTGGTTTAGCCATGGAAAAAGTGAGGAACCTTCCCACTAGCATTGATTGAATGAGATGCCGGGAGATGAGTTTGGATTGGCCTGTAGCATGATTCTGTCTATAACGTAATCTGTTCAGTATGTGTTGACAGTCCTTTCTACCGCGCCATTTTTAAAGACATAACTTTAGCCATTGAGAATTACAAACTTTTTTCTACTTTTCTCAACAGCATTGATGCTCTGAATTTAGCAGGCAATATCGACAGATCAGTAGGAAAAAGTGACGGGCTACTTTCTGCACATGCCGCATTCAATGTGAACTGGAGTTACTTGACACAAAGCTGGCCAAACAAGATGTAGCTACAAACAAAATGGTGTTAAATGGTTCCAGTCTGCCGGGAAGCATTCATCCATGTACACGGGTAAGAGTCTAGCTACATTTTCCAGATGAGTTGCTAATTTTGTCAGAAAGTAATTTTTATTGCAAGTTAATGCATACTGTAAGTTAGCTAGCAGTTAGCTTTGCTGGCTCGCTAGCTAATGTTACGTACAGTGGGGCAAAAAAAGTATTTAGTCAGCAACCAATTGTGCAAGTTCTCCCACTTAAAATGATGAGAGAGGCCTGTAATTTTCATCATAGATACACTTCAACTATGTAGTATTTTTAATGAATTTATTTGCAAATTATGGTGGAAAATAAGTATTTGGTCACCTACAAACAAGCAAGATTTCTGGCTCTCACAGACCTGTAACTTCTTCTTTAAGAGGCTCCTCTGTCCTCCACTCGTTACCTGTATTTATGGCACCTGTTTGAACTTGTTATCAGTATAAAAGACACCTGTCCACAACCTCAAACAGTCACACTCCAAACTCCACTATGGCCAAGACCAAAGAGCTGTCAAAGGACACCAGGAACAAAATTGTAGACCTGCACCAGGCTGGGAAGACTGAATCTGCAATAGGTAAGCGGCTTGGTTTGAAGAAATAAACTGTGGGAGCAATTATTAGGAAATGGAAGACATACAAGACCACTGATAATCTCCCTCGATCTGGGGCTCCATGCAATATCTCACCCCGTGGGGTCAAAATGACCACAAGAACGGTGAGCAAATATCCCAGAACCACACGGGGGGACCTAGTGAATGACCTGCAGAGAGCTGGGACCAAAGTAACAAAGCCTACCATCAGTATCACACTACGCCGCCAGGGACTCAAATCCTGCAGTGCCAGACGTGTCCCCCTGCTTAAGCCAGTACATGTCCAGGCTCGTCTGAAGTTTGCTAGAGAGCATTTGGATGATCCAGAAGAAGATTGGGAGAATGTCATATGAAACGTGGCTGGGTCTATCAGCATGACATTGATCCCAAACACACCGCCCGGGCAACGAAGGAGTGGCTTTGTAAGAAGCATTTCAAGGTCCTGGAGTGGCCCTGCCAGTCTCCAGATCTCAACCCCATAGAACACATTTGGAGGGAGTTGAAAGTCCGTGTTGCCCAGCAACAGCCCCAAAACGTCACTGCTCTAGAGGAGATCTGCGTGTAGGAATGGGCCAAAATACCAGCAACAGTGTGTGAAAACCGTGTGAAGACTTACAGAAAACATTTGACCTCTGTCATTGCCAACAAAGGGTATGTAACAAAGTGTTGGAGATCAACTTTTGTTATTGACCAAATACTTATTTTCCACCATAATTTGCAAATAAATTTGCAAATAAACAATTCTACATTGTGATTTTCATGATTTTTTTCTTCTCATTTTGTCTGTCATAGTTGAAGTGTACCTATGATGAAAATTACAGGCCTCTCTCATCTTTTTAAGTGGGAGAACTTGCACAATTGGTGGCTGACTAAATACTTTTTTGCCCCACTGTATATACTGTACTCTATACCATCTACTGCATCTTGCCTATGTCGTTCGGCCATCGCTCATCCATATATTTATATGTACATATTCTTATTAATTCCTTTACACTTGTGTGTATAAGGTATTTGTTGTGAAATTGTTAGGAATTGTCAGATTACTTGTTAGATATTACTGCACTGTCGGAACTAGAAGTACTTCGCTACACTTGCATTAACATCTGCTAACCATGTGTTTGTGACCAATAAAGTTTGATTTGATTTGAAATGTAGGTCAGGCTTCATTTTGGGCCTACTTTTTTGCACGGTCGCTGCGGTCAGACCGAGTGAGCTAAGGTCAAGCGTGGCACCTCGTTGAAGTCGCCACTTTCTAGAGACTATGGTGATGCCATATGTTTCCCTTTCTGTGATGATTTCAGCCTGCCCATTTGTTGATTTCAGCCCTATTTGATGGTAAAGTTCATACTTCCCATTTAGGATATGAAGGGGACCATTCAATCTTTTCAGGCTGATATCTGTAGAGGTAGAGGTGACCTTAAACATGTGACAAAATTAATTTTGAAAATTGCTTTAACAGAAGCAGAGTTAGAGCAAAACCTGTAAACCATTGTAATCATAAGGGAGAAACTCGGATGTGTCAACCTATATGAACCAGCGAGCTCAGCTAGAATAACTCTATGGCTTATCCACCCCAACCTCCTCCCGATGAGCCCATTGAAAATGGCGTGTCTCTGTGTGACCCAGAGGCCGCAATATGTCAAAAGCATGTTGAAATCACAACTAGTCAGGCTTCATTTCGGGCCTACTTTTTGCACGGGTCGCTGCGGTCAGACCGGGCACCTTGTTGAACTCGGCAAGGTCTAGAGACTACAGTGACACAATTTGCCAACACTTTCAGTGATGATTTCAGCCTGTCCATTTGGTGATGGTTAAAGCCTAAATGTTTTTATTTTGCTCTTGTTGCCTTAATGAAAAAAAAAGCATACAATAATTTTGTAAATGAGCTTTTTGAGAGCCAACCTACTGCTTATAAATTGGATTTGAAATATAGCCACTTCCTTATCAGAGGAGAAGTATGTGACTGAACGCTTAAACATTAATACGTTAATAGCAGTATTACCAGCATCTTGTGAAGATAATTTAACCCGGAACAGAGAGAAGGAGAAACCTGGCTCGTTCAGACTCCTGTCCTCTACTGTATGTTCCTACAAAATGCAGGGCCACATCAGAAGAGCAGAATGTAAACTTCAAATGTGTAAGGGGTGCGTGTTGGTGGCAGAGAAGTCAGGTGCAGGAGAGTGAACTTGGTTTAAATGGAGTTGTTTAATAAATGCTGACAAAACTCCAAAATAACCAAAATGTTCAAAATAACAAAGTGGGTACAAAACCCGTTGCACACCAACACTAAATATCATATCACATCACATACAATCAAAACAATCTCCAACAAGGACATGAGGGGAAACAGAGGGTTAAATACACAACATGTAATTGATGGGATTGGAACAAGGTGTGAAGGAAGACAAGACAAAACCAATGGAAAATGAAAAATGGATCCGTGATGGCTAGAAGATCGGCGACTTCAAAATGACAATGGTCTGTTTCATCTGTCAGTTTGAAGTGCAAAATGAAATGGGCAAAAATATAAATTGTTAAATAACGAAACAAATGGGTTCAAATCATCGACAGTCAGTATGTGTCCATATGACAACACAATATTTGATTTGTTGCCAGAATATGAGTCAGCACCAAACACAGAACAGAACAGAGTAGAGCAGAGTGAGAGACAGAAAGAGAAAGAGAACGAGAGAAAGAGAGGGAGAGTCATTGTTAATTCATGCAGGTGCAATGAAGCTCACCTGTATTCTGAGGTTTGTTTGACAGTCGCACGGAATGCAGCCCATCACGAACTGTGTCAAAGTGCTATAGCAACCCCTAGGGGGTTGCTGTAGGGTAACGAGGGCATTATAAAAAATTCCAGAATCCAGCTACTTGCCTCCATACAATCCTCTATTTTACCAAAACAGATAGTTGTTCAAGATAGCTGTTCTTCCAATACAGATAGAGTGTGGCAGTCAAATCACACCATCATGGACTTGTTTCATAGAACCCGGAACTGGGAAAATGCAGCACCTAACCTCTGCGCAATGTATGGCAATTGATGGTGGCTTGCCTGAACTGCCCAGCTGCCCGCTCCACATGACTACATTTGAACTACATAGGCTGTGACCTAATTGGCACCCTATTCCTTATCTTGAGCATTTCTTTTGACCAGGTACCATAGGGCTCTGAGTGAAGTGACTTTCCTGGTATACGAAAGGTTGAATGGTTACTTATCACACGTTGTATTTTTCATGTGAATTGGTTTTGTTGTGAAACATCACAAACCATGGTGGCTGAAACTGTATTGAGGGCAGGCTCAGTGGAGTCAACACAAACATCTGGTTTTCAGGGGAAGAGCAGAGAGGAAAACGCAAAGCCCGAAAAACATCCAACCTACTCAAGCGCCTGCTATGTTAGGCTATATAGATCCTCTCTCGCTCTTTCTCTGGTGGTACACAATGTGTTTTAGGGGGGGGGGGGGAGATAATGTGGTGTTTTTATTACAATAAGGATGGCTCTTTAACCTCTTGAAGCTAGGGGGCACTATTTTAATTTTTGGAAAAATAACGTTCCCAAAGTAAACGGGCTATTTCTCAGGACCAGATGCTAGAATATGCATATAATTGACAGCTTAGGATAGAAAACACTCTAAAGTTTCCAAAACTGTAAAAATATTGTCTGTGAGTATAACAGAACTGATATTGCAGGCGAAAGCCTGAGAAAAATCCAATCAGGAAGTGACTCTTATTTTGAAACCCCTGTGTTCCTATGCATCCCTATTGCCCATTGAAAGGGATATCAACCATATTCATTTTTCTATGGCTTCCCTAATGTGTCTACAGGCACAAGACAGTTTCAGGCTTTTATTTTGAAAAATGAGCGTGAACGACAACATTGCATCAGGTGGTAGCTCTCAGAGTGATTTGTGCGTAATAGACAAAGGCGGCCATTGTTCCTCTCTCTCCTACTGAAAAGCCGATTCTGCCGGTTGATATATTATCAAATAGATATTTGAAAAACACCTTGAGGATTGATTATAAAAAACGTTTGTCATGTTTCTGTCGATATTATGGATCTAATTTTGAGTTTTTCCGGCGTTGGATTTCTCAACAAAACGTGAACAAGAAACGGAGGTATTTCGGCTATAAAAATAATCTTTATGGAACAAAAGGAAGAACATTTGCTGTCTAACTGGGAGTCTCGTGAGTGAAAACATCCGAAGCTCATCAAAGGTAAACGATTGAATTTGATTGCTTTTCTGATTTTCGTGACCAAGCTTCCTGCTTCGTGACCAAGCTTCCTGCGAGGCAACGAAGAGTCGTCTCCAGGTTCTGATTGGCTCGCTCCGACTGGCCGTTAGACTGGGGATGAAAACCCAGAGGACAGGCTGGCCGACGAACCAATGAGGGTGCAGAACGCCTTCCAAAACCGGGACGAGAACTGAGGACTGCGATCGGAGACCATGTCGACCAGGAGTTCATGGATCCGGAAGACGTGCTACACCAAGAGTTGGGCCGTCTCCTCATCTGAGGGCAACTTAGGAAGGGGAATAAAATGGGTGGCTCTGGAAAACCTGTCCACCACCGTAAGGATGGTGGTGTTGCCTTCTGACTGAGGGAGGCCCGTGATGAAGTCCAAGGATACAGTTGAAGTCGGAAATTAACATGCAACTTAGCCAAATGCCTTTAAACTCAGTTTTTCACAATTCCTGACATTTAATCCGAGTAACAATTCCCTGTCTTAGGTCAATTAGGATGACCACTTTATTTTAAGAATATTAAATGTCAGAATAATAGTAGAGAGAATTATTTATTTCATCACATTCCCAGTGGGTCAGAAGTTTACATACACTCAATTACAATTTGGTAGCATTGCCTTTAAATTGTTTAACTTGGGTCAAATGTTTCGGGTAGCCTTCCACAAGCTTCCCACAATAAGTTGGGTGAATTTTGGCCCATTCCTCCTGACAGAGCTGGTGTAACTGAGCCAGGCTTGTAGAACTTCTTGCACGCACACGCTTTTTCAGTTCTGCACACAGATTCTCTATAGGATTGAGGTCAGGGCTTTGTGATGGCTACTCCAATACCTCGACTCTGTTGTCCTTAAGCCATTTTGCCACAACTTTGGAAGTATGCTTGTGGTCATTGTCCATTTGGAAGACACTTGCGACCAAGCTTTAACTTCCTGTCTGATCTCTTGAGATGTTGCTTCAATATATCCACATAATTTCCCTCCTCATGGTGCCATCTATTTTGTGAAGTGCACCAGTCCCTCCTGCAACAAAACACCCCCACAACATGATGCTGCCACCCCCGTGCTTCACGGTTGGGATGGCATTCTTCAGCTTGCAAGCCTCCCCCTTTTTCCTCCAAACATAACGATGGTCATTATGGCCAAACAGTTCTATTTTTGGTTCATCAGACCAGAGGACATTTCTTCAAAAAGTAAAATCTTTGTCCCCATGTGCAGTAACAAACTGCAGTCTGGCTTTTTTATGGTGGTTTTGGAGCAGTGGCTTCTTCCTTGGTGAGCGACCTTTCAGGTTATGTCAATATTGGACTCGTTTTAACTGTGGAAATATATTTACTTTTGTACCTGTTTCCTCCAGCATCTTCACAAGGTCCTTTGCTGTTGTTCTGGGATTGATTTGCACTTTTTGCACCAAGTACGTTCATCTCTAGGAGACAGAACGAGTCTCCTTCCGGAGCGGTATAATGGCTGAGTGGTCCCATAGTGTTTATACTTGTGTACTATTGTTTGTACAGATGAACGTGGTACCTTCAGGCATTTGGATATTGCTCCCAAGGATGAACCAGACCTGTGGAGGTCTTGGATGATTTTTTTCGATATTCCCATGATGGCAAGCAAAGAGCCACTGAGTATGAAGGTAGGCCTTGAAATACATCCACAAGTACACCCCCAATTGTCAATTAGCCTAGCAGAAGCTTCTAAAGCCATGACATAATTTTCTGGAATTTTCCAAGCTGTTTAAAGGCACAGTCAACTTAGTGTATGTTAACTTCTGACACACTGGAATTGTGATACAGTGAATTACAAGTGAAATACTCTGTCTGTAAACAATTGTTGGAAAAATACTTGTGTCATGCACAAAGTAGATGTCCTAACCGACTTGCCAAAACTATAATTTGTTAACAAGAAATGTATGGAGTGAATGAAAAATACGTTTAATGGCTCCAACCTAAGTGTATGTAAACTTCCGACTTCAACTGTATATGGGACACAAGGAGTGGTTGAAGAAGGCCAGCCGGAGCTTGCCGCGGAGTCTTGTTCTGTGCACACACAGTACACGTACACGAGCAGAAATGGTCAAAAGCAGGAAAACTAGAAAACAGGAAGTAAAAAAAGACAGGAGCAAGGGAAAAACCGCTGGTAGGCTTGACGAAGAAAATGAACTGGTAACAGACAGACGGAGAACATCGGTATAAATACACTAGGGATAAGGGGGGTAGAGACAAGCACAAAGACAGGTGAAACAGATCAGGGTGTGACAAAGGGATTGTCTTTTTCTCCCCTTTTTAACTTTGCAAGTAACAACAACTGTCTGTCCTCATATGTTTCTTTCTTGTAAGCATTTTCCTATTCCGGAGTCTGAAATCTTGGGGAAATCTATGGTAGAGAAGAAGAATGTATGACAAGTTAGCATTAGACACTATGTTACCCTATAAGAGAGTTATTTGTATTTAACATCTACAGATTTGTATTTATTATGGATCCCAATTAGCTACAGGCAAGGCAGCAGCTACTCTTCCTGGGGTCCAGCAAAATTAAGACCGTTATACAATTTCCAAAACATTACAATACATTCACAACAGATTTCACAACACATTAAGTGTGTGCCCTCAGGCGCCTACTCTACGAAGACATATCTACAGCACAAAAACCATGCGTACGTATGTATAGTGTATATGGTATTGTGTATGTGTATGCATGTGTCTGGTCAATGACCAGGTCCTGCCATGTAGTTCTGGGCTGATCCCTCACCTTCCTCATGATCATTGATGCCCCACGAGGTGAGATCTTGCATGGAGCCCCAGACCGAGGGTGATTGACCGTCATCTTGAACTTCTTCCATTTTCTAGTAATTGCGCCAACAGTTGTTGCCTTCTCACCAAGCTGCTTGCCTATTGTCCTGCAGCCCATCCCAGCCTTGTGCAGGTCTACAATTTTATCCCTGATGTCCTTACACCCTCTCTGGTCTTGGCCATTGTGGAGAGGTTGGCGTCTGTTGATTGAGTGTGTGGACAGGTGTCTTTTATACAGGTAACAGGTTCAAACAGGTGCAGTTAATACCTGTAACAGTAGGGATTCTTAAATAAAAACTAACAGGTCTGTGAGAGCCGGAATTCTTACTGGTTGGTAGGTGATCAAATACTTATGTCATGCAATAAAATGTAGATTCATTACTTAAAAATCATACAAAGTGATTTTTGTTTTAGATTCCGTCTCTCACAGTTGAAGTGTACCTATGATAAAAATGACAGACCTCTACAGGCTTTGTAAGTAGGAACACCTGCAAAATTGGCAGTGCATCAAATACTTGTTCTCCCCACTGTATGTTCAAGTAAGCTATTAACACTTTTCTGGGATGCTTGCATGTTTTCATTGCTTTACTGGGAAGCTTAGCAGAAGTAGATATTCTCATGTTATTTATGTTAGTGCAAAGTGAGCTGCACACAGTGGACTTCCTACTAGGGCACAACGCCTCAGCGCTAACAGTATAACTCTGGTTCATAGGCACATGATTTCAGCATACAATAGCTGTAGGATCAGCAGAGGCATTCAGGGCAGTTAGAGGGACATAATTTAGGTTACTTACATTGTGTCTACCAATGCCTCCAGTATAATGTACATTTGCTAAAGCATTATAAAGACTTAGCGACACAATGGTAGGGATTAACTGAGCTGGGCTTGGGTCATTGATAAGTCATTGTCTCAATACAGCCTTATAATGCTGGGAAAGGATCCAGGAACCCAAATTATTTGTGTGGATCCCATCCTCCTTTTAAAATGTGTTGTTTCCAAAAGGTATGGAAATTGTCAACAAAAGTTACACCCGCAGAGCTGTAGTAACCACGTAGTCAGTTGTGAAGAGAAAGAATCCTAATAAAGCGTTCAATGCCATGATTCAGAGAGGGCACAGGGCCAGATATTAGTGTCTAGCAGAGAGTCAATCAGCTCTTTAAAATTCAGTTTCAACTGTTCGGAGCTGCCCTTCGAAATGTAATTAAAACCCACATAGACTACGATAGAATCGATGTCCATGTCCTGGCGTAGTATATTTGGGGGCAGCTTAGTAATGTCTTTTACTTGAGCTCCGGGATAGGACATTGTCTTTGCACCATGAACAGTCACATGGCGGAGAGGCATCCAGCAATCGCGAACGCCATCCAGCCACCGGAGTGGAAAAGGTAAACATTCCACTCTGCGTTTTTACTACAGTTTCTTATGCAGTCTGGCAACCTGCCTGATCAGGAAAGCCACCTCAAGCTTAGTTTGTCCTGAAACAAAGCGTAGTAGATGCAGCTCCTACAGCGCTGGAACCGTACATTTATTTCTCCAGACGAAGAGGGATCCATTGTAAATCTTATCTTTGTTTGCTTGATATGACGCTACAAGCTTGGTACACCTGTATTTGGAGAGTTTCTTCTATTCTTCTCTGCAGATTCTCTGAAGTTCTGTCAGGTTAGATGGGGAGTGATGCTGCACAGCTATTTTCAGGTCTCCCAAGTGATGTTCGATCACGTTCAAGTCTGGGCTCTAGCTTGGCAACTCAAGGACATTCAGAGACTTGTCCCGAAGACACTGCTGTGTTGTCTTGGCTGTGTGCTTAGGGTCGTGGTCCTGTTGGAAGGTGAACCTTCGCCCCAGTCTGAGGGCCTGAGCGCTCTGGAGCAGGTTTTCATCAAGGATTTCTCTGTACTTTGCTCGGTTCATCTTTCCCTCGATCCTGATTAGTCTTCCAGTCCCTGCTGCTAAAAAACATGCCCACAGGATCATGCTGCCACCAACATGCTTCACCATGTTTCCAGGTTTCCTCCAGACATGACGCTTGGCACTAAGGCCAAAGAGGTCAATCTTGGTTTCATCAGACCAGAGAATCTTGTTTCTCATGATCTGAGAGTCCTTTTTGTGCCTATTGGAAAACTCCAAGCGGACGGTCACCTGCCTTTTACTGAGGAGTGGCTTTTATCTGGCCACTCTAGCATAAAGGGCTGATTGGTGGAGCGTTGCAGAGATGGTTGTCCTTCTGGAAGGTTCTCCCAGTTCCACAGAGGAACTCTGGAGCTCTGTCAGAATGACCATCGGGTTCTTGGTCACCTCTAGGAAGAGTTTTGGTAGTTCCAAACTTCTTCCATTTAAGAATGATGGAGGCCACTGTGTTCTTGGGGACCTTTGATGTTGCAGACATTTTTTGGTACCCTTCCCCAGATCTGTGCCTCGACACAATCCTGTCTCGGAGCTCTACGGACAATTCCTTCGACCTCATTATTTGTTTTTTCTCTGACATGCACTCTCAACTGTGGGACCTTATATAGACAGGTGTGTGCCTTTCCAAATAATTTTGAATTTAACACAGGTGTACTCCAATCAAGTTGCAGAAACATCTCAAGGAAGATCAATGGTAACAGGATGCATCTTTGCTCAATTTCGAGACTATTAGCAAAGGGTCTGAAAACTTATGTATATCATTTTTTTTGTGGTGTACAGTTTTATAAAAACCTGTTTTTTTCTGTGTCATTATGTGTGGTGTCAACATTTGTTGTTGGCATTTAATGCCTAAGTTTGTTAAACCTGTTGGGGCTAGGGGGCAGCATTTTCACTTTTGGATGAAAGGCGTGCCCAGAGTAAACTGCCTCCTACTCTTTCCCAGATGGGAATGTATGCATATTATTATTACTGGTGGATAGAAAACACTCTGAAGTTTCTAAAATTGTTTGAATTATGTCTGTGAGTATAACATAACTCATATGGCAGACAAAAACCTGAGAAGAAATCCAAACAGGAAGTGAGAACTCAATTTTGAAAACAGTGCCATTTGACGTCCATCTTAGATATGGATGATCATGCACTTCCTAGGGCTTCCACAAGATGTCACCATCTTTAGATTCTGGTTGTATGATTCTACTATAAAGGAGGGGCTCATAATAGCTCTTTGAGTGGGTGGTCTGGCAGAAAGTCTCGGTCTCATTGCGCGCGGTGGAGTGAGTGTTCTTCCGTTCCAATGCGTTTCTTCAGAGAATGAAATTCTCCGGTTGGAACCTTATTGCTGATTAATGTTTAAAACATCCTAAATATGGATTGCATACATCATTTGACTTGTTTCTACGATCTGTAACGGAACTTTTTAAGTTTTTGTCTAGAGGAATTGCTCGTGCTTTTTGAGGTTTGAATGCTGGGCTGAACAAGCTAACAACAAGTGGCTAAATGATGGGCTTTGTGGAACTTTATGTAACAAATCAGTCATTTATTGTCGAACTGGGATTACTGGAACTGCCTTCTGATGAAGATATTCAAAGGTAAGTGAATATTTATAGTGTTTTTTTGTAGCTTCTATTGACGCCAAAATGGCTGCTATTTCTTTGGCTAATTTGGGTTCTGAGCGCCGTTCTCAGATTATTATTTTTCCGTAAAGTTTCTTTGAAATCTGACACAGAGGTTGCATAGAGGATACGTTTATCTTTAATACACTTGAATAACACTTGAATCTTTTATCAATGCTTATTGTGAGTATTTCTGCAAAATCACCGGATGTTTTGGAATCAAAACATTATGGCACATAACGCGCAAATGTAAACTGAGATTTTTTATATATACAGTATATATGCACATTATCGAACAAAACACACAATACATGTATAACATGATGTCCTATGAGTGTCATCTGATGGAGATAATCAAAGGTTAGTGATTCATTTTATCTATATTTCTGCTTTTGTGACTGTGAAAAATGGCTGTGAGTGTTTTTGAATTTGGTGGTGATCTAACATAAATGTATGTTGTGTTTTCGCTGTAAAACATTTAAAAAATTGGACACGATGGGTAGATTAACAAGATGTTTATCTTTCATTTGCTGGGGGGGGGGGGTTATGCTAGCCATAACAGGTTTTAATCTTGCCAATGAAAAAATCTTTAAAGTTGTTGGCAATATCAGTGGGTTTTGTGAAGAATGAGCCATCTGATTCAATGAATGATGGAGCTAAGTTTGACTTTTGCCCAAATTTTCATTTAAGGGGCTCCAAAGCTTTTTACTATCATTCTACATATAATTTAGTTTTGTTTTATAATACAGTTCATTCTTCTTTTTTTTAGTTTAGTAACTTGATTTCTCTATTTGCAGTCAATTATGTGCCATACCTTTTGCCTCACCCATCTCAACCATTACATTTTTCTTATTCCTCAACTATCCAAGGGGATTTAACAGCTTTAAGTCAATTTATTGATGTGTGCATGCTGTTAGTAACTGGAGCACTGGAATAATTATTTAAATACTTTTTACAGTCAATGTCTTAACGGGTGCATGCTTATTAGCTTAACTAGAATACTGGAAGAAAATTATTTTATTTTGGTGTATTGCACTTGTTAATGTATGAAAGTTACATATTTCAAAAAAATATTTTTGAATTTCGCACGCTGCCTTTTCAGAGCAATGTACCCCTGGCCATAAGAAGTTAATAAAAACTGTAACATCTTACGTATGTCTCACTGAGTCGTGGCTGAACAACGACATGGATAATATATAGTTGGCTGGGTTTTCTGTGCATCTGCAAAGATAGAACAGCTGTCTCTGGTAAGACAAGGGGAGGCAGTCTGTGTCTATGTGTAAATAACAGCTGGTGCACAAAATGTCATGTTAAGGAAGTCTTAAGGTTTTGCTGATCTAAGGTAGAGTATCTAATGATAAGCTGTACACCATATAGTTTTCATCTATATTTTTCGTAGCTGTCTATTTACCACCACAAACAACTGCTGGCACTAAGACCGCACTCAATGAACTGTATAAGGCCATATAAGCAAACAAGAAAATGCTCATCCAGAGGCAGCGCTCCGAGTTGCCGGGGACTTTAATGCCTGCAAACTTAAATCCGTTTTACCTAATTTATACCAGTATGTGCAACCAGAAGGAAATAAAACTCTAGACCACCTTTACTCTAAACACAGAGACGCATACAAAGCTCTCCCTCGCCCTCCATCTGACCATATCTCTATCCTCCTGATTCCTGCTTACAAGGTCAATCTAAAGCAGGAAGTACTAGTGACTCGCTCAATACAGAAGTGGTCAGATGACGCACATGCAAAGCTACAGGGCTGTTTTGCTAGAACAGACTGGAATATGTTCCGGGATTCTTAAAATGGCATTGAGGAGTACATCACATCAGTCACTGGCTTCATCAATAAGTCCATCGATGATGTCGTCACCACAGTGACCGTACGTACATACCCCAAACAGAAACCATGGATTACAGACAACATCCACTCTGAGCTGAAGGGTAGACCTTCCGCTTTCAAGGAGCGGGACTCTAACCTGGAGGCTTATAGAAAATCCTACTATGCCCTCCGACGAACCGTCAAACAGGACAAGACAGGACGAAGATTGAATCGTATTACACCGGCTCCGACAATTGTCGGATGTGGCAGGGCTTGCAAACTATTACAGACTATAAAAGGGAAGGACAGCCACGATCTGCCCAGTAGCACAAGCCTACCAGATGGGCTAAATGTGACTCACCACCTGGATTCGGTCTTATGTAGCAAAATGTGAAATGGTGTTTTTTACATTGGACAAAAGTAGAGACTCAGAGCTACAAAATGGTATATCATACACTGCATTTGAGGAACAATGGGAAAGAAATTCTGCTTTGAAAGTAGATCAGCTTGTAAGCTGACTTTTGAGAAAATCAACTTTGAATGTCTTGGTATCTAGTGAAGAGCTCTTCTTCGTCTACATCCATTCAGCATCGTTCACACCATCTTAAGCTTTAGCCCCATCCATCTCGTTTCGCTCTCTGAGCTTACACTTGACGCTCTGGCCGATTTGTTTACCTCTGGATAACATTAAAACAGCTTAACCAGCTCTGCTGGCAACAATTTCATTAAGCTTTTTTGCAGACGTTTACTGACACCGGCCATATTCAACGGGTGTTGTACACAAGTCACGTAACGTTAGCTAATGAGCCAGCCAGCCAATGTTAGCTAGTTAAACACCAATGAACAAAGTTCCAACATTGCCTAACATTAGGCTCTAACTAGAAAAGCAAACAGCTCTGGGAAACAAATAATAACCTCCGCTAGAGAGCTAATATTAGCTAGCTAGCTAACAATACACTTTAGCTTAAGACATTTGGCTAGTTAGGTAAACAATGAAACTATTTTAGGTAAACAATGTTTGAGATCACACGTCATGTAACTTTAGCTGACGAGCCAGCCAGCTAACGTTAGCTAGTTAAACAACAATGAACAAAGTGCCAACAATGCCTAACATTAGGCTCTAATTAGAAAAGCAAAAAGCTCTGGGAAACAAATAATAACATCCGCTAAGGAACCAGCTAGCTAATGTTAGCTAGCTAGCTAACAATACTCTTTAGATTTAAGACATATATCTAGCTAGCTAGCTGAACAATGAACCTAGCTATGTAACCAATGTTTAAGATCACACACTTGTCACATAACGAGCCAGACAGCTAACGTTAGTTAGTTAAACAATGAACAACGTGCCAACAATGCCACAGTGCTGGGCGCTAACCAACCAGGTCCAATACTAGCTAGCTAACATTAGGCTCTAACTAGAAAAGCAAACAGCTCTGGGAAACAAATAATGACGTCAGCTAGGGAGCCAGTCAGCTAACGTTATTTAGCTAGCTAACAGTACACTTTAGCTTGGAATAAAACCACTTTCTGTCAAAATTAGAAACGTGTAATATCTGAAAATGTAGCTCGCTAACGCTGGACTATCTTACCTGTATACATCATCATGCATGATGGACGCGTCTTCCTGTCAGGAATGCCATACCACGGTTGCCTTTAGTTTTAAGATGTAATCGAGACACGTGTTTTCTCCATCTCTTTAGCTATCATACTCTAATTCCACTGATTTCAAAACTTGATCCTCCAGAAAGTGGAGAGCAACACTAATGCAGCTCCACTACACAATACATAACAAAATAAGCTGCGTTCGACAGGATTACCGACACAGGCTGACGAGCTCAAATAGACAGAAGCCTTCTATATGGCAGACCAATCCAAACTCCTCTCTCGGGAAGTCAAGCCCACTATTATCTCAGCCAATCATGGCTAGTGGGAAGGTTGTCCACTTTTTCTGTGCCTTAAAACCAACAAGGCTCGTAATTTAACAATTTTATTCCTGTTTACAGATTGCATACAAGTTTGTTATATAAGGATCAAGAAAGTTCACATGTTCGAGAAGGCATTTCTGCCAAAAAACGCATTTTGTTAAAAAAAAATGTTACGTTCAAACGGCTCTTATGTGAAGTCGTGACTTGCGACCTACTGTCACGTTCGTCATAATGATGAGACCAAGGCGCAGCGTGAGTAGAGTTCCACATAATTTTAATAAATCGAAATTCACTGAACAAAACAACAAACATCCAAACGAAACGTGACGCTACTGATGTGCACTAAGGCAACTATGCATAGACAAGATCCCACAACACAAATGAGGGAAATGGCTACCTAAATATGATCCCCAATCAGAGACAACGATAAACAGCTGCCTCTGATTGGGAACCATATCAGGCCAACATAGACATACAAAAAACCCTTGACATACAAAAACTAGAGTACTCACCCTAGTCACACCCCGACCTAACCAAAATATATAGAAAAACAGATATCTGAGGTCAGGGCTTGACACCTACGCCTAGTTTCCTGAATTGGATCACATATATACACTACCGTTCAAAAGTTGGGGATCACTTAGAAATGTAGATATTCCATAAAGAATCTGCAGTTTCCAGCTACAATAATAATTTACAACATTAACAATGTCTACACTTTTTAAATGGACAAAAAAAAATTCTAAGTGACCCCAAACGTTTGAACGGTAATGTATATTTCCTGAGCTTTGTTATTTCTCATAGATATAGAAACGTATTCCTTATGATTTATTTGCCATTTATTAATGTGTTATTCAATGCGGTTACATGTGTTATAGTAGTAGGCCAAATTCAATATTTAATAAAATATTTTTTACAAGACGCGCACGAACACACAGAAAAATCAACACTCAGCTGACCACAGCTGATGGTGCCCGACAGACATGGCATCTCTGCTTCTAGCTCCTAAGCAACTTTGCAGTGTTTAGTTTTTTTGTGTGTTATTTCTTACATTATTAGCCCAGAAAATGTTTTGTGTTATTACATACAGCCGGAAATAACTTTTGGATGTCAGAAAGGCGGTCACAACCAGAAATATGAGTTTTCCAAATTGGATCCTTTGTTTGTAACCCCCAGGGTAATTGAACTTATCCCAGAGGCTGCTCCAAGATGCCCCCGCTGGCAGAGAAGAGGTATTCTGAGTGGACTTCTAGTCCGACTCAGGAGGCGTGCACACCATCCACCACTTCTGAGTATATTACTTGCTAATGTTCAGTCACTGGACAATAAAGTAGACGAGCTCAGGGTGAGGATCTCCTTCCAGAGACACTTCAGGGACTAACATACTCTGTATCCCAGAATCATGGGTATTTCCGGATATAATGTCCCCGTCCATACAGCCAGCTGGGTTCTCAGTACACCACATAGACAGAGATAAAGAACTCTCCGGGAAGAAGAAAAGCGGTGGTGTGTGTTTCATGATGAATTACTCATGGTGTGATTGTGATAATGTACAGGAACTCAAATCCTTTTGTTCACCCGACCTAGAATACCTCACAATCAAATGCCGACCGCGTTACCTCCCAAGATAATTATCTTCGGTTATAGTCACAGCCGTGTTTATTCCCCCTTAAGATGATACCAAGACAGCCCTCAAGGAACAACACTGGACTTTGTGCAAACTGGAAACCACATATCCTGAGGCCACATTTATTGAAACTGTGATTTTAACCTCTCTGGGATATGTGGGACGCTAGTGTCCCACCTGGCCAAAAGCCAGGGAAAATGCAGAGCTCCAAATTCAAATAAATTACTATAAAAATCAAACTTTCATTAAATCACACATGCAAGATAGCAAATTAAAGCTACACTTGTTGTGAATCCAGCCAACATGTCAGATTTCAAAAAGGCTTTCAGCGAAAGCAAACTGTGCTATTATCTGAGGGTAGCACCTCCGTAAACAAAGAGAGAAAGGATATTTCAACCCTGCAGGCGCGATACAAAATGCAGAAATAAAAACATAATTAATTCCTTACCTTTGACGAGATTCTTTTGTTGGCACTCCAATATGTCCCATAAACATCATAAATGGTCCTTTTGTTCGATTAACTCCGTCGATATATATCCAAAATGTCAATTTATTTGGCTCATTTGATCCAGAAAAACACCGGTTCCAACTTGCGCAATGTGGCTACAAAATATCTCAAAGTTTACTTGTAAACTTTGCCAAAACATTTCAAAGTACGTTTGTAATACAACTTTAGATATTTTTTGCAAGAAGGTCCATTAGAAACATGGATTCCCAATGAAATCTCATTGAAAAGAGAGTGACCTCAAAAACAAAACAAATCTGAATGGTTTGTCCTCGGGGTTTCGCCTGCTAAATAAGTTCTGTTATACTCACAGACATGATTCAAACAGTTTTAGAAACTTCAGAGTGTTTTATATCCAGGTCTGCTAATAATATGCACATCTTATCTTCTGGGGAGGCAGTTGAATTTGGGCATGCATTTCATCCAGACGTGAAAATTCTGCCCTCTGTCACCAAGAAGTTAACAATGCAAATTTGAGGAAACTAAAGTTCTATGAAGACATTGCGTGTAGTTCTTGCGTATAAAATACTCTCGACCATTGTTACTCTCAGATTGTGACTCCATCTTGCTCCTCCGTTCCTATAGGCAGAAACTCAAACAGGAAGTACGCGTGCTATGGTCTATTCAACACTCGTCTGACCAATTGGAATCGATGCTTCAAGATTGTTTTGATCACGCGGACTGGGATATGTTCCGGGTTGCCTCTGAGAATAACATTGACGTATACACGGACACGGTGACTGAGATCATCAGGAACTGTGTAGGCGATGTTGTTCCCACTGTGACTATTAAAACCTACCCAAAACAAAAACCGTGGATAGATTACAGCATTTGCTAAAAAGTGAAAATGCATTTAATCACAGAAAGGTGACTGGGAATATGATCGAATAAAAAGAGTGTTGTTATTCCTTCCGTAAGGCAATCAAACAGGCAAAACGTCAGTACATAGACAAAGTGAAGTCACAATTCAATGGCCCAGACACGAGACGAATGTGGCAGGGTCTACAGACAATGGTAAAACCAGCCACATCGCTGACACCGGTGTCTTGTTCCCAGACAAGCTAAATTCCCTAACACAGTGGCACCGACGCGGCCTGCTCCAAAGGATTGTGGGCTCTCATTCTCCGTTGCCAATGTGAGTAAGACATTTGGACGTGTTAACCCTTGCAAGGCTGCCGGCCCAAACAGCATCCCTAGCTGCGTTCTCAGAGCATGTGCAGACCAGCTGGCTGGAGTGTTTACAGTCATATTCAATCTCTCCCTATCCCAGTCTGCTGTCCCCACTAAATGACTATGGCCGTGTAGCACTCACTTCTGTCATCATGAATTGTTTTGAGATACTAGTTAAGGATCATATTACCTCGACCTTACCTGACACCCTAGACCCACTTCAATTTGCATACCGCCCCAATAGATCCACAGATTATGTAATCGCCATGGCACTGTACACTGCCCAATCCCATCTGTACAAGCGGAAATCCTATGTAAGAATGCTGTTCATTGACTATAGCTCAGCCTTCAACGCCATAGTTCCCTCCAAGCTCATCATAAAGCTTGGGGCCATGAGTCTGAACCCCGCCCTGTGCAACTGGGTTCTGGACTTCCTGACGGGACACTCCAAGGGTGATGATGGTAGAAAACAAAACCTCCACTACGCTGATCCTCAACACATTGGCCCCACAAGGGTGTGTGCTCAGCCCCCTACTGCACTCCCATGGCCTCTCACACCTCAATCATCAAGGTTGCAGACAACACATCAGTAGTAGGCCTGATTACCAGCAATGACGAAACAGCCTACAGGGAGGAGGTGAGGGCCCTGGTGGAGAGGTGATAGGAAAATAACCTCTCCCTCAACGTCAACAAAACAAAGGAGCTGATCATGGACTTCAGGAGACTGCAGCGGGAGCACGCCCCCATCCACATCGACGAGACGGTGGTAGAGAAGGTGAAAAGCTTCAAGTTCCTTGCAGTACACATCACTGACGATCTGAAATGGTCCACCAACACAGTCCACCTCAGGAGGCTGAAGAAATTAGTCTTGGCCCCTAAGAATCACACCAACCTTTACAGATGTACAATTGAAAGCATCCTGTCAGGCTGTATCACCGCCTGGTACGGCAACTGCACCGCCCACAATCACTGGGCACAGCAGAGAGTGGTGGTGGCCCAAACGCATCACACGCAAACTACAGTACAAAAAAGAAGGCAAAAAAGATCATCAAGGGCATCAACCACCCGAGCCATGGCCTGTTCACCCGCTATCATCAAGAAGGCGAGGTCAGTACAGGAGTATCAAAGCTGGGACCAAGAGACTGCTTCTATCTCAAGGCCATCAGACTGTTAAATAGCCATCACTAGCTGGCTACCACCCGGTTATTCAACCCTGCACCTTAGAGGCTGCTGTTCTATGTACATAGACTTGGACATTTTATAGACATTCTACTGTATTTTAGTCAATGCTATTCCCGAAATTACTCATCCTAATATTTAAATATTTCTTAATTCCAATCTTTTACTTTTAGATGAGTGTACTGTTGTGAATTGTTAGATACTACTGCACTGTCAGAGCAAGGAACACAAGCATTTTGCTACACCCGCAATAACATCAGCTAAATGTGTGTACGTGACTAATGAAATTTGATTTGAGCCAAGGAGCGCACATGATGAATGTGTGCATGTAACAAAAACCAGACCATTTTGTCTACTTTTAACACCACACACACACATAGAAACGCACTGGCAAACAAAGAAAGAGACACACATGCGCAGGTTAACCCATGTGCACTCACACAGAGACACATACACTTGCGCAACTCCATGTACAGAGGCACATAAACACACCTCTGTAAAGACTGCCCTGAAGCCTAGCTGCCTGTTAATCTTTCAGTAGTGGACCCAAAAGTGTCACAATCTCTCTGCAGGTGAGCAATGAGCAATAAGCCCTTGTCTCTCTTCCTGCCTGCTCCTGTCCCGGTTACAGCTTATGCCTCAACTCCTGACACCACCCCAGTTACAACTGTAACCGCTCCTACAGTGGCTTGCAAAATTATTATTCCCCCTTGCCATTTTTCCTATTTTGTTGCCTTACAACCTGGAATTAAAATAGATTTTTGGGTGTTTTGTATCATTTGATTTACACAACATGCCTACCACTTTGAAGATGCAAAATATGTTTTAATGTGAAACAAACAAGAAATAAGACAAAAAAACGAACTATTCACCTCCCCAAAGTCAATACTTTGTAGAGCCACCTTTTGCAGCAATTACAGCTGCAAGTCTCTTGGGGTATGTCTCTATAAGCTTGGCACATCTAGCCACTGGAATGTTTGCCCACTCTTCAAGGCAAAACTGCTCCAGCTCCTTCAAGTTGGATAGGTTTTGCTGGTGTAAAGTAATCTTTAAGTCATACCACAGATTCAATTGGATTGAGGTCTGGGCTTTGACTAGGCCATTCCAAGACATTTAAATGTTTCCGCTTAAAATGCTGAAGTGTTTCTTAAGCAGGATGCTTAGGGTCATTGTCTTGCTTGAAGGTGAACCTCCGTCCCAGTCACAAATCTCTGGAAGACTGAAACAAGTTTCCCTAAAGAATGTCCCTGTATTTAACGGCATCTATCATTCCTTAAGTTCTGACCAGTTTCCCAGTCTCTGCCGATGAAAAACAGCCCTCTTTTTGAATAATGGATTTAATGGTGCTCCATGAGATGTTCAAAGTTTCTGATATTTTTTTAGAACCCAACCCAGATCTGTACTTCTCCACAACTTTGTCCCTGACCTGTTTGGAGAGCTCCTTTGTCTTCATAGTGCCGCTCGCTTGGTGGTACCCCTTCTTAGTGGTGTTGCAGACTCTGGGGCCTTTCAGAACAGGTGTAAATATACTGAGATCATGTGACAGATCATGTTACACTTAGAATGCACACAGGTCGACTTTATTTAACTAATTATGTGACTTCTGAAGGTAATTGTTTGCACCATATCTTATTTAGGGGCTTCAGAGCAAAGTGGGTGAATACATTTTTAAGCAAGTTTTTTTTTCATTTCACTTCACCAATTTGGACTATTTTGTTTCCATAACATGAAATCCAAATAAATATCCATTTAAATTACAGGTTGTAATGCAACAAAATAGGAAAAACGCCAAGGGGGGTGAATACTTTTTGCAAATACTTTGCCCCTACTCCAGCTTCAGTCCTAGCCTATTTTTTAAATTAAATTGTATTATTTAGTCACGGCCGGTTGTAATACAGCCTGGAATTGAACCAGTGTGTCTGTAGGGATGCCTCCAGCACTGATATGCAGTGCCTTAGACCGCTGTGCCACTCGGGAGCCCCCTGAGCTTCTAACCATCCTGGCCACAACAGCCATTGCCCCAGCTTCTACAACTGACTGCAGTATTTCCCTGCCCCAGCTCTTGTCCAAGCATCAACCCATCACCCAGCCCTGTCCCTAACCCTGCGTAGTCCACCGGCCTGGCCACAACAATATGCCTACTATCACTACCCAGCCCCATCCCCTAAACAACAGTCCCTGCCGCTGCCTATGTCTCTACCCTCAGCCCCAGCCCAAGCCCCTACCTACCCCAGCTCCTGTCCTAGCCTCGAGCTCCAGTCCAAGTCTCATTCCCTGCTCCCGAACCCAGCTCCAGTCCACACCTCAGCCCTACCACTTCCCCAGTCCCTGCCAAGTTCCTCCGGCCGCACGGCCACAACAATGTGCCAGTGTGCAAGCGTGAAAGAGGCTGATGTCACAGTGAAAGCATTCAGATTCACCCCTCATGAAATAAGAACAATATATGTTTAGTTACAGCCAGTGCACTGTTGGGAAAGGAATTCATAAGGCTTGGAAACTCCTCATAACTCTAGTACCATGTATAATGGAGGAAAAAGAGGTGAGAACAAGGGGGTCTGGAGGCTCCATAGAAAGTTTGGAAACTACCGATGATTGTTCAGCCTAGTCTCATCAACGGACCCGGGCTTCCGGTCCAGAAGTACGGTTTTGACTGCTCCAACAGTTTTGCTTCGGTACTGCAGTTTAACTGACGCCCGGCCCAGAAATACAATTTTCTTAGACGGCCACATAGAGAAAATAAATTCCTAATAAGACACTTTAGACATCACCCTTGTGCACAAACCATCAATTTAATTATTCCAATAATTGTCAATGAGGCAAAAACTAAATCCCTCACCACTCACAGCCAAAGATATTAATCTGTTATGTTCAAGCTGTGATGTCATGCCCAAGTGGACGAGCTTGTGTCACATGCACACACTTAAGACTAAACAATAGAAATCATTCACTCAACCACTCAACCGAGACCTGCTTGTGCTGGGTGCTGTGCTGAAAACCTGGCCTGAGACTAGAAGATGAATGTGAATGCCTGTTTAAGTGAATTGATGGATCCAAATAGTTTTGTTAGATCATGACATTTATGGAAATGTTTATTAAATGTTTACTGTATTGCTTTTTTGTAATGATGATACGATGTTGCATTTAAAATATGTTCGACAAAGAGTTGTGCTGCATGTGAATCTTCAGTCTTAAATCAGAAATATGTCAAGAAGAATTTAGAGAAGTCATAACATGCGGAATTCACCATTTATTATATCCAATGCAATAATGTGTAATGTTAATAAAACTTTTCAAAATAAGATAAAGAAAACAATGTGAATAAGTGTAACTATATACTAATATTAATGATATTACTTTTTGGTGTTTTGATTTCAATAATCTAACTGACATAAAAATAGGTCAAGATATAGCCTAACGTTTGCTAGTTTTTTATGAGCAAGACAATTTTTTCAAGTGGGGTACATTGCATTTTATATTGTTAATCTGGGGTTGTGTGCAGAATGAGAACCCCTGAAATAGGCTATCTATTGGAGGTGTAATGGTTGATTCCATTGTTATCACATGGTTTTCATCGGTCTCTTATGATCTCCTTTAAAAATCAAGGAACAACACACCTGTATACCTTGATCCAAGGCTCTAAGTTCAGATTCCTCTGTACATCCGTTTGTCACGTTGAAAGATTGTGGAGGGTTGCAAAAACCACCACCAAGGATTGTTGCAGTGTGTAAAGACACAGAGTGTTGTTTTCAGATTATTCTGAAAACAACTCTGGAAAGCTACCCCAGGGACCTGGAATAAAAAAAGCATCTATTGCCAATAAAGTACTAGCTGATAGTGCTGTTAAGACCCTCTTTCCAGAGCTGCATAGCCACATGTTTCACACCACTGTGGAAGATGTACATCTCTTGGTGAAAAAGGCATCCTCCATGTACTGCAAAAATCAGGATACACCACTTGGCAAAAAGGGAAAGAGAAATTTAGAGAGGAAGGACACTTGTTCAACAAAAGATGTCCAAGTTGATGAATTTTCATCACGAGTAGTGAGAGGGTTGTTCCTACTTTTTTTGTGTGTCCCTATGTGTGTGGGTTCCATATCTTTGTGTGTTATGATGTATACACTCACTTCCCATTTATTAGGTACACCACCCCGATCACGAAAATGGTTGGCTCCTATGGACTGAGTTACGTAGCCATGGCTTGCTAGTATATAAAGCAGGCAAACAGCCATCAAAGCATTCAGTTACTGTTCGATTGAACATTAGAATAGGCAAAACGACTGACCTAAGCGACTTTGATCATGGTATAATTGTCAGTGCCAGGCGTGCTATTTCCAGTATCTCAGAAATGGCTGGCCTCCTGGAATTTTCACGCACGACAGTTCTAGGGTTTACTGAGAATGGTGCAACAACATAAACATATCCAGTGTGTACGCGATCACCAATACTGGACAAATTAGGAGTGGGAAAACTTTTCCTGGTCCGACAAAGCCTGGTTCCTTTTGCGTAATGCTGATGGTAGTCAGGATTTGGCATAAGCAGCAAGAGTCCATGGCCACATCCTGCTTGGTGTCAACGGTACATGTTGGTTGGGGGGTGTAATGTTTTCCTGGCACGTACAGTGGTTCCTCCTTTAAAAGTTGCGAGCTTACACCGAGGGACTTAGAGGTACTCAGCGTCATGGCTTTATTGCTCCAAACCACCACAAGGGGGAGTTAGAGCACTCGTTATTGAGTGGTTCCAATGACGAATTTGACGCGAGCCACCCGTCTCTGGTGACTTTCTTCAGCATAGATGGCTGACAAAACATTACGGTGAAAGCAACTTTAAGTAATTATAACGTCAAAACGAGTCAGCTAGCTAGCTAGCTAGAACAGAGGCAAACAGCATATGATTAATGAATTACAGTGCTACCCTAATATTCTCAGTGGGCCTGAAGGTTATCTTAAGAGCGGGTGAGGTGGCGATGACTGGACTGGCTTCCTCTCTCACATCAAAACATACCTGCAGATGAGAGACAGATGGATGAGAGAGAGCATGAATAAGCCTTGTTATTCTATTCTAACACGGTCAGTCATCATAATCATCAGGAGGTGAAATGCAAAGCTGACCTTGGATCATTAACTCTGGGACTACTACATCTCTATTTCAATGTAAAGTCTCTCTTTCATAATACTTCCTGTTGACCCGACCACGTGACCTCTCACCTATGATCATGCTGTGCTCTCTGTGTCAACCAGTTCAGATAAGGGAGGAGTTCACCAACACAGCTGATATAACCTAAAGGATTTAGGGAGAAGGAGGAGAGGGATGAAGTGAAGGAGAGAGACTGTTATTGTGTGTGTGGTCTCACCTGGTGTCCACACTAAGTGGCTACATAGTACTTTATGATGAAAAACAGACACATGGGGACAAAACAATAGAAGATAATTACATTATTAGACATAAATACCACTTGAAGTTTGATGATGGCTTGATCATTTGAATCAGCTATGTAGTGATAAGGCAAAAACAAAAATGTGCACAGGTGTTTGGAGCATTCCGATATGCCACAGCTGGTGAGGCGTCAGGTTCGCCTTTAATAAAGGGTGATTATTCCAACTCTCTGTGAAATGCTGCCGATCTGCCCACAGACGAGGTAGGAACACATATCCCACACAGAAGAGGTGGATAGAATTCGTTCGACAGGTCAAGGTATCCTCCTTCCTCCAACCTGTGCATGTGAGACAGGTTCCATGTACAACAAGACAGACAGAGAGGAAGAGAGAAAAATAACACAGAACAGTTTAATTACCTCTGGTTATGGACACTTTTGCCAACAATAAAGCTTCCACGGCCGGTTCCTCGGACAGTGAACATCTGGCAATATCTACATTTTTGACCCCTTGATCAGCTCACACTCTGAAAGTAAAGAAAATAGCTTCTTTAATGTAGATAAGAAAACAATAACTGAGATATGACCGTTCAATCTAAAGCATGAGATGTAATTTTTACACATCTTGACCCACGATGGCATAGCAGTCAGACGTCCTTTGTCCTCATCTTGTCGTGTCCCGTGTATATATATATTTACATATTTTCCTCGCATATCTTATTATATGTATTTTTTTCTAAAAATCTCAACTTCAAAACACTCTCCTGCAACCTGCCTTACCAATTCGGAGCTAGCCAGCTGAAGAGTTCCATCAGCCACTCCTGGGCTACAACCACCAGAGCCTCTAGTCCTGCTCACTGTACCTTATCCAACCTATTAGTTCCACCACCCACACATGCGATGACATGTCCTGATTTCAATGATGTTTCTAGAGACAATATCTCTCTCATCATCACTCAATACCTAGGTTTACCTCCACTGTATTCACATCCTACCATACCTTTGTCTGTACATTATACCTTGAAGCTATTTTATCGCCCCCAGAAACCTCCTTTTACTCTCTGTTCCAGACGTTCTAGACGAGCAATTCTCATTGCTTTTAGCCGTACCCTTATCCTACTACTCCTTTTTTCCTCTGGTGATGTAGAGGTGAATCCAGGCCCTGCAGTGCCTAGCTCCACTCCTATTCCCCAGGGGCTCTCTTTTGATGACTTCTGTAACCGTAATAGCCTTGGTTTCATGCATGTTAAAATTAGAAGCCTCCTCCCTAAGTTTGTTTTATTCACTGCTTTACTACACTCTGCCAACCCGGATGTTCTAGCCGTGTCTGAATCCTGGCTTAGGAAGACCACCAAAAACTCTGAAATCTCAATCCCTAACTACAACATTTTCAGACAAGATAGAACGGCCAAAGGGGGCGGTGTTGCAATCTACTGCAGAGATAGCCTGCAGAGTTCTGTCCTACTATCCAGGTCTGTACCCAAACAATTTGAACTTCTACTTTTAAAAATCCAACTCTCGAAAAACAAGTCTATTACCGTTGCCGCCTGCTGTAGACCACCCTCTGCTGATAGCTGTACTCTGGAAACCATATGTGAACTGATTGCCCCCCATCTATCTTCAGAGCTCGTGCTGCTAGATGACCTAAACATGAACATGCTCACCAAAGCCATCCTACAATCTAAACTTGATGCCCTCAATCTCACACAAATTATCAATGAACCTACCAGGTACCACCCCAAAGCCGTTAACAGAGGCACCCTCATAGATATCATCCTAATCAACTTGCCCTCTAAATACACCCCTGCTGTTTTCAACCAAGATCTCAGCGATCACTGTCTCATTGCCTGCATCCGTAATGGGTCAGCGGTCAAGCGACCTCCACTCATCACTGTCAAACGCTCCCTGAAACACTTCAGCGAGCAGGCCTTTCTAATCGACCAGGCCCGGTTGTCCTGGAAGGATAGTGTCTTCATCCCGTCAGTAGGGGATGCCTGGTTATTAAAAAAAAAAGCCTTCCTCACCATCTTAAATATGCATGCCCCATTCAAGAAATTTTGAACCAGGAACAGATATAGCCCTTGGTTCTCTCCAGATCTGACTGCCCTTAACCAACACAAAAACATCCTATGGCGTTCTGCATTAGCATCGAACAGCCCCCTTGATATGCAACTTTTAAGGGAAGTTAGAAACCAATATACACAGGCAGAAAAGCCAAGGCTAGCTTGTTCAAGCAGAAATTTGCTTCCTGCAACAGAAACTCAAAACATTTCTGGGACACAATCAAGTCCATGGAGAATAAGAACACCTCCTCCAAGCTGCCTACTGCACTGAGGATAGGAAACTCTGTCACCACCGATAAATTGAAAATGTCAATAAGCATTTTTCTACGGCTGGCCATGCTTTCCACCTGGCTACCCCTAACCCGGTCAACTGCACTGTACTCCCCACAGCAACTCGCCCAAGCCTTCCCCATTTCTCCTTCTCCCAAATCCAGTCAGCTGATGTTCTGAAAGAGCTGCAATATCTGGACCCCTACAAATCAGCCTGGCTAGACAATCTGGACCCTTTCTTTCTAAAATGATCTGCCGAAATTGTTGCGACTCCTATTACTAGCCTGTTCAACCTCTCTTTCATCCTAATCAACTGAGATTCCCAAAGATTGGAAAGCAGCTGCGTTCTTCCCACTCTTCAAAGGGGGGGACACTCTAGACCCAAATTGCTACAGACCTATATCTATCCTACCCTGCCTTTCTAAGGTCTTCGAAAGCCAAGTAAACAAACAGATTACCGACCATTTCGAATCCCACCGCACCTTCTCCGCTATGCAATCTGGTTTCAGAGCTGGTTAATGGGTGCACCTCAGCACACGCTCAAGGTCCTAAACGATATCTTAACCGCCATCGATAATAAACAATACCGTGCAGCTGTATTCATTGACCTGGCCAAGGCTTTCGACTCTGTCAATCAGCCTTGGTTTCTCAAATGATTGCCTCTCCTGGTTCACCAACTACTTCTCTGACAGAGTTCAGTGTGTCAAATAGGAGGGCCTGTTTTCCGGGCCTCTGGCAGTTTCTATGGGGGTGCCACAGGGTTCAGTTCTTGGGCAGACTCTCTTCTCTGTATACATCAATGATGTCGCTCTTGCAGCTGGTGAGTCTCTGATCCACCTCTACTCAGATGACACCATTCTGTATACTTCTGGCCATTCTTTGGACACTCACTGTGTTAACCACCCTCCAGACGAGCTTCAATGCCATACAACACTCCTTCCGTGGCCTCCAACTGCTCTTAAATGCAAGTAAAACTAAATGCATGCTCTTCAACCAATCGTTGCCTGCACCTGCCCGCCTGTCCAGCATCACTCCTCTGGACGGTTCTGACTTAGAATATGTGGACAACTACAAATACCTAGGTGTCTGGTTAGACTGTAAACTCTCCTTCCAGACTCACATCCAACATCTCCAATCCAAAGTTAAATCTAGAATTGGCTTCCTATTTAGCAACAAAGCATCATTCACTCATGCTGCCAAACATACCCTCGTAAAACTGTCCATCCTACCGATCTTGACTTCGGCGATGTCATTTACAAAATAGTCTCCAATACCCTACTCAATAAATTGGATGCAGTCTATCACAGTGCCATTCGTTTCGTCACCAAAGCCCCATATACTACCCACCATTGTGACCTGTACACTCTCGTTGGCTGGCCCTCGCTTCATACTCGTCGCCAAACCCACTGGCTCCAGGTCATCTACAAGACCTTGCTAGGTAAAGTCCCTGCTTATCTCAGCTTGCTGGTCACCATAGCAGCACCCACCTGTAGCGCGTGCTTCTGCAGGTATATCTCTGCAGGTATATCTCGCTCCTCCTCCATATTCTTCCTTTGGCCGCCTCTCCTTCCAGTTCTCTGCTGCCAATGACTGGAACGAACTACAAAAATCTCTGAAACTGGAAACACTTACCTCCCTCACTAGCTTTAAGCACCAGCTGTCAGAGCAGCTCACAGATTACTGCACCTGTACATAGACCATCTATAATTTAGCTCAAACAACTACCTCTTCCCGCTACTGTATTTATTTATTTCATTTGCTCCTTTGCACCCCATTATTTGTATTTCTACTTTGCACATTCTTCCACTGCAAATCTACCATTCCAGTGTTTTACTTGCTATATTGTATTTACTTCGCCACCATGGCCTTGTTTTTGCCTTTACCTCCCTTATCTCACCTCATTTGCTCACATTGTATATAGACCTATTTTTCTACTGTATTATTGACTGTATGTTTCTTCTACTCCATATGTAACTCTGTGTTGTTGTATGTGTCCAACTGCTCTGCTTTATTTGGCCAGGTCGCAATTGTAAATGAGAACTTGTTCTCAACTTGCCTACCTGGTTAAATAAAGGTGAAAAAAAAATTGTTACAAAAATTTCAGCATACGTCAATACAGCACAGAAAGCTTAACACTAGACTGGTATTGTGGTTGTTCATTAGGTGATTAGAAATTTGCAATATGTATACAAAATAATATACTTACCTTCCTTGAAAATCCATCTATACCGCCAAAACTGACAATGTTGTATCTTGACAAAAAGCATTGGAATTAAAAGTGAAATGTGTAACCTATTAACCTGCTTCATTATTTAGTATTACCAGCTGATGAAGAACAACTACAACTCCAAACATCATTGAACATTTGTCTACGAATAAGTAAGAATAAAAAAGTTTAAATAACTTCTTAGATTTGATGGAGACATTATACATCTTAGTACCTTATCAATATATGATTTGTATCAATGTGGACGAGAGACAGGGGAGCAGGAACAGAGTATTTTTGCCGAGCAATGCAACAAAGCTGGATCATTCTGGCAATGATACCTGCACCATCTAGTTAGGCACAAGCTGCAAAGACTCCCTAACTCTTCGCCATTTTACACGGTGGCCCATATCTCTGATATGGCCGCATGGGGAATCCTTGACTTAATGGGGCTGACTTTCTGGTCTACCTCTTAATCTGACATATCAGAATAGCATTCTCTGACAGACATAGTGTTTTTTCATTCTTCTGTAAAAAACTACACTGTCACGCAATATGATTACATATTGACCATGAAACAAATAGAACATGGCCTGCTTATGAGTTGCCATGAAAGAAAGTTAGAATCATTCAACTGAAAATGTCAAGAACAGGCGTTTGTAGCTAAATGTTTTTGGTTAGCTTGAGAATAATAATTGCATGATTTATCATTCCACGGTATGTATGTATGTACTATAGTAGAATGTTATGAACCGACACTGAATCGTAGGAGCTGACTACTAGCTATGTAAAAGTTGGATGAAAGAACGCCTGTGCATTCTCAGGTAAGTGCTGCTTACCTGAGATGTCATCATCACACAGTCCTTCTTCGTAGGTGTCCGCTATGACTTCCTTTGTGTCGGAAAGAAAGGCTGAATAATATTGGTTGTAGCCAAACTGACACTCAGAAATTGCCAAAATGGGGGGTGGTTGATAGCGTAATTAAATTCTGTTTTCAAATACATTTAAAAAAATATATTTTTGAGGAATAAAATGCATAAAGTTTTGCGCTCTATTACAAAATATTTGATTGCAATAAAAAATCATTTTGAAGCCCTGTTTTTTCTTTCAGAACAATAATTTTTGATTGAAAATAAAAAAAGATTTGCTCACAACAAAAATACCTTCATTTGTTGCAAGTTGGGGAGGGGGGCTAATAGCTGAACAATAGACTGTTCAACCTTTACTAAAGAATAGTTTAATAGCTGAGCTAAGTGTGAAAAAACCCTGTCCTATCAAAGACCAGACTTGCCCTAACGACCAAGGGGGAGTTAGAAACCTGATTATGCTTTTGGGCCCCAATGCCCTACTGTGTCTCTAACTGACAATGAATGGACAATTTAAATAAAATTATAAACTGATAATTGTGCATTACTTGAAATGAAACAAGCAGGGAGATTTCGAACCCTCAGCCTTCTTGCCCGAAGTCCAGCGCGCTATCGACTGTGCACCAAAAGCATGCTCAAGCCACAGAGTCAATAGAGCGCGTCCTCGCGGTAGCTTGCTACTCAATGTAATAAAGTGATGACTTTTCAAATAAGTTGCCTTAAACGTTATGTGGCTGACAATTTGTTAGCTACGTTGTCCTTACGAACCACATAGCATATCATTACAGCAGTATGTAATGGTATGTTAGCTATCTACCTAACGTTAGTAGTTATACATAAAACATGCCAGTACATTAACTATAGGCTATCAAACTACCCAATGTTTATTGACTTGATGATTCCAGTCATTCTTAGCTTAGCTAAATGGTATAGTGGTTGTGTGTTCTCAATGGACATTCGGGTGCTTTCGTAAATTTGCTCTGTCTATCTACTCTAATATCAGAACATTCTCGCCTAGAGTGTACCAGAGCGCAGAATAATGGGTGCTTGACTGCCGTTGTAAGGCCAGAACGCTCAAATTCAACCCTACTCCTCAGCCCGAACGTCCAGCGTGCACTCCGTGAGCGAAACGGTCTGTAATTACCCATGGGTTCTTTTGATTTTCATGGAATAGAAATACCATAATATGAATCTAATTAATTAAGTAAGGTAACACCCCCCTGAAATGTACAAAAATGAATGGGAACATATTGGCAACGTACGAAACATATACACGGTGTTCAATACCACTCAATTCGGCGTCGTTTCATTCAAAGTTAGTTGCAAATGCCATATGGCAAATGCCAAGTGTAACACTGCAAAAATGGCGAGTGCGCTCCCCCGAAAAACAGATGGCGAGTGCGCTCCACCGTAATTTTTTTATATTGCAAATGTAACACAAGTCAAGACCCAAGAGTAAAATTTAGAATTTTTTTTTTAAATCAAAAACTTATCACCCCTTTAAAAAAGTGCTTTCTGGACCGTTTTTCGAAATTCTTTCGATGTTTGTGTCAATTACACATGTATAAGAACTGTATCAACATACTTTAGTCATGTAATATTATTATCATCATGTTTTTTATTTTTTATTTTATTTTTTATACTTGTGCATAAGGCAAAAGTCGAAAATGTGATAAAAAATTCCAAAACTTATCAACCCCTTAAAAAAGTGCTTTCTGGACCGTTTTACGAAATTCTTTCCATTTTTTTGGTCAATTACACATGTATAAGAACTGTATGAACATACTTTTGTCATATTTGATTATCATAGTTGGTTTTTTTACTTGTCCAATAAGGCATATGTTTTGTCCATTTGCAATATGATTTCATAGGAAGTCAAAAGTAACTTTTTTGGGGGGAGCCAAATGCCATAAGAAATGTCCAAATGCAATATGAATGATTTGAAAGTGCCAAATCAGGATGTTATGTCCATTTGCCATGTACGATCAATGTAAGTCGGTTTACAAACCCAAAAGTCAGTGAACCATGTCCAAAAGGCATTTATACTGCCAAAATGATATATAGCACTATGTTAAGCCATGGGGCACGGGTGGGGGGTGCTCCCTACCCAACCGTGGACCCCTTGCTACCTCGTAATGGCATTAAAAAACATTTTAAAAATGTGCTCCTGGTAACCCGTCCCAATCACCAGGTGCACGGCTGTGCATTTGCAATATGTTTCAATGTGCATTTACCATCACTAATTTAGCATGCTCAAAAATACTGCCAAAATGCAAAATTGACTGGACTGATGAACTCGGGATGGCCGAGCAGTGATAGTGGTTCCTCTCCATCGTTCATTGTGTTGATTTCATCATGTCCATTTGGTGATGTTTTTTCACTGTTAAATCATATTGCAAATGCACTGTGCATTTGCAATATGTATCAATGGGCATTTACCATCACAAATTTGTAATTCTCAAAAATACAGCAGAAATGCAAAATTGACTTGCCTGATGAACTCGGAATGGCCGGGCAGTGTTTCTGGTTCCTCTCCATCGCTCGTTGGTGTTGATTTCAGAATGTCATTTTGGTGATGGTACCTCACTGTTTAACCTTTCTGATCTCCCCATCCCGGATCCGGGATCGTGAATACAGACTCAAGCTCATTACCATAACGCAACGTTAACTATTCATGAAAATCGCAAATGAAATGAAATAAATATGCTAGCTCTCAAGCTTAGCCTTTTGTTAACAACACTGTCATCTCAGATTTTCAAAATATGCTTCTCAACCATTGCAAAACAAGCATTTGTGTAACAGTATTGTAGGCTAACGTAGCATTTAGCATTAGCATTCAGCTGGCAACATTTACACAAAAAAACAGAAAAGCATTCAAATAAAATCATTTACCTTTGAAGAACTTCAGATGTTTTCAATGAGGAGACTCTCAGACAGCAAATGTTCAGTTTTTCCTGAAAGATTATTTGTTTAGGACAAATCGCTCCGTTTTCTGCGTCACGTTTAGCTATGAAAAAACCCCTGTATCCAGGATTGTGTAAATCTATCAGCAAGCTCATTAGCATAACACAACGTTAACTATTTATGAAAATCGCAAATGAAATGAAATAAATATGCCATCTCTCAAGCTTAGCCTTTTGTAAACAACACTGTCATCTCAGATTTTCAAAATATGCTTCTCAACCATAGGAAAACAATCATTTGTGTAAAAGTAGCTAGCTAGCGTTAGCATTTCGCGTTAGCATTTAGCGTTAGCATTAGCGTTAGCATCCAGCACGCAACATTAACAAAAACATAAAAGCCTTCAAATAAAATCATTTACCTTTGAAGAACTTCTGATGTTTTCAATGAGGATACTCTCAGTTAGATAGCAGATGCTCAGTTTTTCCAAAAAGATTCCTTGTGTATTAGAAATAGCTCCGTTTTATACATCACATTTGGCTACCAAAAGAAATCCGAAAATTCAGTCCTCAAAACGCGAAATTTTTTCCAAATTAACTCCATAATATCGACTGAAAACATGGCAAACGTTGTTTAGAATCAATCATCAAGGTGTTTTTCACATATCTCTTCATTGATACATCGTTCTTGGACACATGCTTTCTCCCCTGAATCAAATGGTAAAGTAGAAGCAGCTGGCAATTGCGCACCGAATTCGACGCAGGACACCAGGCGGACACTTGGAAAATGTAGTCTCTTATCGTCAATCTTCCAATGATATGCCTACAAATACGTCACAATGCTGCTAAGACCTTGGGCGAACGACAGAAAGTGTAGGCTCATTCGTTGCGCAATCACAGCCATATAAGGAGAGAATGGAAAACAGAGCTCAGAAATTCTGCTAATTCCTGGGTGATGCATCATCTTGGTTTCGCCTGTAGAATGAGTTCTGGGGCACTTACAGACAAAATCTTTGCAGATTCTGAAACTTCAGAGTGTTTTCTTTCCAAAACTGTCAAGAATATGCATAGTCGAGTATCTTTTCGTGACAAAATATCGCGCTTAAAACGGGAACGTTTTTTATCCAAAAATGAAATAGCGCCCCTAGAGCTCTAACAGGTTAAACATATAGCAAATGGACAAAAGTCAGCCAGCAATCACCGTCCATCACTAAATTAGATGTCAATCTGACACCAAACTGATACAAACTGACACCACACCATTTTTCGACTCGTTTAGAAGCCAACTATCATTTATATGTATATATATATATATATATATTATCACATATCACATACCCCGAATCCCGAGTTTCGGCTCGATAGGTCATTCGGTGCCCGAGCAAGACCTAAATTGGTGCTGAAAATACACTTTTTTTCCATGCCTTCATACGTGGTCCTTGAATGAGCTATCGGACAGAAACGTTGGGGTTTGTCTCTATGGGCCGAGTCGGTTTCAATGGACCTAGTCTTGCGACTCTGGGAATTTTCTAAATGCCGTCATTTTCGTAATGGTCAAAATGAATTGAAGTTATTGCAAATGTACGAGGCTGTTTCTCGGTCCGAGAAACTTCTAGAGCCACATAGCTCACCACGCACTATCGACCTGAGCTCTAGAACAGGTTTCTAAAGTTATAGAACTCTAGGTCTGACGGTTCTTTAATAGTTCAAACAAAGGTAACTATTGCAGGCTCTGTCTGTCTCTACGCACCACACTGTGTCCCTCCATCTAAGCTGTGTGCGTGTGTGTGTTAGAGTCTTTCTTGGAAATTTTATTGGAGACATGACACATTTACAGTTCATGAGGGTTGCCTAATCGCACATATGAAGTTTTGGAAAGATCTAACTTTTTTTAACCCTTCGAAACAGCCCCTATGACACCAATTATGGCAATTCCGGTTGGCACAGGAAGCTAAAAGTAAACACATACAGTGGGGCAAAAAAGTATTTAGTCAGTCACCAATTGTGCAAGTTCTCCCACTTAAAAAGATGAGATAGGCCTGTCATTTTCATCATAGGTACACTTCAACTATGACAGACAAAATGAGAAAAAAATCCAGAAAATCAAATTGTAGGATTTTTTATTAATTTATTTGCAAATTATGGTGGAAAATAAGTATTTGGTCACCTACAAACAAGCAAGATTTCTGGCTCTCACAGACCTGTAACTTCTTCTTTAAGAGGCTCCCATGTCCTCCACTCGTTACCTGTATTAATGGCACCTGTTTGAACTTGTTTTCAGTATAAAAGACACCTGTCCACAACCTCAAACAGTCACACTCCAAACTCCACTATGGCCAAGACCAAAGAGATGTCAAAGGACACCAGAAACAAAATTGTAGACCTGCACCAGGCTGGGAAGACTGAATCTGCAATAGGTAAGCAGCTTGGTTTGAAGAAATCAACTGTGGGAGCAATTATTAGGAAATGGAAGACATACAAGACCCTGATAATCTGGGGCTCCACGCAAGAGCTCACCCCGTGGGGTCAAAATGATTACAAGAACGGTGAGCAAAAATCCCACAACCACACGGGGGGACCTAGTGAATGACCTGCAGAGAGCTGGGACCAAAGTAACAAAGCCTACCATCAGTAACACACTACGCCACCAGGGACTCAAATCCTACAGTGCCAGACGTGTCCCCCTGCTTAAGCCAGTACATGTCCAGGCCCGTCTGAAGTTTGCTAGAGAGCATTTGGATGATCCAGAAGAAGATTGGGAGAATGCCATGTGGTCAGATGAAACCAAAATATAACTTTTTGGTAAAACTCAACTTGTCGTGTTTGGAGGACAAAGAGTGCTGAGTTGCATCCAAAGAACACCATACCTAATGTGAAGCATGGGGGTGGAAACATCAGGCTTTGGGGATGTTTTTCTGCAAAGGAACCAGGACGACTGATCTGTGTAAAGGAAAGAATGAATGGGGCCATTTTGAGTGAAAACCTCCTTCCATCAGCAAGGGCATTTGAAGATTAAACGTGGCTGGGTCTTTCAGCATGACAATGATCCCAAACACACCACCCGGGCAACGAAGGAGTGGCTTCGTAAGAAGCACTTCAAGGTCCTGGAGTGGCCAAGCCAGTCTCCAGATCTCAACCCCATAGAAAATCTTTGGAGGGAGTTGAAAGTCTGTGTTGACCAGCAACAGCCCCACAACATCACTGCTCTAGAGGAGATCTGCATGGAGGAATGGGACAAAATACCAGCAACAGTGTGTGAAAACCTTGTGAAGAATTACAGAAAACGTTTGACCTCTGTCATTGCCAACAAAGGGTATTTAACAAAGTACTGAGATAAACTTTTGTTATTGACCATATACTTATTTTCCACCATAATTTGCAAACAAATTCATTAAAAATCCTACAATGTGATTTTCTGGATTTCTTTTCTCATTTTGTCTGTCATAGTTGAAGTGTACCTATGATGAAAATTACAGGCCTCTCTCATCTTTTTAAGTGGGAGAACTTGCACAATTGGTGGCCGACTAAATCCTTTTTTGCCCCACTGTATCCTCACTGGGGTGTGCTTTTACAGAATCCTGAGTTTTAAGTCTTTACGTTAAGAACTGACTGATTTACTGATTTTCATGTTGACTATAGAGGAGCAGGCAATGTATTCCTATGGGGAGAGAAGTCATTGTAAACTGTTTGATGAAAATAAACTGTTTTATCTGTTATGGGTTAATGCCACACCGTCAAGTTTAGGCTTGCACAGATCGGGAGGACCTCAGGAACATTCCTGAGGTCAAATTGTGCTTCTCATCCTAAAGGGTCACCCAATGTCACCCAAAAGCAAATGACATTTTGGGCCTACTTTTTTCACCGTCGCTGCACTCAGAGCGAGCTACTGTCAAGCGGGGCATCTTGTTGAACTCTGCACGGCGTTGAGAATATGGAAATGCCATTGCAGGCTCTGTGTGTCTTTAAGCACTGGACTTTGTCACTCCATCCTTGCTGTGTGTGTGTGTGTGTGTGTGTGTGTGTGTGAGAGAGAGCATTTCTTTGACATCTGTTGGGTGAAATTACTGATTTACAGTTCATGAGGGTTGCCTAATAACACATATGAAGTTTTGAAAAGATCAGACCTTTTTAACCCTTTGAAACAGCACCTATGACACCATTTTTAGGCATTTCCGGTTTACACAGGAAGCTGAAAGTGAACACATATCCTCCTTTGGGTAGGCACTTATAGAATATTTAGTTTTAAGTATTTTTGTTAAGAACTGACTTATTTACAGAGGGTTGAATGAGTGTGTGTTATTTCAGAAAATCACAGAAATTCACAGAAATCTCGCATAGCTCGGAAACACAATTAAAAAAGATTAGTCTGAACACGCTGCTACTGGATCTGTAACTTTAAAAAAAAAACACATTGTACGATTTCTCTTAAATTACAATAGATAAATGGCTGGTTCTTTTTTTATTGACACCGTAGGTTCATTTTCTTTGACGTGAAGTGGAAATATTATTGCTCTATTTTCATTTTTGACATTTAATCCCAGAAAAATGGCCATAACTCAAAAACCGTTGAGGCCTGGACGCCATCTTGTTCGGGGCCAACTGTCCATTATGCCAAACCTATGCTCACCAAGTTTTGTCTTCGAAGTCTTTTCCATTTAGGAGATAAGGCCACGTAATGATTGGTGATGTTTTGTACATTTGCAATATGATTCCACTCGCCCTCTTGTGGGATTTACCGGGACAGCGGAAAAATTACCAAAATGTTAACATTTTATAAAACGGAAACCAAATGTCCGAGAGACTTCGTTTGATGACTTCCTGGAAGATCCGGCCCTGCTGCACGGCCCGCTGCCGTCCGCGAATTTTAGAAACATTGTCGGACGTCTAGTAAGGGACCGTACATTTGCAATGTGGACTTTCTCACTAACCATATGGCAAATGTCAAAATGTTCCCTTAAGGTATGCAAGTACCAGTCAAAAGTTTGGACACACCTACTCATTCAAGGATTTTTCTATATTCTTAAAACTTCTCTAGGATAGGGGGCAGCATTCAGAATTTTGGATGAAAAGCATGCCCAAATTCAACTGCCTGCTACTCAACCCCAGAAGATAAGATATACTGTACATATTATTTGGATAGAAAAAACTCTGAAGTTTCTAAAACTGTTTGAATCATGTCTGTGAGTATAACATAACTTATTTGGCAGGTGAAACCCTGAGGACAAACCATTCAGATTTGTGTTGAGGTCACTCTCTTTTCAATGGGTTTTCATTGGGAATCCATATTTCTAAGGGACCTTTTTGCAATTTCTACCGATTCCACTGGATGTCAACAGTCTTTAGAAATTGGTTGAGGTTTTTCCTATGTGTAATGAATAAGTAACACTGTTCAGAACGAGGCAAGAGTGAAGAGGACTCTGTTAGAGGCGCGTGACCTGAAAGCTAGCTACAGTTTGTTTTCCCCTGGTATTGAACACAGATAATCCCATCTTCAATTGTATAGATTATTTACGTTAAAAAATACCTAAAGTTGTATTACAAAAGTAGTTGGAAATGTTTTGGCAAAGTTTACAGGTAACTTTTGAGATATTTTGTATTCACGTTGCGCAAGTTGGAACTGGTGTTTTACTGAATCAAACGCGCCAAATAAATGGACATTTTGGACAACGTAAACACACCCCATTCCGTACAAATGTGCACAACCGCAACGTTCAAACGAGGCTACAAAGACAACTAATGGGACTGTAGCGACTGTGTTGACTTCAAAATCGGGGGTATGAACTAGGTTTCTATTCAAGAGTTGTAGCACTTGTAGCACAGGTGTATCACTTCTCTCATCCTTTAAAAACAAGAAATGCACAGTGACGGGGGTAAGGGGGGATACCTAGTCATTTTTTGGCTCATCATTGCATGCGATCATCATTCTCAAAGCCACTGTTTACTTCTAAGATCACTTTAGCACCGCCCTAAAACCTGATTCAAATTCAACACAAATCTTCAAATAGGTATGTAATGACACATTATATAAACTCTTTATAGTGTTTTATTTACATTTTAGAGATGATAAGGTAATACAGTGCCTTGCGAAAGTATTCGGCCCCCTTGAACTTTGCGACCTTTTGCCACATTTCAGGCTTCAAACATAAAGATATAAAACTGTATTTTTTTGTGAAGAATCAACAACAAGTGGGACACAATCATGAAGTGGAACGACATTTATTGGATATTTCAAACTTTTTTAACAATTCAAAAACTGAAAAATTGGGCGTGCAAAATTATTCAGCCCCCTTAAGTTAATACTTTGTAGCGCCACCTTTTGCTGCGATTACAGCTGTAAGTCGCTTGGGGTATGTCTCTATCAGTTTTGCACATCGAGAGACTGAAATTTTTTCCCATTCCTCCTTGCAAAACAGCTCCAGCTCAATGAGGTTGGATGGAGAGCATTTGTGAACAGCAGTTTTCAGTTCTTTCCACAGATTCTCGATTGGATTCAGGTCTGGACTTTGACTTGGCCATTCTAACACCTGGATATGTTTATTTTTGAACCATTCCATTGTAGATTTTGCTTTATGTTTTGGATCATTGTCTTGTTGGAAGACAAATCTCCGTCCCAGTCTCAGGTCTTTTGCAGACTCCATCAGGTTTTCTTCCAGAATGCATCTGTATTTGGCTCCATCCATCTTCCCATAAATTTTAACTATCTTCCCTGTCCCTGCTGAAGAAAAGCAGGCCCAAACCATGATGCTGCCACCACCATGTTTGACAGTGGGGATGGTGTGTTCAGCTGTGTTGCTTTTACGCCAAACATAAAGTTTTGCATTGTTGCCAAAAAGTTCAATTTTGGTTTCATCTGACCAGAGCACCTTCTTCCACATGTTTGGTGTATCTCCCAGGTGGCTGGTGGCAAACTTTAAACGCCACTTTTTATGGATATCTTTAAGAAATGGCTTTCTTCTTGCCACTCTTCCATAAAGGCCAGATTTGTGCAATATACGACTGATTGTTGTCCTATGGACAGAGTCTCCCACCTCAGCTGTAGATCTCTGCAGTTCATCCAGAGTGATCATGGGCCTCTTGGCTGCATCTCTGATCAGTCTTCTCCTTGTATGAGCTGAAAGTTTAGAGGGACGGCCAGGTCTTGGTAGATTTGCAGTGGTCTGATACTCCTTCCATTTCAATATTATCGCTTGCACAGTGCTCCTTGGGATGTTTAAAGCTTGGGAAATCTTTTTGTATCCAAATCCGGCTTTAAACTTCTTCACAACAGTATCTCGGACCTGCCTGGTGTGTTCCTTGTTCTTCATGATGCTCTCTGCGCTTTTAACGGACCTCTGAGACTATCACAGTGCAGGTGCATTTATACGGAGACTTGATTACACACAGGTGGATTGTATTTATCATCATTAGTCATTTAGGTCAACATTGGATCATTCAGAGATCCTCACTGAACTTCTGGAGAGAGTTTGCTGCACTGAAAGTAAAGGGGCTGAATAATTTTGCACGCCAAATTTTTCAGTTTTTGATTTGTTAAAAAAGTTTGAAATATCCAATAAATGTCGTTCCACTTCATGATTGTGTCCCACTTGTTGTTGATTCTTCACAAAAAAATACAGTTTTATATCTTTATGTTTGAAGCCTGAAATGTGGCAAAAGGTCGCAAAGTTCAAGGGGGCCGAATACTTTCGCAAGGCACTGTAAGTTGGACAGATCGAGTGAAAAAAAGCAATTTTCCCACATGACATCTCTCCTTCTCACCATCACACATTAGTTTCGCTTCCCCACCCGCCATTTTTAAAAAGACCCGAGGGGGCTCATTGCCTGCTTGAATTATGCAGAAACTGGCAGTGTTTAGGTCATGTAATTGATTCTGTTGGAAAGGGGAGAAATTGTGCTTTATAATGGTATTGACATTACAGTTGATCTGGAAGTATTATGTTTTTGGTGCGCTAAAATAAGGGCAATTGTACGGACCAAGGTGTTGTACGGGTTTACGTGAGTTTACGTTATATATCGACGAAATTAATGAAACAAAAGGACCATTTGTGATGTTTATGGGACACATTGGAGTGCCAACTAAAGAAGCTCGTCAAATGACTTGTATCTTTATTTCTGCGTTTTGTGTCGCGCCTGGAGGGTTGAAATATGCTTGTCAGTGTTTGTTTACTATGGTGCTATCCTCAGATAATAGCATCATTTGCTTTCGCCGAAAAGCCTTTTTGAAATCTGACATGTTGGCTGGATTCACAACAAGTGTAGATTTAATTTGATATCTTGCATGTATGATTTCATGAAAGTTAGATTTTTATAGTCATTTCACTGGCTTTTGGCTAGCGTCCCACATATCCCAGAGACGTTTTTAAATGTTCTACATTGTAGAATAATAGTAAAGACATCACAACTATGAAATAACACATATGGAATCAGTTAAGACCAAATTCTTATTTACAAGGACAGCCTACTCCTTCCTCCTAGTCGGGGTGGTAAACCCCGGTCTCCCACATGCCTGCAATATGGAAGACTATGGAATGCTTCTCAAAGATGCCCTCTGGTGTTCAAACTAGCACTAACTTGCTTTAACCGAAAAAATGGCTGACAATTAAATGACGTGCCACAGAATGCTGAGGCAGCCTGCAAGGTGTGCCGTAGTATGACGCAACTTTTAAAGGAGGAACCACTGTATCAATAACTCACGAGGCTTCTTCTCTCTAAGTTGAGACCTTGAAATTGACATATCTTTCATTCTCAAAACAAGGGTCTGGGCGTACTTCCAAATTTCAGATACTGATAGTGAGGATTCGTTCAATCAGTGTGTGATATACCATTTTACTTTTATCCAATGTAAAAAAAATACAATAAAAAATGTTGCTACATAAGACCGATTTGGGCCGGCCGGTCACATATACAATGTATATACAGTGCCAGTCAAAAGTTGAGACACTTACTCATTCCAGGATTTTTCTTTATTTTCACTATTTTCTACAGTGTAGTCACTTTAAACAATGCCACTTTAAATAATGCCACTTTAGTAATGTTTACATACAGTGCCTTGCGAAAGTATTCGGCCCCCTTGAACTTTGCGACCTTTTGCCACATTTCAGGATTCAAACATAAAGATATAAAACTGTATTTTTTTGTGAAGAATCAACAACAAGTGGGACACAATCATGAAGTGGAACGACATTTATTGGATATTTCAAACTTTTTTAACAAATCAAAAACTGAAAAATTGGGAGTGCAAAATTATTCAGCCCCTTTACTTTCAGTGCAGCAAACTCTCTCCAGACGTTTAGTGAGGATCTCTGAATGATCCAATGTTGACCTAAATGACTAATGATGATAAATACAATCCACCTGTGTGTAATCAAGTCTCCGTAGAAATGCACCTGCACTGTGATAGTCTCAGAGGTCCGTTAAAAGTGCAGAGAGCATCATGAAGAACAAGGAACACACCAGGCAGGTCCGAGATACTGTTGTGAAGAAGTTTAAAGCCGGATTTGGATACAAAAATATTTCCCAAGCTTTAAACATCCCAAGGAGCACTGTGCAAGCGATAATATTGAAATGGAAGGAGTATCAGACCACTGCAAATCTACCAAGACCTGGCCGTCCCTCTAAACTTTCAGCTCATACAAGGAGAAGACTGATCAGAGATGCAGCCAAGAGGCCCATGATCACTCTGGATGAACTGCAGAGATCTACAGCTGAGGTGGGAGACTCTGTCCATAGGACAACAATCAGTCGTATATTGCACAAATCTGGCCTTTATGGAAGAGTGGCCAGAAGAAAGCCATTTCTTAAAGATATCCATAAAAAGTGTTGTTTAAAGTTTGCCACAAGCCACCTGGGAGACACACCAAACATGTGGAAGAAGGTGCTCTGGTCAGATGAAACCAAAATTGAACTTTTTGGCAACAATGCAAAACATTATGTTTGGCGTAAAAGCAACACAGCTCATCACCTTGAACACACCATCCCCACTGTCAAACATGGTGGTGGCAGCATCATGGTTTGGGCCTGCTTTTCTTCAGCAGGGACAGGGAAGATGGGAAGATGGATGGAGCCAAATACAGGACCATTCTGGAAGAAAACCTGATGGAGTCTGCAAAAGACCTGAGACTGGGACGGAGATTTGTCTTCCAACAAGACAATGATCCAAAACATAAAGCAAAATCTACAATGGAATGGTTCAAAAATAAACATATCCAGGTGTTAGAATGGCCAAGTCAAAGTCCAGACCTGAATCCAATCGAGAATCTGTGGAAAGAACTGAAAACTGCTGTTCACAAATGCTCTCCATCCAACCTCACTGAGCTCGAGCTGTTTTGCAAGGAGGAATGGGAAAAAATGTCAGTCTCTCGATGTGCAAAACTGATAGAGACATACCCCAAGCGACTTACAGCTGTAATCGCAGCAAAAGGTGGCGCTACAAAGTATTAACTTAAGGGGGCTGAATAATTTTGCACGCCCAATTTTTCAGTTTTTGATTTGTTAAAAAAAGTTTGAAATATCCAATAAATGTCGTTCCACTTCATGATTGTGTCCCACTTGTTGTTGATTCTTCACAAAAAAATACAGTTTTATATCTTTATGTTTGAATCCTGAAATGTGGCAAAAGGTCGCAAAGTTCAAGGGGGCCGAATACTTTCGCAAGGCACTATCTTATATTACTCATATCAGGTGTATATACTGTGTTTTAAACCATCTATTGCACCTTGTGTAACGGTTTTCTATATGAGAAGGAGAGTCGGACCAAAATGCAGCGTGTCGATTGCGATCCATGTTTTAATAAACAAACTTAAAACACGAATCAATACAAACACTACAAAATAAAGAACGTAATGAACGTAACGAAAACCTAAACAGCCTATCTGGTAAAAACACATAGACAGGAACAATCACCCACAAACACACAGTGAAACCCAGGCTACCTAAATATGGTTCCCAATCAGAGACAATGACGAACACCTGCCTCTGATTGAGAACCATATCAGGCCGAACATAGAACTGGACAAACTAGACATGTAACATAGAATGCCCACTCAGATCACACCCTGACCAACCACAACATAGAAATATACAAAGTAAACTATGGTCAGGGTGTGACAGTACCCCCCCCCCCCCCCCCCCCCCCAAGGTGCGGACTCCGGCCGCAAAACCTGAACCTATAGGGGAGGGTTTGGGTGGGCATCTGTCCACGGTGGCGGCTCTGGCGCTGGACGTGGACCCCACTCCATAATAGTTTTAGTCCACCTCCTTAGCGTCCCTAGATAGGTTACCCTCCTTAATGACCGCTCGGGACAGAGGGGCAGCTCGGGACAGAGGTAGCTCGGGACTGATGGGTAGCTCAGCACTGAGAGGAAGCTCAGCACTGAGAGGAAGCTCAGCACTGAGAGGAAGCTCAGCACTGAGAGGAAGCCCAGGCAGGTATTTGGATCTAGCAGATCCTGGCTGACTGGAGAATCTGGAAGAGTCTGGTCGACTGGCAGATCTGGAAGAGTCTGGTCGACTGGCAGATCTGGAAGAGTCTGGTCGACTGGCAGATCTGGAAGAGTCTGGTCGACTGGCAGATCTGGAAGAGTCTGGTCGACTGGCAGATCTGGAAGAGTCTGGTCGACTGGCAGATCTGGAAGAGTCTGGTCGACTGGCAGATCTGGAAGAGTCTGGTCGACTGGCAGCTCTGGCTGCTCCATGCTGATTGGCTGCCCCATGCTGACTGGCAGCTCTGGCTGCTCCATGCTGACTGGCTGCTCCATGCTGACTGACAGCTCTGGCTGCTCCATGCTGACTGGCAGCTCTGGCTGCTCCATGCTGACTGGCAGCTCTGGCTGCTCCATGCTGACTGGCTGCTCCATGCTGACTGGCTGCTCTGGCTGCTCCATGCTGACTGGCGCCCCTGGCTGCTCCATGCTGACTGGCGGCCCTGGCTGCTCCATGCTGACTGGCGGCCCTGGCTGCTCCATGCTGACTGGCGGCCCTGGCTGCTCCATGCTGACTGGCGGCTCTGGCTGCTCCATGCAGACTGGCAGCTCTGGCGGCTCCTTGCAGACTGGCAGCTCTGGCGGCTCCTTGCAGACTGGCAGCTTTGGCGGCATCCTGCAGACTGGCAGCTCTGGCGGCTCCTTGCAGACTGGCAGCTCCCTGCAGACTGGCAGCTCCTTGCAGACTGGCAGCTCTATGCAGACTGGCAGCTCCTTGCAAACTGGCAGCTCCTTGCAAACTGGCAGCTCCTTGCAAACTGGCAGCTCCTTGCAAACTGGCAGCTCCTTGCAAACTGGCAGCTCCTTGCAAACTGGCAGTTCTGAACAGGCGGGAGACTCCGGCAGCGCTGTAGAGAAGGAAGGCTCTAACAGCGCTAAACAGGCGGGAGACTCCGACAGCGCTGAAGAGGAGGAAGGCTCTGGCAGCGCTGGACAGGCGAGGCGCACTGTAGGCCTGATGCGTGGTGCTGGCACTGGTGGTACTGGGCCGAGGACACGCACAGGAAGCCTGGTGCGGGGAGCTGCTACCGGAGGGCTGGGGTGTGGAGGTGGTACTGGAAAGACCGGACCGTGCAGGCGCACTGGAGCTCTTGAGCACCGAGCCTGCCCAACCTTACCTGGTTGAATGCTCACGGTCGCCCTGCCAGTGCGGCGAGGTGGAATAGCCCGCACTGGGCTATGCAGGCGAACCGGAGACACTGAGCGCAAGGCTGGTGCCATGTAAGCCGGCCCAAGGAGACGCACTGGGGACCAGCTGCGTAGAGCCGGCTTCATGGCATTAGGCTCGACGCTCAATCTAGCCCGGCCGACACGTGGAGCTGGAATATACCGCACCGGGCTATGCACCCGCACTGGAGACACCGTGCGCACCACTGCATAACACGGTGCCTGTCCGGTCTCTCTAGCCCCCGGTAAGCACAGGGAGTCTGCCCAGGTCTCCTACCTGGCGTAGCCATACTCCCTGTTAGCCCCCCCCCCCAAGAAATTTTTGGGGCTGCCTCTCGGGCTTCCTTGCCAGCCTTGTTCCCTCATATCGCCGGCTCCTTTCTCCGGCTGCCTCTGCTCTCCTAAGTGCCTCCACCTGTTCCCATGGAAGGCGATCTCTTCCAGCTAGTATCTCCTCCCAAGTGTAACAGCCCTTGCCATCCAAAACGTCCTCCCATGTCCATTCCTCTTTACGCTGCTGTTGCTGCCTGTTGACACGCTGCTTGGTCCGTTGGTGGTGGGTGATTCTGTAACGGTTTTCTATATGAGAAGGAGAGTCGGACCAAAATGCAGCGTGTAGATTGCATCCATGTTTTAATAAACAAACGTAAAACACGAATCAATACAAACACTACAAAATAAAGAACGTAACAAAAACCTAAACAGCCTATCTGGTAAAAACACATAGACAGGAACAATCACCCACAAACACACAGTGAAACCCAGGCTACCTAAATATGGTTCCCAATCAGAGACAATGACGAACACCTGCCTCTGATTGAGAACCATATCAGGCCGAACATAGAACTGGACAAACTAGACATGTAACATAGAATGCCCACTCAGATCACACCCTGACCAACCACAACATAGAAATATACAAAGTAAACTATGGTCAGGGTGTGACACCTTGCCTATGCTGCTCAGCCATCGGTCATCCGTATATTTATATGTACATATTCTCATTTATATATATGTACATGCATTTATATATATACGTACATCAATATATGTACATATTCCCTTTAGATTTGAGTGTATTAGGAAGTTGTTCGGACATTGTTAGATTACTAGTTAGGTATTACTGCACTGTTGGAACTGCTAACCATCTGCTAACCATGTGTATGTGACCAATAACATTTTATATGATTTGAGAAACCAAAAAAAGTGTTAAACAAATCAAATGAAATGATTGTTTCTTAAAAGTAGCCAGCCTTTGCCTTGATGACAGCTTTGCACATTCTCTCAACCTGCTTCATGAGGTAGTCACCTGTAATGCATTTTAATATACAGGTGTGCCTTGTTAAAAGTGAATTCATGAAATGTCTTTCCTTCTTAATGTGTTTGAGCCAAACAGTTGTGTATTGACAAGGTAGGTGTCTTTACAGAAGATAGCACTATTTAGTAAAATAACAAGTCCATATTATGGCACGAACAGCTCAAATAAGCAAAGAGAAATGACAGTCCATAATTACTTTAAGACATGAAGGTCAGTCAATCTGGAAAATGTCAGGAACTTTGAAAGTTTTTCAACTGCTGTTACAAAAACCATCAAGCGCTATGATGAAACTGGCTCTCATAAAGACCGGCACAGGAAAGGAAGACCCTGCTAAGTTCATTTGAGTTACCAGCCTCAGAAATTGCAGCATAAATAAATCCTTCACAGAGTTCAAGTAACAGACACATCTAAACATTAACTGTTCAGAGGAGACTGCGTGAATCAGAGCTTCATGGTCAAATTGCTGCAAAGAACCACCACTAAAAGGACACCAATAAGAAGAACAGACTTGTTTGGGCCAGGAAACACAAGCAATGGACATTAGACCTGTGTCATTTAATGTAGATGAGTCCAAATTTGAGATTTTGTGTTCCTACTACCTTGTCTTTGTGAGACACAGAGCAGGTGAATGGATGATCTCGCATGTGTTGTTCCCACTGTGAAGCATTGGGGAGGAGGTATGATGGGGAGGAGGTATGATGGTGTGGGGGTGCTTTGATGGTGACACTCTGATTCATTTAGAATTCAAGGCACACTAACTGGCATGGCTACCACAGCATTCTGCAGTATTACGCCATCCCATTTAGTTTGCGCTTAGTGGGATTATCGTTTGTTTTTCAACAGGACAATGACCCAACACACCTCCATGCTGTGTAAGGGCTATTTGACCAAGGAGAGTGATGGAGTGCTGCAACAGATGACCTGGCCTCCACAATCATCCGACCTCAACTCAATTGAGATGGTTTGGGATGGACCGCAAGGTGAAGGAAAACCATCCAACAAATGCTCAGATGTTCGTCTTTTAAAAGTTGCAGCGTACTGCGGCGCAGCTTGCTTGGTTCTGGAGAATTCTATGGCACGTTATTTTAAGTGTGGACCACTGGTACCATTAATGCTAGTTTGACCACTAGAGGGCATTTTTGAGATTCAGTTGATAGCCTTCAATAGAGGCTTTCCTAGAGTATTTAAAACCTTTTTGTAAGAACTTAGTATATGGGATTGATTAAGACCTTTTGAATAAATAATATTATGGTGTTTCCATAATAAGAAACATGAAAAACCCTCTGGGCTATTTAGCTAAAGAGGCCCCATGTCATGCGGGCATTCGGGAGACCGGGGTTCATTTCCCTGATGGGGAGGAAGGAGTAGGCTGTCTTTGTAAATATATTTTTTTTTTAAAGGACTTGCCTAGTTAAATAAAGGTTACACTAAGAGAATAACATTTTTACACCTTAATTTTCAATTTATATTCTAACCAAATACCCAAACGGAGAATCAGTTCAAATAAAAATGTCATTGATTTACCAAGACCAGTCCCAATGTTGTCTCAGAAACGGTGCTAAAATAGTTGTAGGCTATTGCTTCAAATCCATTTGCTTCTAACTTCAATATGGACTTTAAATAAATAAGACCTACCCCAATTTTAACAGCACATTACTCAACACTAGTGAGACTCATGTTGCCTACGGTAGGCCTACAGTATATCTAAATATATGACTCTCCTCCAATAATTACATATAGAGGATTGGAGGATTCTAAATTAAAACCAAAAGCCACCTTATGGGTCCGATATGGGTATCGAACCTGCATCTGTAGCAAAACATTTTGCACTGCGGGAGGTGTTGGGAAAAGTATATTATAATGCTAATAGCCCATACTGTACATGGTATCCAGGTCAGGATAACCAAACATTTATTTACTAAAGACTATCAGAAAGATTGTTGGTACTTATTTATTTTGATCCAAGGTCATGAATGAGTAAGTCACTCAGCTTTATGTTGGTGCCGGACTATATGACTGTCATCAACTTGATAATATATAACAATATTTTGGAGGCTATTTTGTGTTCAAAAAAATATGAGGACTGATCGGCAAAGGCCATCTGTAATCTGCTGGCATCACGGCACAACATCACTCTAATCACAGTCAGAAGACAGTTGAAGAAAGTTGTGTGGACTTATGGAAACCGCGATAAGACATGTTTTATATATATTTATTTAATTTGTTTGTTTTTTCATAACATTAACTGTTCTGTAGTTTCGACCCAACGATTCGTCTGACAAACAAAGAACTTTGCGTCCTGCAGGCCCAGGCATGGATCAAAGCTGGCGAGACATTCAATGATGTCATCTTCACAGAGGAATCAACTGTGGCCCTTGAGCAATTTGCTCAAAATTGCTACAGAAAAAAAGGAAGAAGGTCAAGCAAGCCGAGTCCCAAACATCCGCTCAAACTCCATTTGTGGGGGGCAATTTCTCACCAGAGACCAGGCCCATATTTAATTTTTGATAGTAGGTTTAGCTATTTACAAATCAAAAGGTACATAAAATATTGTAGCCTTCACCGCACAGACTGATATGTGTTCCACAATAATTCACTTTTGCTTCCTTTTTCAGGTATCATAGCTCAAGATTTCTTTGAGGAAGAAATCCTCAAGAGATATGGTGGACCCTATGTCAGAGAGGTGTTTCTGGGACCAAATCGTTTCTTTCAAGGTAGGACTCTAGCAATATTTTGTTATGTTTAGGCCTATTGACGTGTATATTTCTAGTATTGTACCTAATTTTGGCTGTTAGGCTAAAATTATTTTTATCTTCTCCAAATGCAGACAATGACCCTAAACACACTGCCACCTGGGTTTGTGAGGCAAACTTCAATATGCTCTTCAAATAATTAAGACCTACACCCTTTGAACAGCACATTACTCAACACTAGTGAGACTCATGTCGCCTACGGTAGGCCTACTGTATATCGAAAAATATGACGTGATTTTCCCCTAATAATTAACATATAGAGGATTGGAGGATATTTCTGTAATTCAGAGATGTTTATTCCCATAGTTCCCATAATTCGTTATGGATCCATTACTAAATACACTTCGGCATTTTGAAAGAGTATTTTTATCATTATTTTATTAACGAAAGCATGAATATGCCTTTATTAGTTACATTGTTTTAGTTTGAACGTGCAGACTGGCACTACGAACAGAACAGCGGGAACGTTTTCCTAGTCAGCGCCATTATAAGTGCAATGGCCCTTAAAGTGTTGCCAGTGTGGAGAGTCCACCCCTCCTCCCCCTATCTCATCCCCCTTCCCCATGGGCTAGGTCGGTCTTCTGTCCACGGGATCTGCGGCCCATTCCGTGCCCCCTGCCCTCGTGCCTTGAACCTTGCATGCTTTCAGTGGATACAGCTGGAGAACTGCAAGGCAATCCCATTGTGCACCACTCGGGAGCCATGACCAATATATATTGTCCAGCTAAAAACAGGGTTAATAATATATCTGTGAGAATAGCCAACGTGCTTTTATATAATTCTAAATTGAAGGAAAAAGGAAACTGCACACTGCTCTTGATAGTATCACCAATCTTTAATAAGCTTACGTATCGGCCACACGGCCTTCGTCAGAGCTTTTGGGATTTTTTGAAAGTTGCACCATTATGTGGACCTAGCCCATCCCACATCCGTTCTACACATCGAAGGGGGTTGGAGGCAAAGGAAAAATAAATAACTGCTACCAAATATAACAATATGCATTTCATAAATATTACATTATACAAATATTTTGTATACCCATTTTTCACTCTGCACTCTGAAATCCTTTAAGTATACACAGAAGTAAAAGACGTACCAAATATACAATGGATCCACTACGAGAGATCAACTCACTTACCACGCATTGTGCGAGTACCCTTTCATTCACACAAGAAGACGCCAATAAGATTATTTTTCCTACCTCCAACATGGACAACCCAGTTCCACGCTCGACTGTCGAACTCAAAATCCAACTACAGAGACTCCGAGAGAAAGAAACACGTTTGTTCCTGCATGGCACCACTCTTAGCGGATATTGGCGCAACAAGCGCATTCCAAGAGGACTGAGAATACAGAAGGAGCATACAATAGGTAAAAATGACAAAACTTTCATTCAGCAATGGTGTGAAATACTCAACAAATGCTCAATAGATTTAATGCTATTAATCGTGGAACGTGTCGAAGGAAGTGAAAGAAGTTGAAGTTAAGATTAGCGAACATGAGGCTATAATGAAGGAGATTTTAGGCCCTAATTTTACAGCCATAGACAATATGATCAAGCAGTCCATTGGGAAATACAGAGACTCTCTACAAGCAACAAAGATCAAGAAATACCAGCGAGACACAGAAGACTACCAGCTCAGCCGGATGTACGCATGGGAAGGCCCAAGAACAGGAGCACGGAGAGAACAGGAGCTGATCGGGGGACACAGATACGCAGCAGCGGGAGGACATGGAAACTTGGACACAGAGGCATCCACCGAGAGCAAATTCCCTACAGACAGTGACTCCAGCTACCATGGCACACAGTCCGTTTTTTTAGCCCGGAAGCAACAGAGGGCTCCACGAAAGAAAAGAAACGATACAGGAGAGGCAAGCGGTCGAAGAGGAGACCAGGAACACAGGCCGTGGACACGGAGCTACAGCGGGACATGGTAATTAACCTCTCCAAAAAATACCTTACTGACGCTCAAGTCTCAGTCTTATCTAAGGGCCTCTCTTTTGTACCTACATGTACAGATAAACCATTCGATATGAAAGTAGATCTGTTTAAATTCTTTCGCAAGATTAAACTTAAGCATGTGTTTTCGCAAAACATTGATTTGGGCCTAGAAACAGATCATAGAACTGGTACCCATTTTAAGCCCAAAAGCAAATTCTGTCCCATGGTTAACAACTCCTTGATTAATACCTATTGTAGGTTAGTCGAACAAGAAGCCATGTCAGTATATACGAGACAAACAAACCATATTCAGAAGAATCTCACTAGAACAGAAGAACTGGCACTCAATGAATTAATGAAAGATACATCTTTGGTTATAAAACCTGCAGACAAGGGCGGTGCTGTGGTTGTTTTAGACTATGAAAAATATAAAGAAGAAATTCAGAGACAACTCAGCAATGAATGTTTCTATAGAAAACTGAGTGTTGATCCCACACAGGTGTTCCAAAGGGATATATGCTCGAATCTGTAGCAAGCCCTATTAAATAACCTGATCTCAAAACCTGAATATGAATATCTTTGCTGCAAATGTGCCATACGTCCATGCATATATATTTTACCGAAATTACACAAACCTAAAACACAACAAGGCAACTATCAAGGCAGACCAGCGGTTGCAGGAATAGGCTCAATGCTAGAGCCTTTGTCGAACTTTGTAGACTCTTATATTAAATCTCATGTGCAATCATTGCCATCATATGTAAAATACTCTATAGACTTTATAAACAAGATCTCACCAATTACGGGTTTAAAATAAGATTTGGTCACATTAGATGTCGAGAGTCTATATACCAGCATTCCCCATGTGGGGGGGGGGGGGGCTTGCTGCACTAGCACACTATTTGGGAGACAGAGATACTAATGAATATCCACCAACAAACTTAATTTTAGAATTGGCTGAATATGTTTTGACGTACAACTATTTCAGGTTTGATGATGAATACTACCTCCAAATGAATGGAACATCGATGGCCTCTACATTCACTCCGAGTTATGCTAACCTTTATATGGGTCTTTTTGAAGAACGTTTTGTTAATAATGTAAACGAGAACCCATTTTTGAATAAAGTCCTGAAGTGGTATCGATATATTGACGACATTCTTTGTATATGGGATGGAACTGAAGAAGAATTGTCAGATTTTATGGCACTACTCAATGACACAGACCCTAATCTCAAATTAACTATTGAACGTGACACTCAACGTGTTCATTATCTCGATATGTGGATTGAGAAATCAAATGGAACCCTATTTACAGAAAGAAACGGACAGAAATATTATATTACAGAGTGACAGCTTCCATCCTGAACCATTAAAAAGAGGACTTCCAAGAAGCCAGTTTTTTAGACTGCGCCGTATATGCCACTCCACAGAGGATTATCTAGAAAAAGCAGCGGAGATGCGCCTGAGGTTTCTAAGAAGAGGCTATTCCTCACAATGTGTGGATGAAGATCATAATTTGGCATTGGAAAACACATGAGATGAAGTGCTACAAAAAATACCCGCTAAAGCCAAAGAACACTCTGTAATGTTCACAACTACATATACTTTGAATTCGCGAAAAGTGGGAGGTGTGGTCAAGAAACACTGGAATATTTTATCATCGGATCCAGCTTTGCCGGCTGAATTTAAATATCCACCACATATTGTGTATAGGAGAGTTCACAATTTACGCGATAAATTGGTTCATGCCAACTGCCAGCCACAAAAGAAAATCAGCCAAGCCCTTTACCGCCTTCTACCAAATGATAGCTATAAATGCAGAGGATGCGCACAGTGCAACAATATGATAAAGTGTGAATATTTCTGCCACCCACACACAGGAAAACGGTTCCTAATAAATGACATCATTACATGTTCCACCACCCATGTCATTTACATTATTAAATGTCCATGTGGGCTCTGTTATGTCGGTAAAACCACCCGCTCTCTCAAACAGATAATTAGTGAACATAAAAGTTCAATCAGGAGAAATGACAGGGATTATCCAGTCGCTGTACATTTCAATGACCTGAAGCATGACATTTCCACCTTTAGATTCTGTGGCATAGAGAAAGTTAAGATATCAGATAGGGGAGGAGATATTAATAATACTCTGAGTAAAAGAGAATGTTTTTGAATTTTCACCCTCCAGACATTATTTCCTAAAGGATTTAATGATGAAATGCCTATGTATGTTATGTTGTGAATTTGAACATGAAATATGTGTCTCTTGTAGATTATTCTGACGTTTTTCGTATGATGTACCCTATGACTAATGAAAACTTGCTATGTCCTTATTGAGATTTTACAGACGTGTTTAATACACCTTATTTATACACTTTTGTAATATTTATGAAATGCATATTGTTATATTTGATAGCACTTATTTATTTTTCCTTTGCCTCCAACCCCCTTCGAAGTGTAGAACGGATGTGGGAGGGGCTAGGTCCACATAATGGTGCAACTTTCAAAAAATCCCAAAAGCTCTGACGAAGGCCGTGAGGCCGATACATAAGCTTATTAAAGATCGGTGATACTATCAAGAGCAGTGTGCGGTTTCCTTTTTCCTTCATCTTGTTCAATTGTTGCTATGCACCTGCAAATTAGATTGCTCAGATGTGTGAGTGCCTTTTGAATTTTATATAATTCTAAATAAAAAATAATCACTTTGTTTAAAACAACAATATTTTGGGGACTATTTTGTTTTCAACTAATGTAAAATGAGCAAGGGAAAAAAGGCCATTATTGAACATGGGGTGAGACATTGTTACTAATTTGTAAATCAAGCCAGTTTGTTATTTAGAAGTATTTATTTCTGTTTTTAGAGCGAGAGAAACCGAAAACCTACAGTCATCTCTTGGGTCTTGTTGGTTCCACTTTTCTGGGCTCCGTTATTTACTTAACAAATAAGGAACCCTCAAAATGTGTACTAATAATTCATAACAATTTTACTCAAAATACAGCTGTAGACAGAACTCAAAGATCAAACATCAGACATACAACTGTTGTCTCTCCTGAGTTCTGCCCCGAACAAAAGAAAGACAGCATCTTAAATACCCGAGATCACACCTTATCCTATGTCAAACCCTGCATGTGCAGCTAAAATAACAAGTTATTATTAACACAAGGTTTCTGAGAACCTGTCTCCGCGGTATGCAAATCTGCCCTTGTTACAGAGAAAAACAGAAGCTGTCTCTCTGTGTCTCGCTATCACCCTCAGTCCCTTTTCTCACAGACTCCAGGCTGTGGGTTTTGGTGGACAGCTAAACACAGACAGAGGCCTCAATATTCAGCTATACAGTGAGTATAAGTACAATGTATGCAATGCAAGCAAATTAATGTAAGCAAATGAATGTATGTAAGCAAATTAATAACAACATAATGAATGGTGGGGTTCTTTAGAAGACCCCCAAAATTTATTTTAACCCTACAGTCTCCCAGTCGAGGCCAGCACTGGTATTGAATCAGCATTTGTAGTAACACAGCTTGCACTGCAGTAAGACCAAACTAATCCTAACAAAATAAAATAATAAAAACCTTAGTGAAACAACAGTTTTAGTAAGTAATACTGAAGTCGTGCACAATTATCCGTTTCTATTTAGGTTTATGTCACCCATTTATTGTCAGTTAGAGACACAGTAGGACCCAAAAGCATAATCAGTGCTCTAACCCCCCCCCCCCCCCCCCCCCCCCCCCCTTGTGCTGGTCTGGAGCAATGAAACTGTGATGCAGGGTACCGTACTAAACCACAAGTTACCTCTAAATCCAGCAGCATAATTGCAAAACTTGTAGTGGAGCAACCACTGTATGTGGGAACTCCTTCAAGACTGTTGGAAAAGCATTCCAGGTGAATCTGGTTGAGAGAATGCCAAGAGTGTGAAAAGTTGTCATCATGGCAAAGGTTGGCTACTTTTGAAGAACCTAAAAAACATGAGCTGGTGCACACCCAGAAAAACGTATTCGTGCGATGGTGCTGACTAACGGCGAATAAACTATGACCTATCAAAATAGAGTGGCACACTCCATATATAAACACCCAGTAATTTGGGGGGTATTTACCTTCCAGTTGTAGCTGGTTGAGAGAATGCCAAGTTTGTGCAAAGCTGTCAAGGCAAAGGGTGGCTACTTTGAAGAGTCTAAAATGTAAAATATATTTGAATTTGTTTAACACTTTTTTAGTTACTACACGTGTTTCATAGTTTTGATGTCTTCACTATTATTATATACTCTCTACTGTTAGAAAGCCGGATCAACTAAGAATACCTAAGAGTGAATTAAACTATTTTGAAAACTTAATTAAGGGAATTAACTGGAATGATCTCTTGTCCTATACAGACGTGGAATCTGATAGTCAGGTTTTTCTATCCACAATCCAGACAACAATAAATGGTTTCCTAAAGAAAATCAAATCCAAACCTGGCCAAAAGAGCACTCTTCCTTGGCTAAATCGAGAAATCTGGAAATTGATGAAAGAACGAGAGTATGCTCTAAAAATAGCCCTAAGATCCAAATTGGAGCGTGACAGAAGTAGGTTTACCACGTTGAGAAATAAGGTGATGAAAGAAATCAGACAGGCCAAGGCAAACTTTTTTAATAACATAATTGGTGAAGCAAAGGGAAATTCTAAATTGATTTGCGAGAATCTAAAAAAGTTAACAGGGAAAGACCATAGTAACACTGCAAAAAGACTAGAAATCATGGTGAATAACAATCTAACACAGGATGCAGTCGAAATAGCAAGAGCCTTCAATTCCTACTTTATTGACTCTGTCAGGGTACTGACACAGAACCCCTCCACTGGTTTATTGGGCTCAGTGCTAGTGAATGACGCTTAACCTGTCTTCATCATAAGGGAGGTTTCTCAGTCAAAGGTTAACAAGGTGATTAGCTTATTAAAGAACTCTAAAGCCAAAGATGTGTTTGGGCTGGACTCTACCTTTCTTAAAAACTACAAAGAGTCACTCATTGGCCCCATTACTAAGGTCACCAACACATCTATAGGTCTCGGGGTGTTTCCAAGGGTATGGAAGTCGGCCAAAATAATGGCCATTTTTAAATCAGGCGACCCTGCTGACGTGAGTAACTACAGGCCCATTAGTATGCTACCTGTGGTGTCAGAGGTTGATGAAAAGTGTGTAGCAGAACAACTGATTGCCCACCTCAACAACAGCCCCTTACACTCCATGCAGTTTGGCTTCAGAGCGAAACACTCCAAAGAAACGGCCAACTGCTTTCTTCTGGAAAATGTGGAAGTCCAAGATGGAAAAAGGGGGCGTTGTTGGGGCTGTGTTTCTGGACCTAAGGAAGGCTTTTGATACTGTTAACCATGAGATTCTCATCACACAATTGTCCAAGTTCAACTTTTCCCCCGATGCCTTGAGGTGGATGAAATCATACCTTGAAGGCAGAACTCAGTGTGTCAGAGTGCGCAATGAGCTGTCGCCCACTCTTAACTTTGATGTGGGCGTGTCCCAAGAGTACGGGTCAATGCTGCCTTCTGTCTGTACTGGGTCTGAAGTTCAAATGTATGCAGATGATACAGAGATATATGTGCATGCAAAGAGCAAACAACAAGCTGCACAAGAACTCACTACTGTGATGGTCCAGGTTACAAAGTGGCTCTGTGACTCGTGTTTGCATCTCAATGTGAAAAAAACTGTCTGCATGTTCTTCACAAAGAGGGCAACAGATGCTACTGAGCCAGTCTATGTGTCAGGGGAGAAGCTCCAGGTGGTATCTGATTTTAAGTAACTTGGCATCATACTTGATTCCAACCTCTCTTAAAAAGCAGGTGGAAAAGGTCATTCAAATAACCAAATACAACATAGCTAATTTCCGATTTATACGAAAGTGTTTGACTACAGAGTTAGCAAAACTATACTTCAAATCTATGATACTCCCCCACTTAACATACTGCTTGACTAGTTGGGCCCAAGCTTGCTGTAAAACATTAAAACCTATTCAGTCTGTCTTCAAACAGGCTCTCAAAGTGCTTGATAGGAAGCCCAATAGCCATCACCACTGTTACATCCTCAGAAAGCATGAGCTCCTGAGTTGGGAAAATCTTGTGCAATACACCGAAGCATGTCTTGTATTCAAGATCCTAAATGGCCTGGCTCCCCCTCTACTTAGTATTTTTGTTAAACAGAAAACCCAAACATATGGCAGCAAATCCACAAGTTCCCCCATGAGAGGTGACTGTATAGTTCCCTTAAGGAAAAAGCACCTTTAGTAAATCCACTTTCTGTGTGAGAGCTTCCCATGTCTGGAATACACTGCCATCAGACACACATAACTGCACCATCTATCACACTTTCACAAAATGTATGAATACATGGCTGAAGGTCAATCAGATGTGTGATCATAATCCCTAGCTGTGTATTGCCGCTTTCCATGTTGTCTGTTGTCTGTAGCTTGTGAGGTGTGGAAACACTTTGTTGCTTTTATGAAATTTGTCTTGCTGCTTTTTGTTCTATGTTTCTCTGTCTGTATGCTACATCTTGCTTGTCCTATGTTGCTCTGTCTGTATGCTATGTCTTGCTTGTCCTATGTTGCTCTGCGTGTGCTCACTGCTCAATGATTGTGTATATTGTAAATGTTTTTAATAACCTGCCCAGGGACTGCGGTTGAAAATTAGCCGGCTGGCGAAAACCGACACTTTTACTGAATCGTTGATTAATGTACTGAATCGTTGATTATTCTGTCCCTGTAAAAATAAAATAAACTCAACTCAACTCAATAATGTAGAAAATAGTAAAAAATAAAGAAAACCCTTGAAGGAGTAGGTGTCCAAACATTTGACTGGTACTTTACATTTAGCGCAATTAATTGGTTGGTTGGTTGGTTGGTTGGTTGGTGTGTGTGTGTGTGTGTGTGTGTGTGTGTGTGTGTGTGTGTGTGTGTGTGTGTGTGTGTGTGTGTGTGTGTGTGTGTGTGTGTGTGTGTGTGTGTGTGTGTGTGGCACAATGAGCCTGTCATATCGGATGTATGCAAATTCCCCACACACTCTGGCAGCTTTCATGGCTGGGATCAGTTATTTCCTCGTTTGGCGCACAGCTTATGGATAGACCTCGTTGTCGATGAGAATGGGGGCGTGCTCGGGTTTCCTTTTCCTGTAGTCCACAATCATCTCCTTTGTCTTGATCACGTTGAGGAAGAGGTTGTTGTCCTGGCACCACACTGCCAGGTCTCTGATCTCCTCCCTATAGCCTGTCTCATCGTTTTCAGTGTTCAGGCCAACCACTGTTAAATCATCAGCAAACTTGATGATGGTGTTGGAGTCATGGGTGGCCATGCAGTCATTAGTGAAAAGGGAGTACAGGAGGGGACTGAGCACGCATCCCTGAGGAGCCCCAGTGTTGAGGATCAGCGTGGTGGAGGTGTCGTTACCTACCCTTACCACCTGGGGTGGCCCTTCAGGAAGTCCGAGATCCAGTTGCAGAGGTAGGTGTTTAGTCCCAGGGTCCTTAGCTTTGAGATGAGCTTTGAGGGCACTATGGTGTTGAACTATTAGCTGTAGTCAATGAATAGTATTCTCACATAGGTGTTCCTTTGTCCAGGTGGGAAAGGGCCGTGTTGATTGCAATAGGTTGCATCATCTGTGGATCTGTTGGGGTGGTATGCAAATTGAGTGTGTCTAGGGTTTCTGGGATAATGGGTCGGTAGTCATTTTAGACAGGTTAACTTAATGTTATGTTGTTCTTGGGCACAGTGACTGTGGTGGTCTGCCTGAAACATGTTGGTAATACAGACTCAGTTGAGGTTGAGAACCTCAGTGAAGACACTTGCCAGTTGTTCAGAGCATGCTCAGAGTACACATCCTGGTTATCCGCCTAGTACTGCGGCCTTGTGTATGTTGACCTGTTTAAAGGTCTTACTGAGTGATCACACAGTCATCCGGAACAGCTGGTGCTCTCATGCATGCTTTAGTGTTACTTGCCTTGAAGCGAGCATAGAAGTTATTTAGCTCTCGCGGCTGTGTTTCCATTTGTAGTCTGTAATAGTTTGCAAGCCATGCCACATCCGACAAGCGTCAGAGCCGGTGTAGTACGATTTAATCGTAGTCCTGTAATGATGCTTTGCCTGTTTGATGGTTCGTAGGAGGGCATAGCAGGATATCTTATAAGCTTCTGGGTCAGAGTGCCGCTCGTTGAAAGCGGCAGCTCTACCCTTCAACTCAGTGCAGATGTTGCCTGCAATCCATGGCTTCTAGATGGGGGTATGTAGGCACGGTCATGGTGTGGACAACGTCATCAATGCACTTATCGATGAAGCCTCCGACTGATGTGGTGTACTCAATGCCATAGGACGAATCCTGGAACATATTCCAGTTTGTGATAGCAAACAGTTTTGTAGCTTAACATCTGCTTCATCTGACCACTTTCTTATTGACCAAGTCAATGATGCTTCCTGCTTTTGTTTTAAGCAGGAATCAGGAGGATAGATTTATGGTCAGATTTTCCAAATGGAGCGTGAGGGAGAGCTTTGTACGCGTCTCTGTGTGTGGAGTAAAGGTTGTCTAGAGTTTTTTCCCCCTGGTTGCACATTTAATGTGCTGGTAGAATCTAGGTAAAACGGATTTGACTTTCCCTATATTAAAGTCCCCGGCAACTAGGAGTGTCCGCCTTTGGATGAACGTTTTCCTGTTTGCTCACGGCCATATACAGCTCATTGAGTGCAGTATTAATGCCTACCTCAAACGAGCAAAACCTCAAGACTTCCTTAGATTTCGTGTACGAGCTGTTTACAAACATACATAGACCGCCATCCCTTGTCTTACCAGAGGCCGCTATTCTACCCTGCCAAAAAAGCTTTAAACCCGCCAGCTGTATGTTATTCATGTTGTTGTTCAGCCACGACTCGGTGAAACATAAGATATTACAGTTTTTGATGTCCCTTTTGGTAGGATATACAGTTGAAGTCGGAAGTTTACATATACCTTAGCCAAGTACATTTAAACTCAGTTTTTCACAATTCCTGACATTTTCCTCCAAACATAATGATGGTCATTATGGCCAAACAGTTTTATTTTTTATTTAATCAGACCAGAGGATATTTCTCCAAAAAGTCAATCTTTATCCCCATGTGCTATTGCAAACCGTAGTTTGGCTTTTTTATGCTGAGAGCCTTTCAGGTTATGTCGATATAGGACTCATTTTACTGTGGATATAGATACTTTTCTACCTGTTTCCTCCAGCATCTTCACAAGGTCCTTTGCTGTTGTTCTGGGATTGATTTGCACTTTTCGCACCAAAGTACGTTCATCTCTAGGAGACAGAACACGTCTCCTTCCTGAGCGGTATGATGGCTGCATGGTCCCATTGGGTTTATACTTATGTACTATTGTTTGTACAGATGAACGTGGTACCTTCAGGAGTTTGGAAATTGCTCCCAAGAATGAACCAGACTTGTGGAGGTCTCCAATTATTTTCTGAAGTCTTGGCTGATTTCTTTTGATTTTCCCATGATGTCAAGCAAAAAGGCAGAGTTTGAAGGTCCACAGGTACACATCCACAGGTACACCTCTAATTGACTCAAATGATGTCAATAGCCTATCAGAAGCTTCTAAAGCCATGACATCATTTTCTGGAATTTTCCAAGCTGTTTAAAGTCACAGTCAACTTAGTGTATGTAAACTTCTGACCCACTGGAATTGTTATACTGTGAATTACAAGTGAAATAATCTGTCTCAAACAACTGTTGGACAAATTACTTGTGTCATGCACAAAGTAGATGTTCTAACAGACTTGGCAAAACTAGTTTCTTAACAAGAAATGTGTGGATTGGTTAAAAAACGACTCCAACCTAAGTGTATGTAAACTTCTGACTTCAACTGTATAAAATAGATTACCCTCTCGGCGACAGATCTTTACAAGGCTACCAGACCTTCGTCTCTGATATCTCCATCTCTTTCTCCTGCGAATGACAGGAATGAGGGCCTCGTCGGGCGTCTGAAGTTAATCCTTCCTGTCCAACTCATTGAAGAAAAAGTTTTCCTCCAGTACGGGGTGAGTAATTGCTGTCATGATATCTAGAAAATCTTTTCGGTCATAAGACACGGTGGCAGAAACTTTACGTACAAAACGCTTCAATAGCACAATTGGTTACGGGATCATAAAACGGCAGTCATCTTCTTCGGCGCAATTCCTGTGGTCTGTCTTCAAATTCTCTGAGTTAATTTCCCTCACTTTGTCCTCAGACTCCATCCAGGTCTCATGTAGAGATTCTGCAATTCCGTCCACAACCAAGTTGTTCCGCCTTGATTGTCCCTCCATTGACTTTGTTATCAAGGATTCACACACAGAACTGATGTACTCTCTCAATGACTCACAGATTGCTGTCATCCTGTGTTCTCCTTTTTCAACTCATCAAGCTGACCCTGGGAGAACTGTAAACTGTTCTTCAGGTCCTGGACCTCTCTGGTCCTGGACCTCGCACCCCTCGACTTTTTCCACATTTTGTTGTGTTACAGCCTGAATTTAAAATGTATTAAATTGTTGCGGAAAGACTGATACATGTTTGATAGTGTCTTGGTGCTGTATTGTTTGTCCTTCATGTTATAATACCTTAATGTTACCCCTTCCTTGTGTTTTTTGTAATAAATCATTTAAAATAAATGTAAAAAAATAAAAAATAAAGTTTTTTCACTGGTTTACACACAATACCCCATAAAAAAAGCTGAAGTGTCTTGAGTCAATAAGTATTCAATCCCTGTGTTGTGGAAGTTTAGGAGTAAAAACGTGCTCATCAAGTCGCATAATAATTACATTTTACATTTTTCAACTAGCCTATGTCAGCTAATGTTTTTTTATTTTGGTTTCTTAGCCCATTGTCACGGCAACCTCCACTCCGGTGTTCGACATCATCAGTCTGATAATCACCGGCCCTAGCAACCATCATGCACCTGTTATCCAGATGTTCCCCATCATTACACACACCTGGACATCATTATTTCCTTGATTACTCTCCCTTTATTTAGCCATCAGTCACTAGGCAGCATTGTTTTGAGTCACGTTCTGTACCCTTGTTGTTTTGTTTATCTACATTTATTTATTATTAAACTCACCTTCTGCACCTGCTTCCTGACTCCCGGCATATGTGTAAATAGAATACTACTTCCACATATGGAAGCAGCAGAAGATAAAACCATCTTCCAGACCGTCAAAGAACAGAGTCATCTACTCCACCAACACCACGACCAGCTGGCGCAACTGGGTACGGCTATGAAGGAGGTCCTCTGCGTTCTCCACTGCCTCGACACCACCAGAGACGATCTTCATACCACTAACAGAGGGCCTCCTACCACGGGTTGTCAGTGAGCCAGTCCCCCAGCCTACCCAGCAGTCCGACCAGGTCAGCAATGCCCGACTGTTCTTTCTGGAGAAGTGGTACTGTGTTGAAACGATGGTACTCTGTTGAAACGCTGTGGCTTCCTACTCCTGTGCTCCTTCTATTTCACCCATCAAACGGGAGCCCCCACCACCGAGAGGTCCAAGGTTGGCCCTGTCATTTCCCTGCTGTACGGGAGGGCATTGGAGTGGGCTACGGCTGTCTGGAAGAGAGGCGAGGCGGCTCTTTTCAGGGCAGTCTTCGACCACCCACCAGAGAAGTAGGTAAGTGACTTCAACTCTATCAGGGTGCCCAGACCGCTGCGGAGTATGCCCTCACATTTACCTGTGACAGTCTACAGCAGCTGGAATGAGCCGGCGTACCACACCCTATTCCAGAGAGGACTGCGCGAAGAGGTCCAGAGTTGACGTATTGGGATGTACTTTCCTTGGACGTCCTCATCGCGATGGACATCCATCTGGATAACATTCTTCAGGAGAGCCGGTGCCCACCTCACCACTCGTTTCACGCCATCCTGAGGCAGAGCCCATGGAGATAGCATGGGCAGAACGGCGTCGCCGGAGACAACTGGGGCTCTACCCTATTATGGCCAGGAAGGGCACCAGCTTCAGCGATGTCTGGTACATCCATGAGAGCTGAGGGGCGGCCCGGTCAACTTCCGTCTCCCGGCAAAGGCGTTGGCATTCCAACATTTTTCCGCCTAAACGTTCCCGATTTCCATTTGACTAGTTGGCTGTCCCTCAAATTGATTCTATCTCTCTAGTGGATTCTGGTGCTGAATTTCATCAACCAGGCACTCATCTCCTCCATGAATATCTCCTTGTACTCACTCGCCTCTTCTCTTCCCATCCATGGTCTGTATAATAAACCAGTGGGATCTGGCATTATCACACACGTCACCGTGGGATCCATGCACCAGGAGAGCCTTCCCTTCCTCATCATCACCACACCAGTGCACAGCGTCATCCTCTGCGTCCCGTGGCTCCAACGTCATGACACCACCATCTCGTGGTCGAGGATGGAAATCACTGACGGCACTCGGATGCCGAAGAACCAGCTTTCCCTTGCCCAGCGGTTCCACGTTGGTTGAGTGTCCTGTGGTTGCCCGCCATCCAAGAAGTGTACCAGGATCTACGGGAGGGGTTCTCCAAGACCCAAGCCACCGGTCTCCTTCCTCATCGCCCCAGGGACTGTGCCATCGACATGCTAGAAGGCTATGAGCAGCTGTGTCTACCCTCTGTTGGTGGCTGAGACTGAGGCCATGGAGGAGTACATCCAGTAGCCTCTCCAACAGGGTTTTGTCTGCTCATCCACCTCTCCTGCATCGGCAGGCTTCTTCTTCATGACTAAGAAGGATGAGGGTCTGCACCCCTGCATTGATTACAGAGGTCTCAATTCCAACACCACTAAGTATCCCCGCTATTGAACAGCTCTGCGGGGCCTGCTTTTTTTTATGAAGCTAGACCTGCGGAGTGCCTGCAATCTTTTTCGCATCCGCGAGGTGGATGAGTGGAAAACAGTCTACAACATGACGTCTGGGTACTACGAGTACTTGGGGATGCCTTTTGGACTAGCAAATGATACGTCAGTGTTTCAGGCATTCATGATGAGGTGTTCCAGTACATGATCGGGCGCCAGATGGTTGTGTATATCGACAACATCCTGGTCTACTTGGCCACCTTGAGGATCACATCACTCAAGTCTGAGTAGTCCTGAGACGCCTCCTGGATAAACACCTTTATATTAAAGCGGAAAAGTGCCAGTTCCATCAGGTTTATGTCTCCTTCTTGGGGTACTGGATCAGCCTGAGTATGGATGAAAGGAAGGTCGAAGCAGTCAGGTCATGGACAGTCCCAACCACCATAAAGAGGCTCCTAAGGTGTCTGTGGTTTGCCAACTTCTACCGCCGCTTCAGCTCTATTGCCTCTCCTTTTACTTCTCCTCAAGGGTAGTCCTTGTAAGTTGGTGTGGAGTCCTGCAACCAATGAGGCCTTCTGCCTGCTGATAGGTCATTTCACCTCCACCCCATTGCTGAAACACCCAGATCCTACATTGCCCTTTGTGGTGGAGGTGGACGCTAGAGAAGTGGGCGTGGGAGTCACCTGTTCCAAAGCCAAGGTATCCCAGAGAAATTGTATCCATGTGCATACTTCTCAAAAGAAACTGTCTCCTGCTGAGAGGATCTATGATTGACGATGGGGAGCTGCTGGCTGTCAAGTTGGCAGAGGAGTTGAGACACTGAATGGAGGGCGCCAAGGAGCCATTCTTCATCTTCAGCGAGGCTGCTGAATCTGCGCCAAGCAAACTGGGTTCTTTTCTTCACTAGATTCAACTTCACCCTGTCATATCACCCAGGTTCTAAGAACATCAAAGCCAATGCCCTCTCCTGTCAGCCCAATTTGGGAGAGTTTCCGATCCTGAGGTTCCGATCCCGATCCTCATTCCACCCTCTGGAAAAATGTATAATGTGCTCTGGGACAAATATGTGGACAGCCACCAGGCTCTGCAGAGGGAACCCACACCTGCTATAGTGTTTTCTCAACTAAAGGTTTTGTGATTTTGCTGCGGGATTTAGAGGTAATTTGTGGTTAGGTACGGTACCCCATTGCTCCAGACCAGTGCAAGGGCGAGCACTGATTATGTGTCACGTTTGCTCCCTCTCCGGCCTCTAAGTTACTGTGCTGCTCGTTATGGCGCACACCTGTCACCATCGTTACAAGCACCTGCGCGTCACTCACCTGGTCTCCATCACTTCCTTGATTGCCTGCCCTATATATGTCCCTCCCTTTGACTCCTTCCCCAGGAGTCTTTGTTTCTGTTTCCTGTCTGTGTACTGTCAGTGTTTCTTGTTTTGTATTATGCTCCATTTATTTTATCAAAAACACTCACTCCCTGAAATTGCTTCCCGACTGTCAGCGCACATTGTTACATTGTGGGTCCTACTGTGACTCTAACTGACAATGAATGGGCGACATAAACCTAAATAGAAACTGAGAATTGTGCACGACTTCAATATTAAAATAAAGTGACGGCAACGAGAGAGATGGTCGTCTCACTTGGCCTTCTTAGGAAACTAAGCAGTATTTGTTTTTTTGTATGCATTATTTCTTACATTGTTACCCCAGGAAATCTTAAGTCTTATTAACTACAGCAGGGAAGAACTAATAAGAGCTACGTCAACTTACCAGAAATACGACTTTCCCGAAGCGGATCCTCCCTTCGGACCACTACAACCCAGGACAATGGATCTAATCCCCGCAGCTGACCGAAAACAACGGTGACGCAGAAGGGGCAGACGGAGCGGTCTTCTGGTCAAGCTTTGTATAAATGGGCACGTTGCTCACCGCTCCTGAGTATACTACTTCCCAATGTCCAGTCTCTTGACAACAAAGTAGATGAAATCCGAGCAAGGGTTGCCTTCCAGAGACAGAGATTGTAACAGTCTTTGTTTTACTGTAACATTCTCTGTTTTACGGAAACATGGCTATCTCTGGATATGTTGTCGGAATCGGTCCAGCCATCGGGCTTCTCCATGCATCACGCTAACAGATAAACACCTCTCTGGGAAGAGGAAGTGCAGGGGTGTATGCTTTATGATTAACAACTCATGGTGTGATCATAACACACAGGAACTCAAGTCCTTCTGCTCACCCAATCTATAATTCTTTAAAATCAAATGCAGGCCATTCTACCTACCAAGAGAATTCTCATCAGTTACAGTTACAGCTCTGTACATCACACCTCGAAGGCCCTCAAGGAACTTCACTAGATTCTAAAAAATGCTCCAAAAAATAAAGGGAACACTTAAACAACACAATGTAACTCCAAGTCAATCACACTTCTGTAAAATCAAACTGTCCACTTAAGAAGCAACACTGATTGACAATACATTTCGCATTATGTTGTGCAAATGGAATAGACAACAGGTGGAAATTATAGGCAATTAGCTAGACACCCACAGTAAAGGTGTGGTTCTGCAGGTGATAACCACAGACCACTTCTCAGTTCCTATGCTTCCTGGCTGATGTTTTGGTCACTTTTGAATGCTGGCGGTGCTTTCACTCTAGTGGTAGCATGAGACGGACTCTACAACCCACACAAGTGGCTCAGGTAGTGCAGCTCATCCAGGATGTCACATCAATGTGAGCTGTGGCAAGAAGGTTTGCTGTGTCTGTCAGCGTAGTGTCCAGAGCATGGAGGTGCTACCAGGAGACAGGCCAGTACATCAGGAGACGTGGAGGAGGCCGTAGGAGGGCAACAACCCAGCAGCAGGACCGCTACCTCCGCCTTTGTGCAAGGAGGAGCAGGAGGAGCACTGCCAGAGCCCTGCAAAATTACCTCCAGCAGGCCACAAATGTGCATGTGTCTGCTCAAACGGTCAGAAACTGACTCCATGAGGGTGGTAATGAGGGCCCGACGTCCCCAGGTGGGGGTTGTGCTTACAGCCCAACACCGTGCAGGACGTTTGGCATTTGCCAGAGTACACCAAGAGTGGCAAAATTAGCCACTGGCGCCCTGTGCTCTTCACAGATGAAAGCAGGTTCACACTGAGCGCATGTGACAGACGTGACAGTCTGGAGACGCCGTGGAGAACGTTCTGCTGCCTGCAACATCCTCCAGCATGACCGGTTTGGCGGTGGGTCAGTCATGGTGTGGGGTGGCATTCCTTTGGGGGGCCGCACAGCCCTCCATGTGCTCGCCAGAGATAGCCTGACTGCCATTAGGTACCGAGATGAGATCCTCAGACCCCTTCTGAGACCATATGCTGGTGCGGTTGGCCCTGGGTTCCTCCTAATGCAAGACAATGCTAGACCTCATGTGGCTGGAGCGTGTCAGCAGTTCCTGCAAGAGGAAGGCATTGATGCTATGGACTGGCTCGCCTGTTCCCCAGACCTGAATCCAATTGTGCACATCTGGGGCATCATGTCTCGCTCCATCCACCAACGCCACGTTGCACCACAGACTGTCCAGGAGTTGGCGGATGCTTTAGTCCAGGTCTGGGAGGAGATCCGTCAGGAGACCATCCGCCACCTCATCAGGAGCATGCCCAGGCGTTGTAGGGAGGTCATACAGGCACGTGGAGGCCACACACACTACTGAGCCTCATTTTGACTTGTTTTAAGGACATTATATCAAAGTTGGATCAGCCTATAGTTTGGTTTTCCACTTTAATTTTGAGTGTGACTCCAAATCCAGATCTCCATGGGTTGATAAATGTGATTTCCATTGATAATTTGTGTGTGATTTTGTTGTCAGCACATTCAACTATGTAAAGAAAAAATAAGAATATTTCATTCATTCATCTAGGATGTGTTATTTTTAGTGTTCCCTTTATTTTTTGAGCAGTGTATATACCCGGAGGATGCATTTATTGTAACTGGGGATTTTAACAAAGCAAATTTGAGATCAATGTTACCTACATTTTATCAGCATGTCGATTGCACGACACATAGGGCTAATAATCTTGACCACTGCTACTCTACCTTCCCCGATGCATACAAAGCCCTCCCCCGCCCTCCCTTCGACAAATCCGACCACAACGTCATCTTGCTCGTCCCCGCTTATAGGCAGAAACTCAAACAGGATGTACCAGTGACGAGAACCATTCAATGCTGGCTGACCAATCGGAAGCCACGCTCCAAGATTGTTTTGATCACGGGGACTGGAATATGTTCCGGTCAGCCTCTGAGAATGAACATTGATCGATACGCTGACTCGTTGAGTTTGTTTATAAATAAGTGCATTGGAGATGTCGTACCCACTGTGACTATTAAAACTTACCCTAACCAGAAACTGTTGACAGATGGCAGAATTCAAGAAAAACTGAAAGCACGATCCACCGCATTTAACCATGGTAAGAGTTCTGATAATATGGCTGAATATAAACAGTGTAGTTATTCCCTCCGCAAGGCAATGAAACAAGCGAAAAGCCGGTCGCAATTAAATGGCTCAGACACGAGACGTATGTGGCAGGGTCTTCAGGAAATCACGGACTACAAAAACAGCCACGTCATGGATACTGATGTCACGTTTCCAGACAAACTAAACACCTTCTTTTCCCGCTTTGAGGATAATACAGTGCCACCGTCGTGGTTAGCTAACAAAGACTGCGCCCCCTCCTTCTCAGTGGCTGACGTGAGTAAAACATTTAAACATGTTAACCCGCGCAAGGCTGCTGGCCCAGACAGCATCCCGAGCCTCGTCCTCAGAGCATGTGCAAGCCAGATGGCTGGTGTGTTTACAGACATATTTAATCACTCCCTATCCCAGTCTGTTGTCCCCATATGCTTCAAGGTGGGCTTGGGATGGGCCACAGAGCCGTGCACAGAAGACAGACCTAGCCCATGGGGAAGGGATGAGGGGGAGGGGGGTGGACCTCCACCCCGCCCCACTGGCAACACTTTAAGGGACATTGCACTTGTAATGGCGCTGACTAGGGGTACGTTCCCGCTGTTCTGTTCTTAGTGCCAGTCTGCATGTTCAAACTAAAACAATGTAACTGATAATGGCATCTTTATGCTTTCGTTAATAAAATAATGCTAAGAAATACTCTTTCAAATTCAGATGTTTATTTAGTTATGAATCCAAAACGAATTACCATGGGAATAAATATCATTGGATTACACAAATATCCTTGTAACGCCCGAGGTGTAGTGGGGAAGAAGTCAGGCACAGGAAGCAGAGAGTTCAGGGTAGCGCTTACTTTTAATGCACCACAAAGGTGAACAGACGCCAACCAAAACAAATGCCCCAAACACGGGGGACTTAAACAGTCCAGCAAGAAAAAAAAAACACGGACAACCATGACATACAGCCGTGTACACATGTACATCAAAATAATCCTGCACAACTAGCAGGCGAGCCGGCTGGTAAATAAAGCCCAACCAATCAGCCCAAACTAAACACAGGTGAAACCAATAAACAGAAAGGGGGAAAAAAGGGATCAGTGGCAGCTAGTAGGCCAGTGACAACAACCACCGAGCGCCACCCGAAAAGGAAGGGGAGCCACCTTCGGTAGGAGCCGTGACAATCCTCTATGTAATTAATTAATTTGATATACCGTAGGCCTACCGTAGGCGACATGAATCTCACTAGTGTTGAGTAATGTGCTGTTAAAAGTGATCTAGGTCTTATTTACCATTTAAAGAGCATATTGAAGTTAGAAGCAATTGAATTTTAAGCAATTGCCTGCAACTATTTTAGCACAGTTTTGCGCTGCTCTGACAATCATGAGGACTGGTCTTGAAAAATCAATGAGAAACCTAGAGAGTTTTTAATTTTTCTTGAAATAGAAACACTATTATATTAATAAAAGGAATTAAGCAAAATGTCTTAATCAGTCCCATATACTATGTTCTTCAAAAAAAAAAAAAAATTCCTCTTGGTCAGCCACTATTTAAGGCTACCAAATGCTTCTCAAAGATGCCCTCTGGTGCTGCAACTAGCATGAATGGTACCAGTTGTTCACACTTAAATAGCGTGCCATAGAAGTCTGCGGCACCATGCAAGCTGCGTCGCAGTACACTGCATCTTTTAAAGGGCGAACCACTGTACCTGCCCTCCTTGTGCACCTAAGTCCCTACTATGAATTTTTTCTAGTAATATTATTTGACTGTGGCGCTATGCTATTCAGCGTTGCTGATGACAATTTTCCCGGATCCGGTATGGTTGGTTCAGAGAGGTTAACATAAATCTTCAATAATGTTCCAACCGGAGTATTTCTTTGTCTTATTAATTGCAATGGAAAGCAGGTCGCTCTCACGTGAGTGCGCGTGATTAGCTCATGCCACTCTGCAGACCCCTTACTCAATCAGCTCTCATTCCCCCCTCCTTCACGTTAGAAGCCTCAAACAAGGTTCTAAAGACTGTTGACATCTGGTGGAAGTCTTAGGATGTGCAATATGAACCCGTAGACACTGTATATTCGATAGGCAATGACTTGAAAAACGCCCAACCTCAGATTTCCCACTTCCTGGTTGGATTTTTTCTCAGGTTTTTGCCTGCCATATGAGTTCTGTTTTACTCACAGACATCATTCAAACAGTTTTAGAAACTTCAGAGTCTTTTCTATCCAGATCTTCTAATAATATGCATATATTAGCAACTGGGCCTTAGTAGCAGGCAGTTTACTCTGGGCACCTTATTCATGCCCCCAGCCATAAGAGGTTAACTGCTTTTTGGCAAATGTGAGCCAGTTACATTATGCAGTACAAAAAAATACTTCAATAGTCATTTCATTTCTCTTTGAACTTTCTGTGTTTTTCTTGAATTGACCGTATCCTTCTCTTCGCCAACGGAGCCACATTAGCTAGCTGCAGTTCCCCGCTGCCATCTTCCTGATTTGCCTGGTTTTCCGGTGGTTGTTCCATCATAGCTGTCACGTGTTCTCCAGCTCTTCCCCCTAATTTTCATTGTCAATAGATTTACGCTTCTTTTTTACCATAATCTTCAATGTGGCCGGGTACAACAGTGCGTAGTCCATCTTCATTCTCCTGAGTCGAGCCTTCGCCTCATCAAACGCTTTGCGTCTTCGTACAACCGCAGTGGAATAATCATTGAAGAATGAGATCTTATGACTTTTACGTTGACTACCATCAGAGCCGATGTTTCTAACCGCGTCCATGACGCGCTGCTTGTCGGTGAAGTTGTGGAACTTTATAACCACCGGCCGTGGGCGCTGATTGGGACCGGGTATCGGTGCTTGAGAGCGATGGGCTCTGTCCAGCTTCACACGACCAGCCTTAGTGTCCATTTGTAGGTAGCCAGGGATCAATTCCTCAAATAATTTTACTGAACGCGTCCCTTCAGAATTTTCCGGGAGTCCCACAACACGAATATTGCATCTGCGTCCTCGATTATCCAAGTCGTCAATGTGCTCCGCCATTTCGCGCAACTGTTTCTCAAGTGCTTTTATCTTAGCGTCCATAGATGTAGTTTAAGTTTCCACTGCATCAATTCTTCCTTCCACCTCAACAACACGTTTCACAACCCTCTGTAGTTCAGCTGAATGGCCTGCTATTGCTTCCAAGACCGTTCTTATCTTAGCATCGATCACTTTAGTAATGTTATCAGTCATCTTTTGAATCACCAGGTCCATTGTGCCTGGATCCGCAATGGTGTTAGCCTCGCTAACGTTAGCTAGCTCCTCATGCACAGCCACAGGGGTGGTGGTTTTGGTCGACTTCTTAGTAGTTCTGTTGGGCATGTTGTCGGATATTTTAGCGAAATAGCCGTCAAGACTCATTACATGGTAACTTATTTAGCCAATTCTACCACTTTTTCAAGCTATGAGATTAATGTAAAAATATAAATTTACGAATGCCACGAGAGCTCGCTGAAACACTGTGTTCTCTATACGGCACCATTTTGTCCCCCCTGCTTATTTTTTACAATAAATTGATCCATGTCTATCATACTGCAAAATCAGCTAGTAGCAAACTGATGTGTGTCGGTCACTATAGCTGAGCAGTTGCGTTCTATTTCAGCAAACGTTCTATTTCGGCCTTTCTGTTCAACAGCTGCGCTATACAGCCATCTATCTGCCATCCAGGGAACAATAGATATATTTCAATGAAGTGATTCATTTTTTCTCAGGTTTTTGCCTGCCATATGAGTTCTTCTCAACAACACGTTTCACAACCCTCTGTAGTTCAGCTGAATGGCCTGCTATTGCTTCCAAGACCGTTCTTATCTTAGCATCGATCACTTTAGTAATGTTATCAGTCATCTTTTGAATCACCAGGTCCATTGTGCCTGGATCCGCAATGGTGTTAGCCTCGCTAACGTTAGCTAGCTCCTCATGCACAGCCACAGGGGTGGTGGTTTTGGTCGACTTCTTAGTAGTTCTGTTGGGCATGTTGTCGGATATTTTAGCGAAATAGCCGTCAAGACTCATTACATGGTAACTTATTTAGCCAATTCTACCACTTTTTCAAGCTATGAGATTAATGTAAAAATATAAATTTACGAATGCCACGAGAGCTCGCTGAAACACTGTGTTCTCTATACGGCACCATTTTGTCCCCCCTGCTTATTTTTTACAATAAATTGATCCATGTCTATCATACTGCAAAATCAGCTAGTAGCAAACTGATGTGTGTCGGTCACTATAGCTGAGCAGTTGCGTTCTATTTCAGCAAACGTTCTATTTCGGCCTTTCTGTTCAACAGCTGCGCTATACAGCCATCTATCTGCCATCCAGGGAACAATAGATATATTTCAATGAAGTGATTCAGGCCTGCATTAAACAAATGTAATTGAAATTGTATTATTGTTATCTATTATGAACGGAAAATAGGAAAATCACTGCGAGCCGCAAATGAAGGGCTCACGGCCCGCACAATGAGTTCCACAGCTCTACAGAAAATGGAAACTCTCAGGAAACAGAAACTCTGATCCTACCGTGGGGCAGGGAAATTAACATCAAGGTCGGGGGCGACCTCTGGTGGGTCACCCGGGGCAATGCCTGGTGGGTCCCCTGAGGCGTGGTCTGGAATGTCTGGAGGTAGCAGGACCCTCGGGCTGGAATTAGCACGGCGCTGGCAGGCAGGGCTGGAGAGGCCCCAATTCCCTGGCTGCACTTGACATCTGCAGCTGCAGCTCAATCCTGTGAGCAGGTGAAGAATCCCCCGCTGGCTTGGGCTCCGGGCCAGAAGCGGCAGGTGGTTTGTGATTAAAGGTTCCAGGGCAGCAGACAGTGGAACCTTGGGAACCCGAGCATCTGCCTCATCTAGCAGGGCATCCCTACGGGGAGGAGAGAACGACTCCGCAACGGCAACCAGAATGAGCCCCATGGTAGAGGCTGGCTGTGGCTCCACAATTGGAGTGGGTATCGCCTCTTCAATGGCTAGTCGAGGCTCTGGCTGATCGGGGTGCAGATCCACGGTATGTTGGTTGGGGGAGCAGCTGGGCCGCTGTGGTAGATACGACATGGGCTCCAGCTGAGGGGGGGTAGGAGCGACAAAGATCTACTGAATAACTGTGCCACATCGAGACATTGTGAAAGTCCTAACTGTCCCGTGGAGGTGCTCTGGCCGGGGGGCATGGGGTAGTGTCTCTCGGGGAAGTAGACTGTCTGAGTCTGGGAATAACGGTGGTGCTCCTGACACGGTGACAGTGGATCTAGCTGGGAGAGCTCAGATTGGTGGTGGTCAGGAGAGTAGCAGCGGTACTGATGCTCCCGTGGGGGCGACTGACCTAGGAGGGCCTAGAGAACACCCTTGTGATCTCTTCTCTCTTACAGAGTAGCGTCTCGTAGTCCCTCAGCAGCTCCCAACTGGTGTGGGTATGGTCACTCCCTGGAGCAGGGCTTGTAGTAGTCTTTTAGATTTGAGAGTTGCGCAAGGCCTCGCAGCTCATCTTCCTCAGGTGCATGACGGCTTCATGTAGCGGTGTGGGCTGATGTGTGTGTTGACAGGCATCTTGTGGTAAAACTAGGGCTGTTGCGGTGACTGTACTACCATTGAGTCACGTTATTCTCCTCTTATGCACTCTAGACATGCTTGGGGGAACCCAACTGGCTAACAACCGTCCCTAACCGTCCCTCATCAATGGAAATGCAATCGAAAATCACATCTAAAACAGTTATCATCAAAACAGTATCAGGCTTTAAAAACTCACCTCAATGTGATCTATCAATTTGAACAGGTTGACAACAGAGTGGAAAACATGGTCATTGTTTCAAAGCCAAACCACGAAATGGGAAGCGCTTTCTAAGGTGATGATAAATTCAAATAATTTAAGACGTTGCATTTAGAACACCCATATCCATATTAGAGATTATGCATAGGCCTGTATACATCATGAACCCAAGCCCCACAAAAAACCCTGAATTAAAATAATGATTGTGCCATTATACAAAACATAGCCTACCACAAATAATGCACAGCAGAATAAAAAAAAACAGATTTAAGATGTCTTTGGCATATAATTTGTCTAGCCTGTACTCCATAATTAGAATAAGTTTAATTTTGGCATTTGAGTGTGGACTGTATTATTATGCAGTCCACACTCAGTCTGCGGGAGAACGTATAGGCCTAAGCAATGATATTGGTTCGTTGATGCTGTAGGGTGGCTTAGAGAGTTAGCCTACAATTATAGTGAATTTGTATTTGATTTTGAATAGTGAAGTAAGAGGGAATTTGTTATATTTTCATAATAAATAGGCTGACACATTAATGCTACAGAATCTCACCACCTCGCTCTCCTTCATTCCTTCCTTGAGCGCGCAGAGTTTAATTAAATATTTTTTTGTGGAAACATGTTACTATCGATTTTCCCAAACAGATTTGGTTGCAGGAACATGGTTGGCGAGCCCATGGCATACAGAGTTTTGGCGGAATATCACCTGTCGCACAGCGAGAGGCTGAATGCTCCTCGAAAGTGTTTGATGCATGAAATAATGTTCTCATAAGCCTAGACGTTACTACTGTAACGGCTGTCGTCTGTGGAAGAAGGAGAGGACCAAAGCGCAGTGTGGTTAGTGTTCATCTTTTTAATAAGAAACTGAACACTTCAAAAATACAAAACAACAAAGTGACAACCAAAACAGTTCTATCTGGTGCAGACACACAAAGACTGAAAATAACCACCCACAAAACACAAAGGAAAACAGGCTACCTAAATATGGTTCTCAATCAGGGACAACGATATACAGCTGCCTCTGATTGAGAACGATATCAGGCCAAACACAGAAATAGAAAATATAGAAAAACTAACATAGACTGCCCACCCCAACTCACGCCCTGACCATACTAAATAAAGACAAAATAAAGGAATAAAGGTCAGAACGTGACAACGACATACAATCCGTGTGAAAGCAGAATTTTGATCGTTGCCATTAAAAAAAGAGTCTCCCAACTGCTACTATATTTATTTCTCAGCTGCTAATATTACGCACATGCTCCTCTATAAAAACAGAGCATGTTTGAAAAATTAACTGCGTGAAAGCTGCCTCCATTAACTATTCAAGTGCATACTCCATTCGAGTGAATACAGATTACATGTATTTTTCCCCTGACCCCTTTCCTAAACTTTTTATAAAATGGACCATTCTGATCTAATTTTCCATATTAGTAAAAACATATGAAATTGAGAAAAGTCTGGGTGAAAATAAGAAAAGCTTGTGCAGCCTGAGGCAAGGAACAGAGCGCAAGCTTTTTAGACTTTTTCAAATATTATTTTTTTGGCCTAATGTCAAGTTTTGATTTTTAAAACATTCTAGGGTTTGTATTTTTTTGGCCAAATAAACTCTAAATCTAGCGTATGGAACCTGTTTCAAATGATCACTTTTACGCTCAACATAGCCACTTCAAATGCACACTTGCACTGGAATGGGAAAAATGTCCTTTATATTTTATTCAGCTAAGTTCAATTATATTCTTCTTACTATAAAAACATAATATAAAATAATGGCATGGGACTAATAAGCATATCTTTTCTGTTAAACGAACTAGCCTACAGCCTATGTCATGGCGCATAAAGTAGACCGGCTCATTTGGTTCTTCTTCATATTATGTTCCCTGTCCAGCTTTATTTTAATTGCATCTTAGGAAGGCATAATAAAGTAATCATATGGGCTTCATAAGCACTACATGAATGGTTACAAATGATCTATAACCATATTTCATGCTCTATAAAGGATGAATATATGTATGGTAAAGTCAGTTATGCCACATTAAGAATCTTTATAGAGCATGATATACTGTTATAGATGATTTGTGAAGCATTTATGTAGTGCTTATGAAGCCTATATGAAAGCTTTATGAAGCTTTCATAAGATGCTATAAACAAATTATGGATTTATAATGATGTGTGTATTAAATAGATGTATTCTTACTCGCTGGTCAGAATCCAACGATACAAGGACCATGTAAAAACAGCTAGCTGGCGCTATCGGAGCTATCACCTGCTAGTACTTAATGCTGATTGTAAAGGTTCTGACTCACGACATGATGTCCGGCAAGAACAAGGCAGATGTGTCCATAGCTAGAGTTTTATTGGCTCTTGCTCACCACCAGACATTAACACACGCACACGCATACAAAGTGATCTTCATGTTACAAATAGCAATGGACTTGTGGTTCTAAAGGAAAGGAAAATATACATATGACAGTAATAATATATAGTTGTACATGCAATAAGAATATACAGTGCATTCGAAAAGTATTCAGACCATTTCACTTTTTCCACATTTTGTTAGTCTTATTCTAAAATGGATGAAATAAAACAGTTCCTCATCAATTTATGAACAATACCCCATAATGACAAAGTGAAAACATGTTTTTAGTATTGAAAATAACAGAAATACCTTATTCACATAAGTATTTAGACCCTTTGCTATGAGACTCGAAATTGAGCTCCGGTGCATCCTGTTTCAATTGATCATCCGTGAGATGTTTTTACAACTTGATTGGAGTCCACCTGTGGTAAATTAGATTGATTGGACATGATTTGGAAAGGCACACACCTGTCTATATAAAAGGTCTCACAGTTGACAGTGCAAGTCAGAGCAAAATGAGGTCAAAGGAATTGTCCATAGAGTTCCGAGACACGATTGTGTCGAGTCACAGATCTGGGGAAGGGTAACAAAAAGTTTCTAGAGCATTAAAGGTCCCCAAGTACACTGTAGCCGCCATCATTCTTAAGGATCTGATCCCATTACTGGGATCAAAATCGACAACATCCGGTGAAGTTGGAGCGTGCCAAATTCAAATGACAAAATAGTAAAATTAAACATTCATGAACACACATACAAGTGTCCTACATCATTTAAAAGCTTAACTTTTTGTTAATCCAATAGCGTTACAGCGAAAGCATACCATGCTATTATCTGAGGACAGCGCCCCACATCAAAATACTTTTTCAAAACAGCACAGGCGTCACAAAAATCACAAATAGCATTTAAATAAATCACTTACCTTTGAAGAACTTCCTCTGTTTGCAATCCCAAGTGTCCCAGCTACACAATGAATGGTCGTTTTGTTCGATAAGGTCCTTCTTTATATCCAAAAAAGTCAGTTTAGTTGGCGCCTCTGATTTCAGTAATCCACTCGTTCAACATGCACACAAACAAATCCAAAAAGTCACTGGTAAAGTTCGTCCAAACAAGTCAAACATTGTTTCTAATTAATCCTCAGGTACTCTAATATCTAAATAAACAATACCATTTAAGACGGAGAATAGTATGTTCTATAGAGAAGATAAATAACGAAGAGCGCGCACCGCATTCACGTGCGCAACAAGACTACTTTTCTAATGAGAGACACCTTGGAAAAACTACAACTACTCGTTTGTTTTTCAAAAAACAAGCCTGAAACCCTTTCTAAAGACTGTTGACATCTAGTGGAAGCCATAGGAAATGCATTCTGGGAGCTATTTATTTGTACATCCCATAGACTAGCATTGAAAATTCAGAAGGGATTTTCCTTGTGTTTCTGCCTGCCATATCAGTTCTGTTATACTCATAGACATTATTTTAACAGTTTTAGAAACTTCAGCATGTTTTCCACCCAATTATATGCATATCCTAGCTTCTGGGCCTGAGTAACAGGCAGTTTACCTTGGGCACGTCATTCATCCAAACTTCCAAACACTGCCCCCTTAATTCCACAAATGAAAAAGGCACACCTATTAATTGAAATTCATTCCAGGTGACTACCTCATGTTGCTGGTTGAGAGAATGCCAAGAGTGTGCAAAGCAAAGGGTGGCTACTTTGAAGTATCTCAAATACAAAATATATTTTGATTTGTTTAATGCGTTTGAGCCAAGCAGTTGTGTTGTGACAAGTTAGGGTTGGTATACAGAGGATAGCCCTATTTGGTAAAATACCAAGTCCATATTATGGCAAGAGCAGCTCAAATAAGCAAAGAGAAACAACAGTCCATCATTACTTTAAGACATGTTCAGTCAATCTGGAAAATGTTAAGAACTTTGAGTTTCTTCAAGCGCAGTCGTAAAAACTGGCTCTCATGAGAACCGCCACAGCAAAGGAAAACCCTGAGTTACCTCTGCTGCAGAGGATAAGTTCATTACAGTTACCAGTCTCAGAAATTACAGCTGAATAAATGCTTCACAGACTTCAAGCAACGGACACATCTCAACATCAGCTGTTCAGAGACTGCGTGAATCAGACCTTGATGGTCCAATTGATGCAAAGAAACCACTACTAGGACATCAATAATAAGAATAAACTTGCTTGGGCCAAGGAACATGAGCAATGGACATTTGACTTGTGCAAATCTGTCCTTCGGTCTGATGAGTCCAAATTTGAGATTTTTGGTTCCAAATGCTGTGTCTTTGTGAACAGATTATCTTTGCATGTATGGTTCCCACCGTGAAGCATGGAAGAGATGTGATGTTGTGGGGGTGCTTTGCTGGTGACACAGACTGTAATTTTGTTTAGAATTGAAGGCACACTTAACCAGCATGGTTACCACAGCATTCTGCAGCGATACGCCATCCCATCTGGTTTGCGATTAGTGGGTTTATCATTTGTTTTTCAACAGGACATTGACCCAACACACATCCAGGCTGGGCTATTTTACCATCAGCTGCATCAGATGACCTGGCCTCCACAATCACCTGACCTTAATCCAATTAAGATGGTTTGGGATGAGTTGGACCGTAGTGAAGGAAAAGCAGCCAACAAGTGCTCAGCATATGTGGGAACTCCTTCAAGACTGTTAAAAAAGCATTCCCCATGAAGCTGGTTGAAAGAATACCAAGAGTGTGCAAAACTGTCATCAAGGCAAAAGGTGGATACTTTGAAGAATCTCAAATATAAAATATATTTTGATTTGTTTAACACTTTGGTTACTACATGATTCCATGTGTTATTTGATCCTTTTGATGTTTTCACTATTTTTCTACAATTTAGAAAATAGGAAAAATCAAAATACTTGAATGAGTAGGTGTGTCTACATTTTTGACAAGTACTTTACTTAGAAATCATACAGCTGGTTTATAATGTCTTGATTTCTGCCATTTAACCTACACACACCTACACATGTATATAATATTATAGAGCTCACATTGCTTCTCAGCAGCAGGCAACACCATTTCATTTGTAATTTAGATTGATGAATAGGCTAGTCTCTGATTAGTTTTGCTATGAAGTCTCTAGCTGATAGTTTAATGGCTGAGATGTTGTTGTTGTTGAACCTTCCTCATAATGTTGATCACTTCATTGACTGAGATGCCACTCTGTTCCCATCCTCCCGGTCTTCCCTTTATGACACACTTTCCCCCTCTCCCCCTTCTATTTATCACTCCTTCTTCTTCCTCTTTTTCTCTCCTATCCTCTCTACCACTTTTCCCAACTTCTTCCCTTTCTCCCCTCCTCCCACCCCTCTTCTAATATCTCCCTCCCTCCATCTCTCTCCCTCCCTCTCCCAGGTAGAGGAAGTGATCAGTAGTGTCCGTGCGGTGTCAAAGTCAGCCCTAAAGGAGGACTCCATGCCCAAGCAGGATACTGACGGGGCTTTCTATAACTCCCAGAAGTTCGAAGTGCTATGCTGTGGCAAGGTACAATAATTTAATTTGATATGAATCAAAGCTATATATCTTAAGATAGTGATGTGAGAGAGAATACAGTAGACGGCACACGTCAAACGTGTGATTTATGACCCTATGTCCGGGTGACGTGTGTATGCCCTTATATGGCAATCCTGTCAGAACATCCTGGCGGGAAGTTATCACGTGGTTATGCCCATATATCGGCATCCTGTTCCTGTTCTCACGCATTAGAGTGTGTGTTAATTTATGCATATATTGCATCTATTCCTTTGAAGTTGTCATGATGATTGATGTGTAGGAACATTTCTCGTTGAACTGGGGGGGGATGTGTTTGAACATTTCAAAGAGTATGGCCCCCACCCCTTGTTTTATTGACCTTAGGTCTGTTGTCTATGAAACAGGAATGTCCGGGGGTATTGGGGGGACCAGACACATTATAAATAAGCCCCAGAACAGCACAAGCGCCCCAGAACACTAAACAATAAATTAAAACTAAACCCAAAACAATAAACAAGAAATTAAAAATAAATCCAGAACATTAAACCATAAATTATGTCTCCTAGGCCAGTTCTGGGTGTACTATCTGCCTCGTGTCAAGAACCCAATGACAAAAGCATCAAGAACATTTTGTGTGCGGCCCCTGAATGTTTTAAAGGAGTTTTGGATACGAGTGATGGAAACATGTCTTATATGTTCCAACCGGAGGATTCAACTGTGAAGATATTCACAGACAGCGGCCCCAACCCCCTTTATCAAGCAAATCCCTGGAGGTTTTCTCCTGCGCTGCGTATGAGAGAATGGTTTAAGATACGGCTAGTGCTATGTCAGATTGAACAAGTCCTGAGTGGTACATCCCTGCCCGGCTACGCATTGGAACGAGGAGGTGTGGGGGCGCAATAATTTGAAAGCCATAAGAATCTCTTCAATGGCATATAGCCCCGACTCCAAAGTGACAATTTTAGCATGTGAACAATATTGATAGGACAAATGCCACAAAATCTGTTAGTTCATATGCATTTTCCAAAGCCTTCAAGGATGTGAACTGTTTTATGACTGTCTTTAGCTTTAAGTGGGGATGATTATCATATATTCCTAACCATGATGAAAAAGCTGGACAATCTTTTCCAAAATCGTGATCAATTACGTTGCTGGGTGCTTCTATCTTTAAGACATACCCATGGTCTACATGCAAGATGTTTGATCTATCTAAGGAATGAAAACTTACAGAACATGGAATGGGTGGGATATCTAGCGAGTAAGAGAGCCGGTCTTGACGATAGTGAATTGGAAGCGGATGGATGTCAGGGCTAACCCTATAGCCGGCCCCATTATCTGTAAGAATGGAATAGTAAAATTGTATGTATTAATTATAGCATGTTTTAAAATGTCTGTACTAAATATTTTGAATTAAATATAGGTTTTTAAAATTGTATCTCACCGTAAAAGCCTGTCTGAGAAAAAAAGGCTTTCAGGAAAGATGGGTGTGTGCGTGTGCATGAGGGCGTGTGTGTTCAACAATACCCTGGCATTTGCACTTAAGGCTCTCTCTCTCTCTCTCTGTCTAGATATCTGTCTACCCCCTTCAAAAAGTGAGTGAGGCTGTGTGGGTTGTGTGTGCGTCTCTTCAATTGTGCTTGAAACAATAACGACACTTTTGTGTCATTAGCACACAGGTTGTCGCCAAAAACAGCAGGTGTTATTTCCTGGGCTGTAGGGGCTCAAAAGGCAATGCCGCCATCCCTGCATATATACGGTCTAGACCGCCCCCTGGGTTTAAAATCCATGTCATTTCTAATCAACACCGGTACTAGCGGTTCATGCATACAGGGTGTCACTAAAAACACCCCCCAAGCTGTTTCCCCTGATGATTTTGGAAGCAAAAGGCAATCCAGCCAGCCAGCCATATGTCTAGACCGACCCCTGGTGTTTTAAACCTATGGTAGCGGATTCGAGGAACGCGTACAGGAGCACACGGCGTTGATTCACCATCTCGGCACCGCCATGGACCGCGTCTGTCAGACGATGGATCATTGGGAGAGACAGGGAGGTCCTCCAGTACCTCCTCCAGCACAACAGGGGTCCTCACTACCCGTCCCTCCTGTACCCAGTTCCAGTGGGATGCATCTCCCCCTTCCCGGAGAGTATGATGGGACGGCGGCACGGTGCCAAGGCTTCCTACGACAGCTGAAACTCTACCTGGGCACCATTTATCCAGCTCCTTCGGGAGGGAGAGGGTGTCCGCCCTCGTCTCGTGCCTCTCAGGGAGAGCTCTGGAGTGGGCCAACACCGTGTGGGGAGAAGAGATGCGGCATTTGATGACTTCATGGAATTCACCCCTTTCTAATGGTAGACTATCTAAGGTGTGAACGTGGAAGGACACATCCACGGGAACGATTGTTATCCCTAAACTATTGTCACGTTCTGACCTTAGTTCTTTTGTTATGTCTTTGTTTTAGTATGGTCAGGGCGTGAGTTGGGTGGGTTGTCTATGTTAGTTTTTCTATGATTTGCTATTTCTGTGTTTGGCCTGGTATGGTTCTCAATCAGGGACAACGATGGACAGCCCTGACCATACTAAAACAAAGACATAACAAAAGAACTAAGGTCAGAACGTGACAACAGTTTAGGGATAACAATCGTTCCTGTGGATGTGCCCTACCACGTTCACACCTTAGATAGTCTACCATTAGGGTCAGGGTTGATTAGGGAGGTCACCACTCCTTCGGACATAGTGACGCAGGGGGGTCATACGGAGAGAATTAGTCTTTTTATTATTGACTCCTGCGTTTCCCGTGGTGCTGGGCCTATCCTGGTTAGCTTGTCATAACCCCAATGTTTCTTGGCCACAGAGGGCTCTCACAGGGTGCTCGCAAGAGTGCTCAGGTAGGTGTTTAGGGGTTTCTGTTGGTGCCACTACGGTGAAGAGTCCAGACCAGGTCTCCACCGTGCGCATTCCCCCTGAATATGCTGATTTGGCTCTCGCCTTTTCTAAAAAGAAGGCCACTCAATTACCACCTCATCGACGGGGCGATTGTGAGATAGATCTACAGGTAGGCGCTGCACTTCCCAGGAGTCACGTGTATCCCCTCTCACAGGCGGAGACGGAGGCTATGGAAACATATGTCTCCAAATCCCTGCGTCAGGGGTACATTCGGTCCTCCACTTCACCCGCCTCCTTGAGTTTATTTTTTGTGAAGAAGAAGGAGGGAGGTCTGCGCCCGTGTATTGACTAACGGGGTCTGAATCAGATCACTGTGAGGTATAGTTTCCCGCTACCGCTCATAGCCACAGTAATAGAGGCAATGCACGGGCTGCACTTCTTCACCAAACTAGATCTCAGGAGCGCTTATAACCTGGTGCGTATCCGGAAGGGAGATGAGTGGAAGACGGCTTTCAGTACCACCTCTGGGCACTATGAGTACCTCGTCATGCCGTACAGGTTGATGAATGCTCCGTCAGTCTTCCAAGCCTTTGTAGACAATATTTTCAGGGACCTGCACGGGCAGGGTGTAGTGGTGTATATTTATGACATTCTGATATACTCCGCTACATGCGCCGAGCATGTGTCTTTGGTGTGCAAGGTGCTTGGTCGACTGTTGGAGTATGACATGTACGCCAAGGCTGAGAAATGCCTCTTCTTTCAACAGTCCATCTCCTTCCTAGGGTATCGCATTTCCACCTAAAGGGTGGAGATGGAGAATGACCGCATTGCAGCCGTGCGTAATTGACCGGCTCCCACCACTGTAAAGGAGTTGCAGCGGTTCTTAGGGTTTGCCAACTACTTCCGGAGGTTTATCCAAGGTTTTGGTCAGGTAGCGGCTCCCATTACCTCACTGCTGAAGAGGGGCCCGGTGCGCTTGCAGTGGAATAGCTGAGGCGGACAGAGCTTTTAGTCACCTGAGGGCTCTGTTTACCTCGGCTCCCGTGCTGGCTCATCCGGATCCCTCTTTGGCGTTCATAGTGGAGGTGGAAGCGTCCAAGGCTGGGATAGGAGCTGTGCTCTCTCAGCGCTCGAGTACGCCACCGAAGCTCCACCCCTGTGCTTTCAAATCGAGGAGGCTCAGCCCGGCGGAGCGAAACTATGATGTGGGGGACCGGGAGTTGTTGGCTGTAATAAAGGCTTTGAAGGAATGGAGACTTTGGCTTGAGGGGGCTAAACACCCTTTTCTCATCTGGACTGACCTCCGCAATCTGGGCGAGGAGACTAAACCCTCGCCAGACAAAGTGGGCCATGTTTTTCACCTGTTTTGTTTTCACCCTTTCTTACAGACCATGTTCCCAGAACGTGAAGGCAGACGTCCAGGCTGTATGACAGAGAGGAACGGCCCATGGAACCCACTCCCATACTCCCGGCCTCCTGCCTGGTGGTGCCGGTAGTGTGGGAGCTGGATGCGGACATTGAACAGGCGTTGCGTACAGAGCCCGCTCCCCTCCAGTGTCCCGCTGGGCGTCTGTACATTCCGTCTGCTGTCCATGACCGGCTGATTTATTGGGCCCACATGTCTTATTGGGCCCACATGGTTCCTGCGTGCGGAGGAAACATGGGATGCCGCCCATGTTCACCTTCAGCGCGCCGTGCTTCGTCAAGAAGTTGGCGCAGACCGTCACCATAGTTAGGCCCCGGTGTTCGTACTGGGGGACCGGGTCTGGCTATCGACCCGAAACCTGCCCCTTCGCCTGCCCTGCCGGAAGTTGAGTCCGCGGTTTGTGGGGCCATTTAAAGTCCTGAGGAGAGTGAACAAGGTTTGTTACATGTTACAGCTTCCTCCCAATTACCGCTTTAACCCCTCGTTCCATGTGTCTCTCCTCAGGCCGGTGGTGGTTGGCCCACTCCAGGAGTCTGAGGTGCGGGAGGTTCCTCCACCCCCTCTGGACATCGAGGGGAGGGGCCTTCAGTACCTCGTGGACTGGGAGGGGTATGGCCTGGATGAGAGACGCTGGGTCCCAATGGAGGACGTGTTGGATGCTGCGAAAGTTCCACCGTCTCCATCTGGATCGCCCTGCGCCTCGTCCCCCGGGTCGTCCCCGAGGCCGGTGTTGACGCGCTGCTGGAACCGCGCATCCGGGGCGGGGGTACTGTCATGACTTCTGCCGAAGTCAATGCCTCTCCTTGTTCGGGCGGTGCTCGGCGGTCCACGTCGCCGTTCTTCAAGCCATCGCCCATCCATTTTTCCACGGTAAATTTACAGACTGGGGTGGGGGAACTGATAGTAACGGTATTGTTTAGAGAAGAAAACAATGCTATAAAACACTAGAGGTCGGTCTAGACATATTCTGGCTGGCTGGAATGCCTTCCAAAATCATCAGGGGAAACAGCTTGGGGGGTGTCTTTAGTGACACCCTGTATGCATACTGAACCACTAGTACCGGTGTTGATTAGAAATAACATTGTTTTTAAACCCAGAGGGCGGTCTAGACCGTATATGTGCAGGGATGGCGGATGGCGGATGCCTTTTGAGCCCCTACAGCCCAGGAAATAACACCTGCTGTGTTTGACGACAACCTGTGTGTGCTAATGACACAAGCACAATTGTAGAGACGCACACACAACCCACACAGCCTCACACACTTTTTGAGGGGGGTAGACAGATATCTAGACAGAGAGAGAGAGCGAGCCTTAACTTCTTGACGCAACCCATCCCGTTAGTGCTGAATTGCAGAGCGCCACATTCAAATAATATTACAAAAAATATTTATATTCATGAAATCAGAAGTGCAATATAGCAAAACACTGCTTAGCTTTTTGTTAATCCACCTGTCGTGTCAGATTTTGAAAATCTGCTTTACAGCGAAAGCAATCCAAGCGTTTGTGTAAGTTTATCGATCACTAGACAAAACATTATGAACACCTAGCATCAAAGTAGCTTGGTCACGAAAATCAGAAAAGCAATCAAATGAATTGCTTACCTTTGATGATCTTCAGATGTTTGCACTCATGAGACTTCCAGTTACACAATACATGTTCCTTTAGTTCCGTAAAGATTATTTTTACATCCAAAATACTTCCGTTTGTTTGGCGCGTTATGTTCAGAAATCCACAGGCTCGAGCGGTCACGACAACGCAGACAAAAATTCCAAATAGTATCCGTAATGTCAGCTGAAACATGTCAAACGTTTTTCATAATCAATCATCAGGTTGTTTTAAAAATATATAATCGATAATATATCAACCGGCACTGTCTCTTTTTCAGTAGGAGAGGGAGAGTCTATGGCTGCCCCACTGTGTTGCGCAAGCAAAACTCATGAGAACACCCAGCTATCCACCGACGCAATATCTTTCTCGCTCATTTTTCAAAATAAAAGCCCGAAACTATGTCTAAAGACTGTTGACACCTTGAGGAAGCGATAGGAAAAGGAATCTGGTTGATATCCCTTTAAATGGAGTGAAGGCAGGCTATGGAACATGGAGCTTTCAAAATAGAAGCCACTTCCTGATTGGATTTTCCTCAGGCTTTCTCCTGCAATATCAGTTATGTTATACTCACAGACAATATTTTTACAGTTTTGGAAACTTTATAGTGTTTTCTATCCTAATCTGACAATTATATGCATATTCTAGTATCTGGGGCTGAGAAATAGGCAGTTTCAAATGGGTACGTTTTTTAGCCAAAAACGAAAATACTGCCCCCTACACGCAGGTTAAGTGTCTTCGGTTAATATGTCCCTCAATTGGGCATTATTTCCCTATTTATGTAAGCTGCACTGAAGCACGTCTGGTACTGCCCTCACAGTATATACAGTAGACACAGAACACAGACATAAACACGTTTTGGAGTTGAATTGCACTGGTCTGCCAGTAGATGACGCCAGAGCACAACCCCAAACACAGGCATAGAAAGACAAGATAAGGCACATTTTTCCTTCCAAGGAATTCTCACTTTTTGGCCCAGTGGTCATTAATCCATAATGTAGGCCAGTAAAAATCTGTAAGCTGAGGTCAGATCTAAGGGATCACAGGGATTTAGGAATGACCCAGATTTGGTGAGACCCCCTAGTTAATGTTAAAGGAAATCAGGGAACATATATGGTCTTGAAATGTTTTGACTCTCTTTTTACACAGGCACACAAGCAAGTAGATATGCGTGTGTCCGCACACACACACAACCACTCAGTCAATCATTCACCTACTATATTTTCCTATATCATTATTCTTCTAAAAACATTGTCTTGATGCACTCTGTATCCACCTACCCCATGTGATTGTCTAAAACCATCCGTTCTCCTTTTTTTTCTCCCAGATCCAGAGCCTGGATTCCAACATGGAGAACTTCTTGTCCCGCAAGTCCAAGATGAAGCACATGATTTGCTCGCTTGAGCAGGAGCGCCAGTCCTACCAGAAGACTATTCAGCACATGCGCTCCTCCCTGGCCAAACGGCAAGTCCAAGTCTGCTGCCAGTGAGCCCTGATTGGGCAAGGAGAGAAGGGGAAAGGCGCCCGATCTGGAGGTCTGGAGAGAGAGACTCTGGAGAATAGACAGAGAAAGGGAGACAGTGGTTACAAACAAATTGAGAGGATTCTGACAATGGATTTAATTTATTTGAATTTGAAAACAAACTTCACTGGCACAGATGAACTTTATGAGACTGTTTAGCCATACATGTTTGGGTCCTGTATGTGTGGATGTGTTGTCATTTCACGACAGGAAATGTAGTTCCAATGGGATGTCGCCCTTTCGACAGACAGACTGACAGATAGTTTGGGAACTGTGCTATCTCCTTACAAACCACACACCATAGTTGAGGAGGGCAAAGGGGAGATATTGGGGCAGCCGTAGGGGAGGAACGAACAAGTTTTCCATGTTTTATTTTTCAACTTGATTAAGCTTGCCTGTCGCAATGGAATCAACCGATGGAGCAATCCCAAGAATGCAAAGCCCTTCCATCTAGCATTTCAGACAGGCTCAATCAAAAACAAATACTACTTCAACCTAGGTTTGGGTCATCAAGTCCAATGTCGATGACAACGTCTGTGTTCCAGCCATGGCTTTGCTGAACACTGGTTAATATAGCATTTGTGCTTTTCTTCAGATTTTAAAAATACTTCAAAATTATGGATACGAATGTCATTTCCCCTCCAAACAGTTTGTGTCATTGGGGTATGACATAACCAGGCAACTGTTGATGTCTATGTAAAGTAGCTACATGTCGGGGTTGAGAATCACATCTAGTTTGCCTTGTTAACACGTATGTTCTTTACATGTTTCGTTTTTGTGTTGCTTTTCACAAAACACACAGTCTACAAAGGAACTGAGGCAGCTGCAGCCGTGGCGCAAGATAAACCAAATGCTTACGGCTTCAGTGGTTTCAGGAGGAAGCGCTTCACAGTTTCAGGAGGAAATCTTCCCTTTACCATTCCAGGTCGTCCAGACTTGGAAAGTATTTGAAATCTTAATACTAGCTGTTCGGTCTGAAACAGATCATGGGAAATCATGGGAATTTGAAGAGCTATGAAGACATTCATTCCTGCGAGTCAATCGTTGCTAGGCAACAGTAGCTTTGGCAACACTGCTCCTGTATGGCTAAAGAGTGTGAGAAACATGCTAACTTACAGTAAGTTTGTGCTTTAATATTAACTAAATACTGCACTCTGACCCACAAAACTTATTTGCTAGGTTCATGATAGTATTGCTAGACAAAGCAAGGTAAATTAATTTCAAAGTTTTAATGGAATTTGCAGCTGTTGGTAAATAATTAATCTGCTAGCTTCTTACATGATTTACTGCAGCTACAAAGATAGTAACGTAAACTCACCCCATTCCGTACAAATGTGCGCAACCGCAACATTCAAACGAGGCTACAAAGAAAACTAATGGACTGTAGTGACTGTGTTGACTTCAAAATCGGGGGTGTGAACTAGGTTTCTATTCAGCATTGATCGACATGGTAATCGCTCTATAGTATTGGAGAAAAGTTGAAAAACGGACCCTCCGTTACATTGTGACGTGTTATGTGTCAAATGTACAGCATTGATAAAGCAACTCTTTCTGACAATCTCTTTCCACCAGGTGTAGCACTTCTATCATCCTTTAAAAACAAGAAATGGACAGTGACAGGGGTAAGGGGGGGAAACCTAGTAATTTTTTCGTCATCATTGCATGCAATCATCATTCTCAAAGCCGCTGTTTACTTCTAAGATCACTTTAGCACCGCCCTAAAAACCCGATTTCAAATTCGACACAAACCTTCAAATTGATATGTAATGACACATTATATAAACTCTTTATAGTGTTTTATTTACATTTTAAAGGCGATAAGGTGATAAGTTGGACAGATCGAGTGAAAAAGGCAATTTTCCCACACGACATCTCTCCTTCTCACTATCACGCATTAGTTTCACTTCCCCACCCGCCATTTTTAAAAAGACCCGACGGGGCTCATTGCCTGCTTGAATTATGCAGAAACTGGCAGTGTTTAGGTCATGTAATTGATTCTGTTGGAAAGGGGAGAAATTGTGCTTTACAATGGTATTGACATTACAGTTGATCTGGAAGTATTACATTTTGGGGGCGCTAAAATAAGGGCAATTGTACGGACCAAGGCGATACAAGTTTACGTGAGTTTACGTTAGAGCGGTTTTAGAACCCATCATCAACTATCTACAGATTGGTAGACACTACACCTAATTTGTTTTGAAAAGCAAAGAAATAAGGGAAGATTTCATACCCTCTATGTTTTTGTCTGACTTGTTGGGTGATGTCGTGACATTGTATTAGTTAATGTGACTACTGTTGCTCATCGAATGTTTAAAGGTTTCTAATTGCGTGATTAACTGAATCAAGCAATTATTAACTCATTAACCTGGGGCACCATGAGAAAACTTGTTTAATTGAGTTTCTATTTCCCAAATTAACTCAAAGAATATCAGAATATCGATTTTACAACAGCCGCTAATTAACCAGTTACCTCTACAGTCTCGTTCTGAACGTTGCATAATCCGGAATCTGCACGGACCCAGACCACACCAATCTTAGTTGAGTATTTATTTACTAGAAAGCTAAAATTATGATAAAAGATAGACAGACTTACACAAAAACACATTCTAGGCTATTGATTAGAACTTAGTATAACGGGCCATCACACTATGGCGCGTGTTACCCAAAATGGGGATTTAAGAGAGAAAAAGAGAAAGTACACGAGAGAAATATACATTTGGTTGAATTTGTCAGGTATGCTTATTCTAACCCTAGCCTTGCCCCAAACTGCCGCTCTTATGGGTCAGAATATAATTATGTAATTACGTGAGGAAAGTCTCCATGGGTTCTCAGCGTGGACCGTTCAGGCTGCTCAATGAATCACTTCTCCGGCGCAACTCTTTGGTTATCCTCACAATGTCAGTGTCCTTTTGGCTTAGGAGGCTGTTCCCTCGCCCTTGCTCTGGAAGGGCTCTTCTGAGGACAGACCGCTCTGTAGCTCAGAGCTCACAGCGTAGGAATGAAACAGTGTAGATACCCCCGATTCGATGAGGAGTGGAGGCTAGGTGGTTCGACTTGAATTCACCCGCTTAGACACAGCTACTCATCCGTAGCTTGGGTAGAAAAATATTTATTTGTCTTCAAACTTGTGTTGCATTTTGGGTTTGTTTACTTTTTTAGACCTCGGCTGCAGCTTGGGTCACTTAGTCTGATCTGTTAGTTCTTCACGCACAGGTTTTATACCCTTGTGTCAGAAGTGGGCATAACTGCCTTTAGGGCAATTCTCTGGGCGTACCAAGTTATGGGCAAGGTCTAGATTTGACTCAAATCCAATTTTAGACAACTAACTTCACATTTAATCTTTACCAAAACATTCTCATTGATTTGGACATTTTCCATACAACGTACAATGTATAAACATCAAACATATACTAGGTAAACTGTTGACGTTACAATGTTTTCGTAATAACGTCATCTATTAACCTTTAATAACAAAACAAAAAATGACGTACATTTTCATATTCCATCTATCGTCATGAACACCATTGTGGCTGATGGAAACCATTGTTCCAAAGTCCCTTTATTTCATGTTTAATGTTCTGAGGCTGGTTCTCCAAGTAACAGGACAAAAGGAATTTGTCTGTTGCCTAAGATTTACCATGGGCGTGAGGGGTCATAAAACCCCCACATCTTCAGACCCCTAGATCTCTCCTCCTCTGTTGGGGTTGAGAGATAATCTGTAGGGTTGTGGTCCCCTGTAACCTGACCTGATCAGGACAGTCATGACAGGGAGTTGTCAAAATGTCAGTTGTTTGGAAAAAGTTGGGAGAATATGTGGTAATGCAGTTACTTAACAACTGTACCGTAAGATCCATAGTGAATATTTTTGTTGCAATAATATATATGAATAGCAGAGATGTAACGGTGACTAACCCCATCCCGTACAAATTTGCGCAACTGCGGAATTCAAACGAGGCTGCAATGAAAACTAATGGGACTGTAGCAACTGTGTTGGCATCAAAATCCAGGGTGTTAAGCATTAATTGACATGGTAATGGCTCAATCGTATTGGAGAAAAGTTGAAAAAGCTGACCCATCTGACTCTGTACGTTAAATTATGATGTGTCATGACGTACTGTATGGCATACATTATGTGTCATACAGCCTCTTTCCACCAGGTGTAGCGCTTCTCTCGCAGATTAAAAAGAAGAACGGTTCAGGGTAAAGGGTGAGGGAGATACCTAGTCTGTTGTACAACCGAATGCATTCATTTTTTTGCGTCATCACTGCAAGCCATGACAGCCGCTGTTTACTTCTGACGATATTTAGCGCTGCCCAGAAAACCAGATTCAAATTCAACACAAACCTTCAAATAGGCATGTAATGACACATTATATACTCCTTATAGTATTTTATTTCCATTTTAGAGGTGAAAGATTTGACAGATTTGTTGAAAAATACAGTTCCCCCCCCCACGACATATCTCCCCCTTTAACTATCAGGCAGTAAGTTTCGCTTCCCCACCTGCCATTTTTAAAAAGACACGACTGAGCTCATTGCCCTCTTCAATCATGCAGAGACGGGCAGCATGAATGTCTCGACAATGATTTTTCTGGAAAGGGGAGAAATTGTGCTTTACAATGGTTTTCATATTACAGTTGACCTGGAGGTATTACGTTTTTTGGGCGCTAAAATGTAAACGCTCAAACCTTTTGTCTAAGTTGTTGCAAAGTGGTCAATGTATCTGATTTGTGTCAAGTAGCATTATTGCATTTAGAGTGAATGGAAGTTACATGTGTTGATGTCACAGTGAGGCCTTTTAGAATCTCGATGGAGGACAAAAAAAAGGCAGAAAGTTTATTATTATATAAAGTATAAAAGTTGTATTCATGACCATTCTGTGTGTTTTTAAATTTGTTAGCTTAACTGGTGTAGGAGTAGCATGTGACTTTACTTTCATTAATCTGATGACTGTTATTTATTGAATCAACTAACTATGTTTAATAATTGTTACCCGATTTAAATTAATCATGTAACAGTTAACTCATTAGGAATTTGGGGCACCACGAGTGGTTGTTTAAAAGTTACCATCGCCACAATTAAACTCTAAAGGTCTTTACCTATCACGTCCATAAAACAGTCAACGAATTAATTATAACCTTATTCTGAACAGTCGTAACCTCCTGCATCTGGAAAAAAAAACGGCCTTACTTATGATTCAGTATTACACAAATTGGTTTAATTATGTATTTACTTGCTAATTAAATGATAACAGGATGAACATAAACACTTAACACATTAAAACAAGTCAAATCAAATCAAATGTTATTGGTCACATTGTTAGCGGATGTTAATGCGAGTGTAGCGAAATACTTGTGCTTCTAGTTCTGACAGTGCAGTAACATCTAACAAGTAATCTAACAATTCCCCAACAACTACCTAATTCACACCATCTAAAGAATATGTACATATAAGGATCTGGATGAGCGATGGCCAAGCGGCATAGGCAAGGTGCAATAGATGGTAGAAAATACAGTATACACATGTGATATGAGTAATGTAAGATATCAAAAAATTATTAAAGTGGCATTATTTATAGTGGCAAAGTGACTAGTGATCAATTTATTAAAGTGTCCAGTGATTGGGGCTCAATGTAGGCAGCAGCCTCTCTGAGTTAGTGATTGCTGTTTAGCAGTCTGAAGGCCTTGAGATAGAAGCTGTTTTTCAATCTCTTGGTCCCAGCTTTGATGCACCTGTTCTGACCTCGCCTTCTGAATGATAGCAGTGTGAACAGGCAGTGGCTCGGGTGGTTGTTGTCCTTGATGATATTTTTGGCCTTTCTGTGACATCGGGTTCTGTAGGTGTCATGGAGTTGTTTGCCCCGGTAATGCGTTGTGCAGACCGCACCACCCTCTGGAGAGCCTTGCAGTTGAGGGCGATGCAGTTGCCGTACCAGGCAGTGACAAAGCCCGACAGGTTCCTCTCGATTGTGCATCTATAAAAGTTTGTCAGGGTTTTGGGTGACAAGCCGAATTTCTTCAGCCTCCTGAGGTTGAAAAGGCGCTGTTGCACCTTCTTCACCACACTGTCTGTGTGGGTGGACCATTTCAATTTGTCAGTGATGTGTACGCAGAGGAACTTAAAACTTCCCACCTTCTCCACTGCTTTCCCTTCGATGTGGATAGAAACTGCATAAGTGTTGCTCTCCACTTTCAAAAGGATCAAGTTTTGAAATCAGTGGAATTAGAGTGTGATAGCTAAAGAGATGGAGAAAACACCTGTCTCCGGATTATATCTTTAAACTAAGGGCAACCGTGGTATGGCATTTCTGACAGGGAGACGCATCCATCATGCATAATGATGTATACAGGTAAGATAGTCTAGCGTTAGCTAGCTATATTTTCAGATATTACACATTTCTAATTTTGACAGAAAGTGGTTTCATTTCAAGCTGAAGTGTACTCTTAGCTATCTAGCTAACATTAGCTGGCTGGCTCCCTAGCTGACATTATTATTGGTTTCCCAGAGCCATTTGCATTTCTAGTTAGAGCCTAATGTGCGCTAGTAGCTAGTATTGGACGTGGTTGTTAGCTCCCAGTACTGTGGCATTGTTGGCACGTTGTTCATTGTTGTTTAACTAACTAAAGTTAGCTGGCTGGCTCGTTAGCTAACGTTACATGATACGTGTGATCTTAAACGTTGTTTACCTAGATAGGTTTGTTGTTTAGCTAGCTAGCTATATGTCTTAAGCTAAAGTATACCGTTAGCTAACGTTAGCTGGCTGGCTTCCTAGTTGACGTTATTATTTATTTCCCAGAGCTGTTTGCTTTTCTAGTTAAAGTATAATTTTAGGCATTGTTGGCACTTCGTTCATTGTTGTTTAACTAGCTAAAATTAGCTGGCTTGCTTGTTAGATAATGTTACGTGACGTGTGTACAACACCCGTTGAATATGGCCAGTGTCAGTAAACGTCTGCAAAAAAGCAGAGCTGGTTAGGCTGTTTTCATGTTATCCAGAGGTAACTAAATTATCGGCCAGAGCCTCAAGTGTGCGCACTGAACGCTCCGAAAGCGAAACGAGATGGGTGGGGCTAAAGCTTAAGAGGGTGTGAACGATGCTGAATGGGTGTAGACAAAGAAAAGCTCTTCACTAGATACCAAAACATTCAAATGCGATTTTCTCAAAAGTGAGTTTACAAGTTGATCAACTTTCAGAGCCGAATAACTTTCCCATTGTTCCTCAAATGCAGTTTATGTTATAGCATGTTGTATCTCTGAGTCTCTTTTATCCAATGTAGAAAACTCCATTTCACATTTTGCTACATAAACCGAATCCAGGTGGTGAGTCACATGGTCATTTTCACATTTTCATAAATTCTTAGAATGTTTGGGAATTACGTATACTAAGGAATTTGTTAAAATTGTATAGTAATATAGAGTGGAAAAGATGCTGTGCGACAATCAGAGCTACAGTAGGCCATCATACAAACAAACCATTTCCCACACTGGCCTGCCATCAGTCACTTTGAACTGGACTAAGTGTTTACAGGCACTTGCAAAAGCGTGACTTTAGATCATTAGAACACATTGACCAAAAGCAACAGTGGGGAGAACACACTGCTGATTTTGCAGGTTTTTCTACTTACAAAGCATATAGAGGTCTGTCATTTTTTTCATAGGTACGCTTCAACTGTGAGAGACGGAATCTAAGACAAAAATCCAGAAAATCACATTGTATGATTTTTAAGTAATTCATTTGCATTTTATTGCATGACATAAGTATTTGATACATCAGAAAAGCAGAACTTAATATTTGCTACAGAAACCTTTGTTTGCAATTACAGAGATCATACGTTTCCTGTAGTTCTTGACCAGGTTGCACACACTGCAGCAGGGATTTTGACCCACTACTCTATACAGACCTTCTCCAGATCCTTCAGGTTTCGGGGCTGTCGCTGGGCAATACGGACTTTCAGTTTCCTCCAAAGATTTCCTATTGGGTTCAGGTCTGGAGACTGGCTAGGCCACTCCAGGACCTTGAGATGCTTCTTATGGAGCCACTCCTAGTTGCCCTGGCTGTGTATTTCGGGTCGTTGTCATGCTGGAAGATCCAGCCACAATCCATCTTCAATGGTCTTACTGAGGGAAGGAGGTTGTTTTTAAGATCTTGCGATACATGGCCCCATCCATCCTCCCCTCAATACAGTGCAGTTGTGCTGCAGTTTTCCATGTTTTATTTTTCAACTTGATTAAGCTTGCCTGTCGCAATGGAATCAACCGATGGAGCAATCCCAAGAATGCAAAGCCCTTCCATCTAGCATTTCAGACAGGCTCAATCAAAAACAAATACTACTTCAACCTAGGTTTGGGTCATCAAGTCCAATGTCGATGACAACGTCTGTGTTCCAGCCATGGCTTTGCTGAACACTGGTTAATATAGCATTTGTGCTTTTCTTCAGATTTTAAAAATACTTCAAAATTATGGATACGAATGTCATTTCCCCTCCAAACAGTTTGTGTCATTGGGGTATGACATAACCAGGCAACTGTTGATGTCTATGTAAAGTGTCGGGGTTGAGAATCACATCTAGTTTGCCTTGTTAACACGTATGTTCTTTACATGTTTCGTTTTTGTGTTGCTTTTCACAAAACACACAGTCTACAAAGGAACTGAGGCAGCTGCAGCCGTGGCGCAAGATAAACCAAATGCTTACGGCTTCAGTGGTTTCAGGAGGAAGCGCTTCACAGTTTCAGGAGGAAATCTTCCCTTTACCATTCCAGGTCGTCCAGACTTGGAAAGTATTTGAAATCTTAATACTAGCTGTTCGGTCTGAAACAGATCATGGGAAATCATGGGAATTTGAAGAGCTATGAAGACATTCATTCCTGCGAGTCAATCGTTGCTAGGCAACAGTAGCTTTGGCAACACTGCTCCTGTATGGCTAAAGAGTGTGAGAAACATGCTAACTTACAGTAAGTTTGTGCTTTAATATTAACTAAATACTGCACTCTGACCCACAAAACTTATTTGCTAGGTTCATGATAGTATTGCTAGACAAAGCAAGGTAAATTAATTTCAAAGTTTTAATGGAATTTGCAGCTGTTGGTAAATAATTAATCTGCTAGCTTCTTACATGATTTACTGCAGCTACAAAGATAGTAACGTAAACTCACCCCATTCCGTACAAATGTGCGCAACCGCAACATTCAAACGAGGCTACAAAGAAAACTAATGGACTGTAGTGACTGTGTTGACTTCAAAATCGGGGGTGTGAACTAGGTTTCTATTCAGCATTGATCGACATGGTAATCGCTCTATAGTATTGGAGAAAAGTTGAAAAACGGACCCTCCGTTACATTGTGACGTGTTATGTGTCAAATGTACAGCATTGATAAAGCAACTCTTTCTGACAATCTCTTTCCACCAGGTGTAGCACTTCTATCATCCTTTAAAAACAAGAAATGGACAGTGACAGGGGTAAGGGGGGGAAACCTAGTAATTTTTTCGTCATCATTGCATGCAATCATCATTCTCAAAGCCGCTGTTTACTTCTAAGATCACTTTAGCACCGCCCTAAAAACCCGATTTCAAATTCGACACAAACCTTCAAATTGATATGTAATGACACATTATATAAACTCTTTATAGTGTTTTATTTACATTTTAAAGGCGATAAGGTGATAAGTTGGACAGATCGAGTGAAAAAGGCAATTTTCCCACACGACATCTCTCCTTCTCACTATCACGCATTAGTTTCACTTCCCCACCCGCCATTTTTAAAAAGACCCGACGGGGCTCATTGCCTGCTTGAATTATGCAGAAACTGGCAGTGTTTAGGTCATGTAATTGATTCTGTTGGAAAGGGGAGAAATTGTGCTTTACAATGGTATTGACATTACAGTTGATCTGGAAGTATTACATTTTGGGGGCGCTAAAATAAGGGCAATTGTACGGACCAAGGCGATACAAGTTTACGTGAGTTTACGTTAGAGCGGTTTTAGAACCCATCATCAACTATCTACAGATTGGTAGACACTACACCTAATTTGTTTTGAAAAGCAAAGAAATAAGGGAAGATTTCATACCCTCTATGTTTTTGTCTGACTTGTTGGGTGATGTCGTGACATTGTATTAGTTAATGTGACTACTGTTGCTCATCGAATGTTTAAAGGTTTCTAATTGCGTGATTAACTGAATCAAGCAATTATTAACTCATTAACCTGGGGCACCATGAGAAAACTTGTTTAATTGAGTTTCTATTTCCCAAATTAACTCAAAGAATATCAGAATATCGATTTTACAACAGCCGCTAATTAACCAGTTACCTCTACAGTCTCGTTCTGAACGTTGCATAATCCGGAATCTGCACGGACCCAGACCACACCAATCTTAGTTGAGTATTTATTTACTAGAAAGCTAAAATTATGATAAAAGATAGACAGACTTACACAAAAACACATTCTAGGCTATTGATTAGAACTTAGTATAACGGGCCATCACACTATGGCGCGTGTTACCCAAAATGGGGATTTAAGAGAGAAAAAGAGAAAGTACACGAGAGAAATATACATTTGGTTGAATTTGTCAGGTATGCTTATTCTAACCCTAGCCTTGCCCCAAACTGCCGCTCTTATGGGTCAGAATATAATTATGTAATTACGTGGGGAAAGTCTCCATGGGTTCTCAGCGTGGACCGTTCAGGCTGCTCAATGAATCACTTCTCCGGCGCAACTCTTTGGTTATCCTCACAATGTCAGTGTCCTTTTGGCTTAGGAGGCTGTTCCCTCGCCCTTGCTCTGGAAGGGCTCTTCTGAGGACAGACCGCTCTGTAGCTCAGAGCTCACAGCGTAGGAATGAAACAGTGTAGATACCCCCGATTCGATGAGGAGTGGAGGCTAGGTGGTTCGACTTGAATTCACCCGCTTAGACACAGCTACTCATCCGTAGCTTGGGTAGAAAAATATTTATTTGTCTTCAAACTTGTGTTGCATTTTGGGTTTGTTTACTTTTTTAGACCTCGGCTGCAGCTTGGGTCACTTAGTCTGATCTGTTAGTTCTTCACGCACAGGTTTTATACCCTTGTGTCAGAAGTGGGCATAACTGCCTTTAGGGCAATTCTCTGGGCGTACCAAGTTATGGGCAAGGTCTAGATTTGACTCAAATCCAATTTTAGACAACTAACTTCACATTTAATCTTTACCAAAACATTCTCATTGATTTGGACATTTTCCATACAACGTACAATGTATAAACATCAAACATATACTAGGTAAACTGTTGACGTTACAATGTTTTCGTAATAACGTCATCTATTAACCTTTAATAACAAAACAAAAAATGACGTACATTTTCATATTCCATCTATCGTCATGAACACCATTGTGGCTGATGGAAACCATTGTTCCAAAGTCCCTTTATTTCATGTTTAATGTTCTGAGGCTGGTTCTCCAAGTAACAGGACAAAAGGAATTTGTCTGTTGCCTAAGATTTACCATGGGCGTGAGGGGTCATAAACCCCCCACATCTTCAGACCCCTAGATCTCTCCTCCTCTGTTGGGGTTGAGAGATAATCTGTAGGGTTGTGGTCCCCTGTAACCTGACCTGATCAGGACAGTCATGACAGGGAGTTGTCAAAATGTCAGTTGTTTGGAAAAAGTTGGGAGAATATGTGGTAATGCAGTTACTTAACAACTGTACCGTAAGATCCATAGTGAATATTTTTGTTGCAATAATATATATGAATAGCAGAGATGTAACGGTGACTAACCCCATCCCGTACAAATTTGCGCAACTGCGGAATTCAAACGAGGCTGCAATGAAAACTAATGGGACTGTAGCAACTGTGTTGGCATCAAAATCCAGGGTGTTAAGCATTAATTGACATGGTAATGGCTCAATCGTATTGGAGAAAAGTTGAAAAAGCTGACCCATCTGACTCTGTACGTTAAATTATGATGTGTCATGACGTACTGTATGGCATACATTATGTGTCATACAGCCTCTTTCCACCAGGTGTAGCGCTTCTCTCGCAGATTAAAAAGAAGAACGGTTCAGGGTAAAGGGTGAGGGAGATACCTAGTCTGTTGTACAACCGAATGCATTCATTTTTTTGCGTCATCACTGCAAGCCATGACAGCCGCTGTTTACTTCTGACGATATTTAGCGCTGCCCAGAAAACCAGATTCAAATTCAACACAAACCTTCAAATAGGCATGTAATGACACATTATATACTCCTTATAGTATTTTATTTCCATTTTAGAGGTGAAAGATTTGACAGATTTGTTGAAAAATACAGTTCCCCCCCCCACGACATTAACTATCAGGCAGTAAGTTTCGCTTCCCCACCTGCCATTTTTAAAAAGACACGACTGAGCTCATTGCCCTCTTCAATCATGCAGAGACGGGCAGCATGAATGTCTCGACAATGATTTTTCTGGAAAGGGGAGAAATTGTGCTTTACAATGGTTTTCATATTACAGTTGACCTGGAGGTATTACGTTTTTTGGGCGCTAAAATGTAAACGCTCAAACCTTTTGTCTAAGTTGTTGCAAAGTGGTCAATGTATCTGATTTGTGTCAAGTAGCATTATTGCATTTAGAGTGAATGGAAGTTACATGTGTTGATGTCACAGTGAGGCCTTTTAGAATCTCGATGGAGGACAAAAAAAAGGCAGAAAGTTTATTATTATATAAAGTATAAAAGTTGTATTCATGACCATTCTGTGTGTTTTTAAATTTGTTAGCTTAACTGGTGTAGGAGTAGCATGTGACTTTACTTTCATTAATCTGATGACTGTTATTTATTGAATCAACTAACTATGTTTAATAATTGTTACCCGATTTAAATTAATCATGTAACAGTTAACTCATTAGGAATTTGGGGCACCACGAGTGGTTGTTTAAAAGTTACCATCGCCACAATTAAACTCTAAAGGTCTTTACCTATCACGTCCATAAAACAGTCAACGAATTAATTATAACCTTATTCTGAACAGTCGTAACCTCCTGCATCTGGAAAAAAAAACGGCCTTACTTATGATTCAGTATTACACAAATTGGTTTAATTATGTATTTACTTGCTAATTAAATGATAACAGGATGAACATAAACACTTAACACATTAAAACAAGTCAAATCAAATCAAATGTTATTGGTCACATTGTTAGCGGATGTTAATGCGAGTGTAGCGAAATACTTGTGCTTCTAGTTCTGACAGTGCAGTAACATCTAACAAGTAATCTAACAATTCCCCAACAACTACCTAATTCACACCATCTAAAGAATATGTACATATAAGGATCTGGATGAGCGATGGCCAAGCGGCATAGGCAAGGTGCAATAGATGGTAGAAAATACAGTATACACATGTGATATGAGTAATGTAAGATATCAAAAAATTATTAAAGTGGCATTATTTATAGTGGCAAAGTGACTAGTGATCAATTTATTAAAGTGTCCAGTGATTGGGGCTCAATGTAGGCAGCAGCCTCTCTGAGTTAGTGATTGCTGTTTAGCAGTCTGAAGGCCTTGAGATAGAAGCTGTTTTTCAATCTCTTGGTCCCAGCTTTGATGCACCTGTTCTGACCTCGCCTTCTGAATGATAGCAGTGTGAACAGGCAGTGGCTCGGGTGGTTGTTGTCCTTGATGATATTTTTGGCCTTTCTGTGACATCGGGTTCTGTAGGTGTCATGGAGTTGTTTGCCCCGGTAATGCGTTGTGCAGACCGCACCACCCTCTGGAGAGCCTTGCAGTTGAGGGCGATGCAGTTGCCGTACCAGGCAGTGACAAAGCCCGACAGGTTCCTCTCGATTGTGCATCTATAAAAGTTTGTCAGGGTTTTGGGTGACAAGCCGAATTTCTTCAGCCTCCTGAGGTTGAAAAGGCGCTGTTGCACCTTCTTCACCACACTGTCTGTGTGGGTGGACCATTTCAATTTGTCAGTGATGTGTACGCAGAGGAACTTAAAACTTCCCACCTTCTCCACTGCTTTCCCTTCGATGTGGATAGAAACTGCATAAGTGTTGCTCTCCACTTTCAAAAGGATCAAGTTTTGAAATCAGTGGAATTAGAGTGTGATAGCTAAAGAGATGGAGAAAACACCTGTCTCCGGATTATATCTTTAAACTAAGGGCAACCGTGGTATGGCATTTCTGACAGGGAGACGCATCCATCATGCATAATGATGTATACAGGTAAGATAGTCTAGCGTTAGCTAGCTATATTTTCAGATATTACACATTTCTAATTTTGACAGAAAGTGGTTTCATTTCAAGCTGAAGTGTACTCTTAGCTATCTAGCTAACATTAGCTGGCTGGCTCCCTAGCTGACATTATTATTGGTTTCCCAGAGCCATTTGCATTTCTAGTTAGAGCCTAATGTGCGCTAGTAGCTAGTATTGGACGTGGTTGTTAGCTCCCAGTACTGTGGCATTGTTGGCACGTTGTTCATTGTTGTTTAACTAACTAAAGTTAGCTGGCTGGCTCGTTAGCTAACGTTACATGATACGTGTGATCTTAAACGTTGTTTACCTAGATAGGTTTGTTGTTTAGCTAGCTAGCTATATGTCTTAAGCTAAAGTATACCGTTAGCTAACGTTAGCTGGCTGGCTTCCTAGTTGACGTTATTATTTATTTCCCAGAGCTGTTTGCTTTTCTAGTTAAAGTATAATTTTAGGCATTGTTGGCACTTCGTTCATTGTTGTTTAACTAGCTAAAATTAGCTGGCTTGCTTGTTAGATAATGTTACGTGACGTGTGTACAACACCCGTTGAATATGGCCAGTGTCAGTAAACGTCTGCAAAAAAGCAGAGCTGGTTAGGCTGTTTTCATGTTATCCAGAGGTAACTAAATTATCGGCCAGAGCCTCAAGTGTGCGCACTGAACGCTCCGAAAGCGAAACGAGATGGGTGGGGCTAAAGCTTAAGAGGGTGTGAACGATGCTGAATGGGTGTAGACAAAGAAAAGCTCTTCACTAGATACCAAAACATTCAAATGCGATTTTCTCAAAAGTGAGTTTACAAGTTGATCAACTTTCAGAGCCGAATAACTTTCCCATTGTTCCTCAAATGCAGTTTATGTTATAGCATGTTGTATCTCTGAGTCTCTTTTATCCAATGTAGAAAACTCCATTTCACATTTTGCTACATAAACCGAATCCAGGTGGTGAGTCACATGGTCATTTTCACATTTTCATAAATTCTTAGAATGTTTGGGAATTACGTATACTAAGGAATTTGTTAAAATTGTATAGTAATATAGAGTGGAAAAGATGCTGTGCGACAATCAGAGCTACAGTAGGCCATCATACAAACAAACCATTTCCCACACTGGCCTGCCATCAGTCACTTTGAACTGGACTAAGTGTTTACAGGCACTTGCAAAAGCGTGACTTTAGATCATTAGAACACATTGACCAAAAGCAACAGTGGGGAGAACACACTGCTGATTTTGCAGGTTTTTCTACTTACAAAGCATATAGAGGTCTGTCATTTTTTTCATAGGTACGCTTCAACTGTGAGAGACGGAATCTAAAACAAAAATCCAGAAAATCACATTGTATGATTTTTAAGTAATTCATTTGCATTTTATTGCATGACATAAGTATTTGATACATCAGAAAAGCAGAACTTAATATTTGCTACAGAAACCTTTGTTTGCAATTACAGAGATCATACGTTTCCTGTAGTTCTTGACCAGGTTGCACACACTGCAGCAGGGATTTTGACCCACTACTCTATACAGACCTTCTCCAGATCCTTCAGGTTTCGGGGCTGTCGCTGGGCAATACGGACTTTCAGTTTCCTCCAAAGATTTCCTATTGGGTTCAGGTCTGGAGACTGGCTAGGCCACTCCAGGACCTTGAGATGCTTCTTATGGAGCCACTCCTAGTTGCCCTGGCTGTGTATTTCGGGTCGTTGTCATGCTGGAAGATCCAGCCACAATCCATCTTCAATGGTCTTACTGAGGGAAGGAGGTTGTTTTTAAGATCTTGCGATACATGGCCCCATCCATCCTCCCCTCAATACAGTGCAGTTGTGCTGTCCCCTTTGCAGAAAAGCATCCCCAAAGAATGATGTTTCCACCTCCATGCTTCACAGTTGGGATGCTGTTCTTGGGGTTGTACTCATCCTTCTTCTTCCTCCAAACACGGCGAGTGGAGTTTAGACCAAAATGCTCTTTTTGTCTCATCAGACCATATGACCTTCTCCCATTCCTCCTCTGGATCATTCAGATGGTCAGTGGCAAACTTCAGACGGGCCTGGACATGCGCTGGCTTGAGCAGGGGGAACTTGCGTGTGCTGCAGGATTTTAATCCATGACAGCGTAGTGTGTTACTAATGGTTTTCTTTGAGACTGTGGTCCCAGCTCTCTTCAGGTCATTGACCAGGTCCTGCCGTGTAGTTCTGGGTTGATTCCTCACTCTCCTCATGATCATTGATGCCCCACGAGGAGAGATCTTGCATGGAGCCCCAGACCGAGGGTGATTGACCGTCATCTTGAACTTTTTATATTTTCTAATAATTGCGCCAACAGTTGTTGCCTTCTCACCAAGCTGCTTGCCTATTGTCCTGTAGCCCATCCCAGCCTTGTGCAGGCCTACAATTATCCCTGATGTCCTTACACAGCCCTCTGGTCTTGGCCATTGTGGAGAGGTTGGAGTCTGTTTGATTGAGTGTGTGGACACGTGTCTTTTATACAGGTAACGAGTTCAAACAGATGCAGTTAATACAGGTAATGAGTGGAGAACAGGACAGCTTCTTAAAGAAAAACGAACAGGTCTGTGAGAGCCGGAATTCTTACTGGTTGGTAGGTGATCAAATACTTATGTCATGCAATAAATTGCTAATTAATTACTTAAAAATCATAATGTGATTTTCTGGATTTTTGTTTTAGAGTCCATCTCTTACAGTTGAAGTGTACCTATGATAAAATATTACAGACCTCTACATGCTTTGTAAGTAGGAAAACCTGCCAAATCGGCAGTGTATCAAATACTTGTTCTCCCCACTGTATGTATGCCTTTTACATTTTTGGAACTTTACATTCCCATTGATAATACAACTAAGAAAAGGAAGGCTCTTTCTCCCTCAATTATGCACACCAATAACAAGAAGTTCAACAACTAATGCTAGCTAGAGCAAGGTGAACTCAAATCTAACGAAGGAACATTAGACAAACCCTCAAACTTTTTCAGCTAGTTTGGCATCAAAATTGAACTGATAAATGATGGGTAATTCTAGCTTTCTCATCCTTCTGCAGCTTGCCTGCCAATGCATGCTTGTTCCAACCAAGCACCCAAGCTAACTGGCTAAAGTTGGTTGGCTTGCTAGCTAGCAACTTCAAATCCAATTGTATTTGTCACATGTGCCGAATACAACAACAGGTGTAGACCTTATTGTGAAATGCCTACTTACAAGCCCTAACCAACAATGCAGTTCAAGAAATAGAGTTAAGAAAATATTTACTAAATAAACTAAAGTTAAAAAATGTAATCAAAAAGAAACACAAGAAAATTACATAACGAGGCTATATACCCCCTGTATATAGCAGGTTATATAGCAGTTTAGTCGAGGTAATTTGTAAAATGACTATGCATAGATAATAAACAGTGAGTAGCAGCAGTGTACAATAGTCCAGTTGGCCATTTGATTAATTGTTCAGCAGTCATACTGCTTGGGGGTAAAAGCTGTTAAGGAGACTTTTGGTCCTAGACTTGGTGCTTTGGTACCACTTGCAGTGCGGTAGCAGAGAGATGAGTCTATGACTTGTGTGACTGTCGTATTTGACCATTTTTTGGGCCTTCCTCTGACACCGCCTAGAAGATAGGGCCTGGATGTCAGGAAGCTTGGCCCCAGTGCTGTACTGGGGTGTACGCACTACCCTCTGTAGCGCCTTAGTCAGATGCCGAGCAGTTTCCATACCAGACTGTGATGCAACCGGTCAGGATGCTCTTGATGGTGCCGTTGTAGAACGTTTTGAGGATCTGGGGACCCATGCCAGGTGGGAAAGGGCAGTATGGTGTGCAATTGAGATTGCATCATCTGTGGATCTGTTGTGGTGGTATGCAAATTATAGTGGGTCTCGGGTTTCCGGCATGATGGTGCTGATGTGAGCCATGAACAGCCTTTCAAAGCACTTCATGGCTACTGATGTGAGTGCTACGGGGTGGTAATAATTTAGGCAGGTTACCTTCGCTATATTGGGCACATGGACTATGGTGGTCTGTTTGAAACATGTAGGTATTACAGACTCAGTCAGGGAAGACACTTGCCAATTGGTTCGCTCATGTTTTGAGTACACGTTCTGGTAGTCCGTCTGGCCCTGCGGCTTTGTGAATGTTGGCCTGTATAAAGGTCTTTCTGACATCTGCTACGGAGCGCGTGATCACACAGTCGCCACACAGTCGTACTTCCAGACACAAATAAGAGAACACCTCACTCTGACCATTTTACTTGACGTAGCAGAGCTGGTTAGGCTGTTTACATGTTGTCTAGAGCGTTCTTGACTAACTATAACGTTTTTTGCCTATGTTTACTGACACTGATCATATTCAGCAGGTGTTGCGCATTCGTCAATTAATCAGTTGTTCTGCACGTCTGTAGCCATGACGTGCTTTGAAAGGCTGTTCATGGCTCATATCAACACCACCATGCCGGAAACCCTAGACCCGCTCCAAGAGAGCTCTGAAATCAGAGTAGATAGCCAGAGTAAATTTGCGAACGCAAAATATAAGCTACCTGGATAACAGTCGTTCAAGTGCTTGCTAGCTAACCAAATGACACCTGCATCTCTAGCTGTGTATAGCCACCGAAAAACAAAATGAGGGGAAAAAATCAGTCACTCACCCACTCCTCCAATGGTAAGACATTACATTCTCCTAGCAGCTAGCGAGCTAGCCATCTAGCTAATTTAAGGCTCCATGTTTTTAGCTTGCTACAAAAATATTTATGCTAGACCTACGATATGATTGACTTTATCATTGCCTTTGCTAGTTTGATCGTGTTGACATTAGTTACATTTGTCCATTTTCTAACCAGAGGGGTTCAGCCCACCCTTCTTTTTAGAGAGGCAAACTAGCCAGTTGAGTTATTCAGAGCATGGAGCATTACCCTGAGAAGGAGGACGAAGCTAGTGAGCATTAGCTTTCTCTCTCGTTCTTACTCTCTCTCTCTCTGTTGTACCTTAGGGGGTTAATTGCTCTCTCTCTCTCTTGCTCTCTTCTTCCTGCCTCTCGCTCTCTCTTGCACTCTCTCTAGCTATCTTTCTCTCTAACTCTCTCCCTGTCTCTCTCTGTCTCTCTCTCTCTCTGTGTTAAACATGATACACACCACACACCATCTGTATGCCTCTAGACCTGATAAATGTACACACACCACAAACACACAGAGACTAGGTCTTTCCTTTTTCGGGGGATCGTCCAATTTCTGCAGGTATTTTGTCTATCTTTTCCTTTGCCGGTGAGTCCATGTCTCTGATGCAGACCCTCAAACAGGGTGTTTTGTTTGTGACTTACCTGTACCTACTGTGTGTGTCTGTGTGTGTGTTCTGGTGTGTCTCTATATGCTCATGTACAACTCTTCCTACACTAAAACTTGTTTTCTATTTGGTAATGTCGGCCAAAACATAGAAAAAAAGAAACAGAAACATAGAATGCCCACCCCACATCACACCCTGACCTAAGCAAATAGAGAAATAAAATTAGCTTATCAAAAGCTTCTAAAGCCATGACATAATTTTCTGGAATTTTCCAAGCTGTTTAAAGGCCCAGTCAACTCAGTGTATGTACAAGTTTGACCCACTGGAATTGTGATACAGTGAAATAATCTGTCTATAAACAGTTATTGGAAAAATTACTTCTGTCATGCACACAGTAGATGTCCTATCCGACTTGCCAAAACTATAGTTTGTTAACAAGAAATGTGTGGAGTTAAAACTAGTTTTAATGACTCCAACCTAAGTGTACTTTTAATAACTCCAACCTAAGTGTACAGTATGTAAACTTTCGACTTCAACTGTATGTAGGACAAGCCGTGATCACAAGATAGTATAAACATATAAAGTGGGTGAAACAGTACGTAAACATTATTAAAGTGACCAGTTTTCAATGACTTGATATACACAGGGCGGCATTCTCTAAGGTGCAGGGTAAAATATGGGATGGTAGCCCGGCTAGAAAAGTGACTAAGGGTCAGGGCAGGGTTCTGGGCGGAGGCCAGCTGGTGGTGACTGTTTCTCAGTCTCTCGGACTCAGCTTTGATGCACCTATACTGTTTCTGCTTTTTAGATGGTAGCGGGGTGAACAGACCATTGCTCGGTGGCTGAGGTCCTTGATGATCTCCTTGGCCTTCCTGTGACTCTATGTGCTGTAGATGTCTTAGAGGGTAGGCAGTGCGGCCCTGGTGATGCATTGGGCTGACCGCACCACCCTCTAAAGAGCCCTGCGATTGCGGACGGTGCAATTGCCAGTGATATAGCCCAAAAGAATGCTCTCAATGGTGCATCTTTAGAAGTTTGTGACGGTCTTAGGGGCAGAATTTCTTCAGCCTCTTGAGGTTGAAGAGGTGCTGTTGCGCCTTCACCACGCTGTCTGTGTGAAGGGACCTTTTCAGGATGTCAGTGAGAAACGATGAACTTTAAGCTTTTGACCCTATCCACTGTGCACCTGTCGCAGCTGACGTGGTGGGTACCGCGTGAATTCCCAGCGACAGCGTTGTATTCACTAGACCAACAGATGCAGAAGGGCTGAAATTGTAGGATTTCTTATGTCAACTTGTCCAATAAGAAACGTCTGCTTCCTTTTCCATTGCAAAACCTTTACTACATATTTCTATGTCGTGAACTAATGAATATGTCTGGTAAACACGTTCGGTGCTCCTGCTTTGAAAGTGGTATTGTGATGCCACACCAGATTAAAAAGTCGCCATACATTTTCCGGCAGCTATGAGTTGCACTGTAAATGTGTTATTTGTTTGAACACAGATGGATGAGGGAGAGAGAAAATATATTTTTTAACTGACATCCTTACTTGTATTGTATGTTTTATGTGACTAGGACAATGACCAAGTTATCGCTCCTTCCGCCCAAAGTGTGCACTTGTTCACTACCCTTCACTGATTTCAGAGGAAATTAGTGGTATATGAATGGTATAATTCTTGGTGGAAACTCCCACTAGCCCTTGCCTCCACCAATCCAATGCTTTCAGATTTGTGTGAAGTAGTGAAGGAGCGCACACTTCAGGAAAAATTTGATATTATTGGGAAATACAGCCCTACTGTGGAAAAGGACTATAATAGTTACTTGATGTACATTCGTATTCCAGGTGAAATAGGATATCAATGTCTCGTTGGCACAATCATTTATGGATATGAGCCAACTAAGTAGAGTAAGATAATCAAATGCCTGTCTAATCAGCAAGGTATTTGTGTTGGTTGTGGTGTAAGTGAGTAATTGGTGGTCGGAGTGTGTGTGTAATGCGAGGTGTGTTTATAATACAACGTTTCTCTGTGTGCAATGCTTAAACGTGTAATAGTTGTGTGTTCGCTCTCCCCAACAAACACTTTCAGCCCAACCCAGTGGAGGCAATGTGAGGACGAAGGGAAGACTGGGCTGTCAGAGTGTGCTGCATGTGTGTGTGTGAGTTTCTCTGTGTGTGTGCGTAATGCGTGGTCTGAGTGCGTGTCTGTGTTAAGTGAGGTGTCTGCATACGGGTGTGTGTGCATGGTGGATGTGGAAATTGAATGGAGCCTTTCACTTCTACTGCTCGTCTCCCCGGGGGTGAAAGACTGGTTGCCATGGTTATGTTGGAATCCTGCCACTAATGGGTGGGAGTTGTGTAGCTCTGGCAATTTGACCCCTCTGTTTGTGTGGGCTTGTATTACTATCCGAGTGGGTACCTGAAATCCCCAAAAGTCCCCACAAGGATAGTAAAACAAGGAACATTCTCCCTCGTGGGGACATTTCTCACGTCCCCACTATTTTAATCTTTGGGATTAGGTTAAGGGGTTAGGTTAAAGAGGGTTTATGTTTGTGCTAGGGTTATGAGTTAGGTTAAGAGTTAATAGTTATGGAAAATAGGATTTTGTAAACAAGAATTTTAGGTCCCCACAAGGATGGAGCGCTGCATTCTGGCACATGTGAGGTTGCAGGTGTGAAAGCAGAGGTGCACAAATGTACGAACACAAGGTAAGTAGTTTGCCCTACACCCATACACTCAAACACAGATCCACCTAGTGTATACATTTACCAACATACTGTACATACATTGTGTGCCAACAAAACTACAGTCAAACAGTTCACCACCCTCTGTATACACTCACCACAGACCAAGGCTATTATAGTAAACTAAAACTAATGATAAAACAATTTAGTAAACTGAAATAAAATAACAAACTTGTTTGAAAAACTAAAACTATTCTGAAACTACTATGCTTGACTCCAAAACTAAATAAAATAAAAACCATATGAATTATGTTCTGTTTTATTTTCTATCTTTTTTTTTTGCTTGGACCAAAACATTTATGGGGTTTTCAAATTTTATTTTAAATGGGGTTTTCAAGTTTCTGAATCTGGCAGGTCACGTTGACATTTACTTTAAAAGTAGACCTTGAAATGTTGCCATGAGCAGCACCGCAGATATTGGTACATTTCCCCTGCTCAGCCATTGCATGCGTCAGCCGATGGTTGCGTACCACGTCATCGACTGTGCAGTCGGGCACCAGATTGCTATAACATGTCGGCCGTGTTCCTCTTCTCAGACGTTGCTGACACATGCCAGATCTTATGAATTCTAGATGGATATTTACATATGAACTAACCATATCATATGGTATAGCAGTCTGGTGCCCTACTGCACAGTCGATGACGTGGCACGCAACCACTGAGCAGGGGAACGTGACCGTGATGTGGTTAGCTGATACATAAAGTACCTATCCAGGTATTTTTTTAAATACAAATCCAAAAAATACTTAACTAATAGAAAGAAAAACAACATAAAAACACAAAACTATAATAACCTTGCCACAGACAATTATATACGTTGCACTTGTCTATACATAGCAGAAACACGTGCCTAGGTTTGACCAAGCTTAGTTTTCTATATATATCAATCCAAATTACCCTACAGTGTGTTACCCAATACAGCATTAACATACTATATCGTCTCCTTAGAACACGTTAAAAAAATGAAAAAGTGGCATAAGAATTTGTTCTTAACTCACTTGCCTAGTTAAATAAAGGTGAAAAAGAAAATTGGTACAGTCAATAAAAGGAATATACAATGAAGTGATATTTAGAAATTCAGGAAAAACTGGAGTATGGTACATAAAGATATAACACACTTTAATGATGTATAATGAGGCAATAATGTTATATTTTTACAGCGTTATTGCAAAGAAAATAGCAGGGCAATACAAGGAATGAGTTAAGTTGCTATACCTACCACCCTCACCACTTCTACCACCACCCAGCCCATTTACCCTCAGGCTATTGGAATTATATCTGGCTACACACAACCATGCACAGAGCAGTGCACTGAGTGTATACTCTGATTTAAAGGGGAAGGTGGACCCATACAGATCATCTACAACACAAGGTTGATAACAATAGTTGGTCCTTAGAGATTTGTGATTATTATTGAGCACACACTACTCTTCATCATAATAAATTATATTTCCTGTTATATTGCCTTTTTAAGCACACTTGTTTCCGCATGGATCCTTTTAAGCGCAGAACACAACACGGAACACAGCTACAGTCAATGTTTGCACCTTTTACATCGCTGAAGACAGCAAAGACAAAATCGTTGAAAAGTTATGCTCAATATTACCGGAGCTGTAATTTTCCTTTCTGCTGTGGATTTGTGCGCATGTCGTGTTAAACTACTGACGATCCAATATCTTTGGGTTTGATAACAAACAACATGGTTTTACGTACTCTAGCTAGCAACCTTTTAGCAACTTGACCACTGAATAGGCTATGCACCAATTTGGATGGCACAGGAAGAACTGAAATGGAATAGGTTACTCAAAGAGATGCTTTAAAGGTAGGCTGTACATGCAAGAGCAGGCAGGTGGAAAGGACAGGCAGAACGGCGACCGTATGCTATCAGGATAGTCCATATCTCCAATCATATTTGCTTTTAGCGATGTTGTGTTACCATAAGTGGATGAATTGGTCTAATTTAGCATGTAACCCTTAGCGGCCTCTTCCAATTCAAATGAGCTTTGTGTGACTACAGTGGCAGCGATAAAATGCAACACATTTAGACACGTTCTAATTGAGTGAGGCGTCATAGCGGACAACTAGTCCACTTGGCTTCTGTTGGATCATTATAATTAAAAACAATGCACTCTGATGTAAATCACACACATGCCTTGCACAATTTCCTTAGGAGAGGTTAGGCCATAAGTGAGAGAGGGAATGATGGGTAGTGTGTAGGCCTATATGTGTAAAGTTCTCTGAACAGTATAGATGGTTACAGTGTTTTCATAACATTGTTGGACAAGTTTAAAAACTCTTTGTTCTTTTTATCAGAGTTATTTTTTTCCTATAGTCACACTCATTTACAATGCTTGAAGCTTTAACAGCACTTAAAGATGTGTGTGTGTGTGAGAGAGAGCGTGAGAGCGAGTGTGTGCAAGTGGCCGGTACCCTAGCGGTTAGAGCGTTGGGCCAGTAATCAAAAGGCTGTTCGTTTGAATCACCGAGCCGAATAGGAGAAAAATCTGCTGATGTGCCCTCGAGCAAGGAACTTAACCCTAATTATTCCTGTAAGTTGCTCTGGATAAGAGTGTCTGCTAAATTACTTAAATGTAAAAGAGTTAAGCAACTAAGGTCAATGTCCGAGACCCCACGGAAATCTACAGTGCATTAATAAAGTATTTAGACACCTTCACTTTTTCCACATTTTGTTTTCCTCATCAATCTACACACAATACCCAAAATGACAAAGCGAAAACAGTTATTTAGAAATCGAATACTTTACATAAGTATTCAGACCCTTTGCTATGAGACGCAAAATTTAGTTCAGGTGCATCCTGTTTCCATTGATCATCCTTTAGATGTTTCTACAACTTGATTCGGGTCCACCTTTGGTGAATTCAATTGATTGGACATGATTTGGAAAGGCACACACCTGTCTATATAAGATCCCACAGTTGAATGTGCATGAAAGAGCTAATACCAAGCCAAGGCATTGTCCGTAGAGCTCAGAGACAGGATTGTTTTGAGGCACAGATCTGGGGAATGGTACCAAAACATTTCAGCAGCATTGATGGTCCCCAAGAACACAGTGGCCTCCATCATTCTTAAATGGACGAAGTTTGGAACCACCAAGACTCTTCCTAGAGCTGGCCACCCGGCCAAACTGAGCAATCGGGGGAGAAGGGCCTTGGAAAGGTAGGTGTCCAAGAACCTGATGGTCACTCTGACAGAGCTCCAGAGTTCCTCTGTGGAGATGGAAGAACCTTCCAGAAGGACAACCATCTCTGCAGCGCTCCACCAATCAGGTCTTTATGGTAGAGTGGCCAGACGGAAGCCACGCCTCAGTAAAAGGCACGCGACAGCCCACTTGAAGTTTTCCAAAAGGCACCTAAAGACTCTCAGACCATGAGGAACAAGATTATCTGGTCTGATGAAACTAAGATTGAACTCTTTGGCCTGAATGCCAAGAGTCACATCTGGAGGAAACCAGGCACTGCTCATCACCTGGCCAATACCATCCCTACTTTGAAGCATGGTGGTGGCAGCATTATACCTTTGTTTTTCAGTGGCAGGATCGAGGGTAAGATGAAGGGAGCAGAGTTATCCTTGATGAAAACCTTACCCAGAGATCTCAGGACCTCAGACTCGGGCAAAGGTTCACCCTTCGACAGGACAACAACGCTAAGCACACAGCCAAGACAATGCAGGAGGGGCTTTGGGACAAGCCTCTGAATATCCTTGAGTGGCCCAGCCAGAGTCCGGACTTGAAGCAAATTGAACATCTCTGGAGAGACCTGAAAATAGCTGTGCAGCGACTCTCCCCATCTAACCTGACTGACCTTGAGAGGATCTGCAGAGAAGAATGAGAGACACTTCCCAAATACAGGTGTGCAAAGCTTGTAGTGTCATACCCAAGATGT